>NC_025703.1:11069949-11094451 GCF_000633955.1 Camelina sativa | reverse complement strand
TTTTTTTTTTTTTTTTTTTTTTTTTTTTTTTTTTTTTTTTTTTTTTTTTTTTCTGTTGACAGCATATTCATCTTTTAAAGACATTTACGCAAGAGTTTATGTCATCCAAGTAGAAACTAAATCTTAACAGTAAGCTTCAAATTTTCCTAAATCCACTACTGACCTTAGCCGGAGTTAGCACTTGTAGCTAGTGAATTTACATAACATAAACAANAAAATTTTTTTTTTTTTTTTTTTTTTCTGTTGACAGCATAATTCATCTTTTAAAGACATATTTACGCAAGAGTTTCTGTCATCCAAGTAGAAACTAAATCTTAACAGTAAGCTTCAAATTTTTTTAAAAACGTGATAGACATATTTCTCATAATATATTCCATTGCAACTAAAATAGTTATACACGCCATTGCAACTAAAATAGTTAAAAATAAAATTAAAAAAACTACAATCCTAATTACTAACACTTTAGAGCACTTTTTCCACTTCTAAACTCTCGTAGTCATACTCCAAATTGTTGGATAATATGATAAAAACGTACATGATAATTATACGGTAATTAGCACGAACATACCAAATATAACCAGCAAAACTAATAGGGAATTATGAATTGTAAAAAGAATATTAATCATCTAAATTCAAATATTAAGTTACACAAAATATCGAGAGGTTTTTCTTCTTATATATTTAACCCCAAAAAATTAAAAATTAAAAATTAAAATCCCAGAGGTGAAGGTAGCCATTGAGATAGGTTGGTCCACCCAGCCTGTACAGTCTATACAGCTTGTAATAAACGAACTTTGTGGTTGGAAAATCTAGACTAACTAGTATTTAAGCGAGCCCTTGTTTCATCACCATTTCATCAATACACGCTTCTAACTCCCCACACACATTTTGTTATTAAACAACTTATCAATTGAAAGATGGAAGGCAAAACTTTGATTGTAAGTGTGCTCGTAGTGAGTCTATTCATGGCACAAATTCAAGTTGACGCAAAGAGCTGCTGTCCGTCCACCACTGCTAGAAATATCTATAATACTTGCCGCTTACCTGGAACTCCTAGGTATGTATGTGCAGACCTTAGTGGCTGCAAAATCGTTGATGGGACATGCCCTAACGGATATACGAACGACATTTTCGAAAACACAGGTAAAATGATTTATATTTTTCATTATTACGAATATTATTAGCTCCGAGCCGTGCCAATAATAATGAAGGCCAAATACGAATTTATAAACAATGTATTAGATCGTTTGAACCCTAAATTGGATAACAAAACTAGGGTTTACGATGACCATGAGTATAAGAGTTAGCAAATTATACAACACCCAAAACATTAACTGAAGAGTAAAATGAGAAGTAAGTCATTCTCATTTTTAACTTCAAAACTGAAATTTAATTTGTGTGAATAGTTTTTATTTAATTATACATTAGAATTAATGTACTTATATATAAAATCACGTTTATATAAATTACATGGTCTAAACTTACAATAATATGACTTTATCAAGAAAAAAATACTTACAAGAATATATTTTTTTAATTGGCCCTTTAACGTTTTTATGGAAAGTGCATATCTCTGTATTTGTTACAAGACGGGATCATGGTTTTATTTTTGATATGTTTTTGTCTCAAGGTCATGCTGTCAATAAATACTGCAAGTTGGGGTGTGTATCCTCCGTGTGTGGTGTTTTAAACACTCTCCAGAAATCCGGTAAAGCAAACTTCTCAAACTCATTATCATTTTTATGAAAAAAAAAAAATAATAAACGATTAGACAATAATTTGTTCAAATTTTATTTGGATGATTAGATGTAAATGAAATCTTCAATGGAGCGGTTGAAAAATGTGTCAACGCATGTTCTACAATTTGCACCAAGAACTCGATGAAGGCAGGTGAAACTGCCTAGACATACATATCCATCCATATACAAAAATACCACGTACATCTCGAGATGAAGTGGGTGGTCATCTTTTACAATGTTGTTTTTAAGGTTTTTAATAATTGTCGTGTATTTGACAAAAATGTTAAGTGTCTCGTGCTTGTTTGTGATGTGTTTGCCTAGAAGGTTGTCGATCCCTACATGGTATATGCCTTGTACTCTATCTTTTAAATAATGAATAATGTGTTTGTATCCATCTTCTCTCAACCATTTTCATTTGATTTATATATGGATCTCAAATTATGAGAATATATGCAACTTAATCAACTTATACAATGTTAAGGTATTCTCACTATATATAGATATATTGCCTAGCCAACTAGCCTTGCATGTTTCTACGTACGTGTCTATGGACTCTAAATTATATATGCTATCTAAGATAAGAATTAATCAAATCAGAACTTGAAAATATTAGTTTTCACTCTAACACAAACTTATAAAACTTCATGAAAATGTTTTAATATATATTATTTTTAGCAATTAGATTTCACAACATTTAAGTCTTTTGCTTTATTTTAAAATAGAAGTAATTATTTACAAATATAATTAATTATGAATTGGACCAGAATCATACAATAAAAACTTCTGTGAGCTTGGTTTGTCCATGTTCATGTTCGACAACATCCCAAAGCCCTTTTTCAGTTAGAGTATTTTTCACGATTGGAGCCCATATTTCGTAGTTCAGGTCATCGGAAACAATTTCTTGTAGAGTCGATATTTTCTTCGCCGCCGCCATAGCCGGGAGAGATTGTTAGGGTTTCTTGAGTTTTCTTGTCGGTATAATATTCTCCGGAGAAGAGGACGAAAGGTTTTGTCCCTTTTTCTCCAACACTTTCTATTTATGGTTAAGCCGAACCGGAAACCCTAAGCCGAAAGTGAACCGGAAATTAAATATGGTTAAGTCTGTTTCAGTTTAATTGGTACCAACGCAACCTCACTTACATTTATCTCTTTAGAATTCAGCCTCAAACAAAATTATACAAAAGTTTGTGTCAAAATCTAACAATTTCTTGTATAGTGTTATTGTTAAATCGCTATAATACTCAGGATAATTATTCCTTGAAAAAACTCAAATAATCAAAAAAAATTATTCATATTGGTCAACAAAAGTTACATAATAAATCAATCCTGATCTCTCAGTAGATTCTGTAGAGTGTGTGTGACTGATTCAAAAAGCCCAAAAGGCAAAATACACAAGGGTTGAAGCAAAACGTGTACTGATTAGGATTTATTCATCTGTACACTAGCAGAGCTGAGAGGGTATGCTTGAGGAGATATCTTACTCTACTCCCATCTCTCCATACATTAATTAGAGAAGAAGTCGAAAAAATAAGAGCTATACGGTTTTAGATCTTAGACAGGAAATCAAACAACTCTCTTTTTATGAGAAAATAAGTTCTTACAAGGTTTTTCCTTAACTCTATTTTCTAATCCAATTAAGCTCTTAGCCTCCTTTGAATCTCTAAACTAATCTTTCATAAAGTTTATGATTCAATGCTCGGATCTCTGATCTTTCTCAAGATCCAGCATCTCCTATTTATGCTAATTGGACTTAGCCATACAATAATAGGCTAATTCCTAATTCTAATCACAATTAGAATTGTTAATTTCCTTTTTCTTTACACTTTAGGAAATTAACAATCTTTGTAAAACTTCCTTTAATCTTCATAACAAGAAAGTCTTTGCTCTTCTAGAACCTTCTCCTTGCTTCACGAGTCTTCGCTTGACCGCCTTAATAGATTTCCTTCTCGAACTTAATCCTGCTAATCCATCTCTTGAACTACTATTATTTCTAATACATCAACTATGTCAATAGATGCATCTTCACAAGTGACCGTAACAACTTCTTGATTCTCCAATGGATACTTAACAGTACACCACAACTTTAACACAATACAGATAGGATCCATACGCAACAAACTGTTGAGAGGATCTCTGTTTACACTAGATACGTAATGCATCATCATGTTTACGATTCCCAGATTCATAAGTAACAGTCTAACAAATGATCTTGGACAACCGCGGAAAAGAAAGCTGATTATTCAAACACAAACACTCCCCCATAAACTGATCCTTCCGCAAGTCGTCACTCCCCCATAAACTGATCCTTCTCCCCCTGCTTGAAGAACAAACCGGTTAAAAACAACTAGATCATTCTTGACATAGGATGATTCTGCGTCAAACGATGAAACACTCCTGAAAGAGTTTGTAGCACACGAGCTGTATCAATCAATGCTCCATAAACAGTCCCTGGATCATTGTGATCAATCAAATGCATACGAATACTGCCAAGCTCAACTTCAATATAATTCTGACCAGGAGCTACAGAGGATACCGGTGGAACATAAAAACTGGGACACTCAGGAAACTTAGTAGCATAAGCCTTTCCAGTGCGAATATCTTTCTGATAAGCTACAGGCTTGACAAAAACTTCAGACTCAGTTGTCTCTAAAGTTCTGATGCATAAGAACCTTTTAAATGGTCCTTGGGAACACTAACCACCGAGAATCATTCTTCTTAACTTTAGTCAACTCAAATACCTGATCATACACCAATCTCCCAAAATCAAATCGAATCCCTTTGAAGATTTTGTAGACAAGTCTAGCCCGCTGTTCAGACACATGATTCCTATGAGACGATGGTATCCAATTATATCCTGAGATGCTGAATAAAGCTCCAAACGCAGCTGGTAAATCCTTTGGATTCATATCTTCCCACGATATATTATCTTCCCCACTCAAAGTTTCAGCAATTGTACCAAGACTAAGTAGATCAACAGCTGCATCAACTTCTTTTTCTGCTTCAGTCAAAGGAGGCTGTCGAAAAGCTCTGTTAATAGCAGCTGGAGAAAAATCATAAGAATACCCACGAACACTTACGGCAATTCCATCAGTTGGTGCTTTGACTGGAAGACTAACATAAAACTTAGCAATTACTTCTTTAACATAGCAAGACAAATCTTCAACACAATCTGGCATACCCATTCTCTTTATCAAATCAAGATAGCCCCATTCATCCTTACACTTAAGATCCACAAAACATTCCTCCGTAATTCCATGAGAGATGAAAATGTTGTACCTTGTTTGAGATGCTGAATTAACCTTTGATTTAGATCTTGTACTTGATTCCCCTGTTTTTCTTGCTTTCTTCGGTGATGCATGCTTCGACTTCTTGTTAATTCTTCTTTTCTTAGCCATCCGATCAATCTGCTCTTGAACCGTAACTTCTGCAGGATCTATGTCGTCATCTGAAAATACCACCGCCGATTCCTTTCCTTTTCGTGATTTTTGAACATGATCTGTCGCAAAATCAACCGCCGTTTCATCAACCTCTGCATCCTCCGGTTTACTAAAGTCATCGTCACAAGCAGTCCCAAATGACTCCTCATCCATGTTTGTGACCTTCTCGGCTGAGGATGAATCCTCCGAGTACGGAACCAATCCCGGTGCATGCTCAGCTTCCTCGATTTCTTCATCTATCAAGTGTGGGTGATTTTTATCACCATCAGACCGATTCTCATTTCTTCTTCTTCCATAAATCAACCCACTTCGTGTTGCTTGAACCATTGTTTCGATTCACAATCTCGTCTCTTCGACAAGCAAAATTTAGGTTTTTTTTTTCTTCTCTCGCCTCTTCCTCTTCGTCGACAACCGCCAAGACCTCCTATTATAAACCAATAACCCCTTTTTTATTAAAAAGACAATCCAGCCCAAACCCATAACTTATTTGATCCAAACTCAAAAAAACACCAAATAAACAACTTCAACACTTCTCGAACCAGTCCCTGTTCCACATTGATTCATTCAAACCTTACAAACACCAATTAGATTTCTCAACATCACAAATCTCTGAAAATTTAGTGCTTTAGTAAACAAATCAGCTAATTGCATCTCAGTGGATAGATGATCAATCTGGACTTGCTTATTTTCCACAAGCTCTCTAATAAAATGATGCCTTACATCAATATGCTTTGTTCGAGAATGATGCACGTGCTTTTTTGAGAGATCAATAGCACTTTTATTGTCACACAAAACTTGAAGAATTCCTGAGTCCATACCATAATCTGCAGACATCTGCTTCATCCACAGTAATTGAGTACAACAACTTCCCATAGCAATATATTCTGACTCAGTTGTTGATAAAGATGCCTAATTCTGTTTCTTACTTAACCAAGAGATTAAGTTATTTCCCAAAAAGAAACAACCACCACTTGTACTTTTTCGATCATCCAGACTCCATGCATAATCTGCATCACAATATCCCACTAAACTTGAATTCGACCCTTTTGACATCCAAAGGCTGAGATCAAGTGTTCCCTTTACATACTTAATAATCCTTTTCACAACTTCTAGATGAGATTGCTTGGGTTTTGCTTGATATCTTGCACAAACTCCTACACTGTAGCATAAATCAGGTCTGCTAGCTGTCAAATATAACAAACTTCCAATCATTCCTCTATATAAAGTCACATCAACATCTTGTCTTTTCTCATCCCTTGTTAACTTTTTTGACGTACTCATTGGAATGACTGCTTCTTTGCATTTTTCTAACTTAAACTTTGTCAGTAGCTTCCTTGCATAGGTACTTTGTGATACAAATATCCCTTTATCTGTTTGAGTAATCTGCAATCCTAGAAAATACTTCAATTCTCCAACAAGACTCATCTCAAACTCTTGAGACATCTTCTCCACAAAATTATTCACCAAATCTTGCGATGTGCTCCCAAAAATAATATCATCCACATAGATTTGTACCACCATGATATTTTGTTCTATAGTTAATACAAACAAGGTCTTGTCTACATTTCCTCGTTCATAACCTTGTTGCAATAGAAAGTTAGTCAACCTTTCATACCATGCCCTTGGAGCTTGTTTCAAACCATACGAAGCTTTCTTTAGACTATACACATAATCTGGGTTTCTTGGATCTTCAAATCCTTTAGGCTGTTCCACATATACTTCCTCCTGTAGAATTCCATTTAAGAATGCACTTTTAACATCCATTTGAAACACCTTAAAGTTCATGATACATGTCATTCCTAAGAAGAACCTTATTGATTCAAGTCTTGCTACTGGAGCAAATGTTTCCTCAAAATCAATTTCCTCAATCTGTGTATATCCTTGCGCCACCAATCTTGCCTTGTTTCGAACCACAGTTCCATTCTCATCAGTTTTGTTCTTGAAAATCCATTTTGTCCCTATCACATTTACGTTGTTAGGTTGAGGAACTTGATCTCATACCTCGTTTTGCTCAAACTGCTCTAACTCCTCTTCCATTGCTATAATCCATGAGTTATCATCAAGAGCCTCATTATGATTTTTAGGCTCAAAGAATGAAATAAAGCACTTTAAATGAACTTTTTCCCAGCTTGCAAAGTTGCTCTCCATTATCTTAAAATCAATCTTAACACCTCTGGTTTTCATACCTTCGCTGAGATTCCTTATAACATCCGATGCAGAATGATTTTTATGAACTTGCAACAAGGGTTCTTGGCTTTTTATCAACTTTTCTTCAGACTTAGTGTTAGCTTCCACTTCTTCTAATTCACTTGTACCCAGTTTCTCTGAATCACTGTCAGATTCACACCCAGTCCATTGATTCACCGATAAATCATCAAAGACCACATTAACCGATTCCACTATGGTGCCCAACCTTTTGTTGTAAATTCTGAAGGTTGTACTACTTTCTGAATACCCAAGAAATATTCCTTCATCGCTTTTGGAATCAAATTTCCCAAGATAGTCCTTGTCATTCAGGATGTAACACTTGTATCCAAACACATGAAAGTAACTTAGATTTGAAATTTTTTCTTTCCACAACTCATACGGTGTCTTGGTTGAGTTCTTTCTCACATATACTCGGTTTATGATGTAACATGCTGTGTTTAATGCTTCAGCCTAGAATTTTTGTGCAACATGGTTTCCATGAATCATCGCTCGAGCCATTTCTTGCAAGGTTCTATTCTTCCTCTCAACTACTCCGTTTTGCTGAGGTTTCCTTGGAGCAGAGAATTGATGTGATATGCCATGATTTTCACAAAACACTTTCATTGTTTCATTTTGAAACTCACCGCCATGGTCACTACGTATCTTCTTAATTCCTCCTTTCTCATTTATGAGTTGCAAAGCCCAAATTCTAAAACTCTCCATGGTGCCTGACTTTTCACGAATGAAGCGAACCCATGTATATCTTAAAAAATCATCAACTAATACAAATGCATATTTCTTCCCAGCTAAACTCTCCGTTTGCAAGGCCCCATTAAATATACATGAACTAAATCCAGAACATTTTTGGATTGCACATCAGGAACCTTCTTGTGTTGAATCTTCACCTGCTTACCTTGATTACATGGTCCACATATCATCCGATCAACTCCTTTTATATGAGGAACTCCTCAAACTATCTCATTATTAACCAGTGTTGTCAAATTTCTGATATTCATATGTCCAAGCCTTTGATGCCACAAATTAAGATCATCTCTTGCCGAAAAACACACATATGAATTGCCATTTCACAAATAATAATTGTTTCCAGACCGTTTCCCTTTTAGGACAACAACATTCTCCTCATTAGTAGCTTTGCAGTCAATTTTAGTAAATGATACCGTTAATCCTTCATCACACAATTGACTTACACTTATTAAGTTTGCTTTCAAGCCTTGGACTAGATATACATTCATTAACTTAGGCAGTGTAGTGTCATCGGTTTTTCCCTTTCCTTGGATATCTCCATGCCCTCCATCACCAAACGTAACTTTACCACCTCTGATTCTTCTGAAGTCTTGTAGATAATTTTGTGTGCTTGTCATATGACGAGAGCAGCCACTATCGAAATACCAAGGACTATCATTGTCTGGTTCTTCTGTAATTAAAGCCATGTTGCATCTGAGGTTTACACCTGAAGTAAACTTTGCAACTTCCCTTGATGCAGTTTGGTATAGATCAGACTTTCTTATCCAAATTTGTTTACGAAATCCATTCCAGAAAAACTTTCCTTGATGCCTGAGTCTCTAAACCTTTTCCCAGTACTTATAACAGAAAACCTTTATGTGCCCATATTTCCCACAGTAAAAGCATCCAATTGTTCTCCTTTGTTGATTGTTTTCTGTATCTATTGCTGGAGTATTCAATCCTCCTGACACAAATTTGGTTTGTCCTGTATTACCAGTTGTGCGACCGTCAAATCCCAAACCTCTATGAGTCTTTTTTGTTCTTCCATAGCTCAAGATCTCATCAAAATGCTTAGTTCCAGCAAACATGTGAATCTTCTTATGTTGAACATCAAGCTCTGTTTGCAGCTTTGCAGATTTTCCTTTTTCTGCATCTAAATCATTCTGTAGTTCTTCACACCGTTTAGCCAAATTAAGTTTCTCTTTAATCATTGACACACTTTCTTGACTAAGTTTCCTCTCAGATTCTAACTCATCCTGCAGAGCTTTAACCAAATTATCAAGACGATCCTTCTCCATTACCAATGCTTGATTCTCTTTTCCAAGTCTAATGAGTGCACTTCGAACCTCATTATAGCTTTCTATTAATTCTTCATCAGGTTCTCCCTCAGAGTCTGGGATTTCTTCCCCATCTATAAACTCTGTAATACCAAGATAAGCCACAAAATTCAGAATTTCTTCTTCATTGTCTTCCTCTGTGTCTTCATCCATACTTATCAAAGATTTCTCCTTTCGACTTACACATTCTTCCTAAGTGTGTCCTAGACCTTTGCACACAGAGCATTTGTTTTCTCGTCTCTTGACTGTAGGACATTCCCTAATAAAGTGTCCATAACCTTGAATTAGTTCGAATTGCTTTCTTCCTACGCTGCAGTGAATAGCTGTGAGAGCCCGCGAGTTGTACTTTGACTTCTTCAGCTCGTCTTCAGTCCAATCTTCCTCAGGCTTAGCTATCTTTGAACCCTTTTCATCTTTGATTGTTGTCTCTTCCCACTTTTCAAGAACGGTTTTCCAGGCAAGTCGATCTATCCCACCAATTATAGACTTCATCCTTGATTTCCAAAAACCATAGTTTCCATCGTCCATAATGACTTTGTTGTTATTGAGAAGATCACCGTAACTCTCCGTCTTTTCCACAGGATTTCACCCGTACTAAATCATTATAAGTGTAAGCTCTGATACCAATTGAAAACGTAAGAGCTATACGGTTTTAGATCTTAGACAGGAAATCAAACAACTCTCTTTTTATTAAAAAATAAGTTCTTACAAGGTTTTTCCTTAACTCTATTTTCTAATCCAATTAAGCTCTTAGCCTCCTTTGAATCTCTAAACTAATCTTTCTCAAAGCTTAAGATTCAATGCTAGGATCTCTCAATCTATGAAGTGCTGATCTTTCTCAAGACCCAGCATCCTCTATTTATACTAATTGGACTTAGCCATACAATAGGCTAATTCCCAATTCTAATAACACTAAGAATTGTTAATTTCCTTTTTCTTTACACTTTAGGAAATTAACAATTTTTGTAAAACTTCCTTTAATCTTCATAACAAGAAAGTCTTTACTCTTTTAGAACCTTCTCCTTGCTTCACGAGTCTTCGCTTGACCGCCTTAATAGATTTCCTTTTTGAACTTAATCCTGCTGATCCATCTCTTGAACTACTATTATTTCTACTACATCAACTATGTCAATAGATGCATCTTCACAAGTGACAGTAACAACTTCTTGATTCTCCAATGGATATCTAACAGTACACCACAACTTTAACACAATACAGATAGGATCCATACGCAACAAACTGTTGAGAGGATCTTTGTTTACACCGGATACGTAATGCATCAGCATGTTTGCGATTCCCAGATTCATAAGTAACAGTCTAACAGATGATCTTGGACAACCGCTACAAGCTCCTTGCATCCTTAGCTCTGTATATATGTTCTGTCTAGATTGGTGAAATAACATACGTTGTCATATGGTTTGTGGTAGTAGTGTTTATCATCCACATATCTTCATCAAATGTTACATGACCAATATTAATTGCTAACATTTTGTACTCAGGTAGTTTCTTCTCTAACTTGGCTTGTACGTTAGCTTCTTTAGCAAATCCCAAATATCTTTGGCAGAAGTGGTCTCTAGTGTCTTGTCTGAAAACCGAATTTGGAAGAGAAGATTGCATTATCTGGAGTGCTTTCGTGTCTTTTACCACACAATCTCTATATATTTCATAGTTAAGCTCATCTGATACAACGTCTTGTAAAGTCGCAGGATTCACCACCGCCATAGCCGGCTACGCTTAAGGATCTCTTTAAAACTTTTCTTAAGCCCTAAATTATACGGTTTTAATAATCACTATTTCCTGACTCCTGTGGCGTGCTAAATTAATATGATACACTACTTAATTGGGATGAGTTATTATTTATTCTAAAGGGGAATCCAATTTGGTTAAGTATGGTTCAGTTTAGCTCGGTTAATCCGGTTTAAGTCATTATAAACCGGTGCACGCTACACCACATGCAAAAACTATACAAGTTTTTCTCCAATGCTGGTTAACAAGAATGGTTTGGTTTTAACTTGTGATTATTAGAACTAAGCACGCCAAGATGATGATTTACCACAAAGACTTAACATAAGCAGTACTACATGTATATATGTTCATATCCGCAAAACAGTCACAGCATACAGTAAGTAATCCAAAAATGTTTCCTCAAAACTAAGATTGATGCCAGATATATTGGTCCAAACTGTAACAGTACTGAATCAAACCGAACCAAATTCCCATAATAGACTGACTGATGCTTACTAGTAAGTCTAGCAAGTAGATGTGAGATTACCTTCAACCACCTGCAAACGCAGAAAATAGCCTCTCTCTTCCCACAAGCATCGACCAAATAATCCCCCAGTTTTCTGTTCCATTATAATGCATTTGTCAGTGGTCATTGCGACTATGTAGCCAGCGTCTGTCAGCTGAGAAACACTCAACACGTTTCTGTCGATCTTGGGAACAAAAAGCACATCCTTGATAGTCTTCTTCAACCCTTCCTTGGTCATGATCCTGACATCTCCCATTCCTTCAGCAGTGACAGATTCCCCGGTGATGAATTCGATCTGAGCTCTGTGTCTTCTGTCTAAAGTGGTGAAATACTTGATATGTGGAGTCATATGGTTAGTGGTAGTGTCGTATATCATCCACATATCCTTCTCAAAGGTCACAGGACCAACAACATCATCCCTGCTTTGATTCTTTCTTCTTCTGTTGTTCCTGCTGCTACAGTCTTTGAAAACATGCCCTTTCCTTCCACATCGAATACACTCTCCTCTTTCATGCCTAGATTTCATCACCCTTGTAGTAGCACTATCTTTTTTCCGTTGTGATGATGCTGAGCTGATGATACCTTCTCCTTCCTTCATCTCTAACTTGGCTTCTTTTAGAAAACACCTAAGATCACTAAGTGAATAGCCAACTTCTTTCACATGTGATGATGATCCAACCACAAACCCGTTCATAATCCCACTGATGGTCTTCTCTGGTACTGATTCAAACACATCAAGAAGCTCACGAGTAGTTTCAAAAGTCAGATTCTTCACACTCATGACTTGTTCCATCACCAGAGCTGTACCATCATATGAATCTGACATGGAGGTCATCCATCTGATAAAACCTTCACAATCGCGTGACTGTGCTCGATACTCGTTTTTTTTCAGAACTTCATACAAGGTCAATTTCACTGTATATGCTTCAGTAAAATCAAGAAGCGCACGAAATCTGTTAAAAGTAAGCTTCTTCACACCCATGATGATGAGTTCATTCGTTGTAAGATCATATGAATCTGACAAGGAGAGTACCATATTCGTAATAGCCAAATGACGATTCGATTCTAAACGAGGATCCATGAACGGTGATGATGATGAGGAGATGATGTTACGTTCGAGTTTCTTCGTCTTCGTCTTCTCTGACTTGGATTGTTCCTCGTTAGCTTCTTTTAACAAATCCCAAAGATGTTTGGCTGAAGTAGTACTGGTGGTCTCGAGTGTCTTTCTCAGCGAATCTGGGAGAGAAGATCGCAGAATCTGGAGCGCTTCTTTGTCTTTGGAAAGCTCTTCGAGTTGAATCGTCGCCGCCGCTAACTCTGGAATCTTCGATGGATCCGGTGGGATTCCATTTTCAACAACATCCCAAAGTCCTTTCTCTACTAGTATAGCTTTGACGGTTCGAGCCCACAGTTCATAGGTCAGGTCATCGGAAACAACGTCTTGTTGAGTTGGTGTCTTCGTCGCCGCCATTGCCGGCGAACGTTTAGGTTTTCTTGACTTTCTTCTCTGTGTATTCCTCCTCATCTTGGAGAAGATGAGAAGACTACCGCTCTTGCTCCTTTTTCTCCCAACACTTCCAAAAAGTCCCAACGTGAACGAGATATTATATACGGTTAAGTCTGGTTTAGTTTAATTGGATTGATCGGTTTACAATGATTTAATTAAGTCAAAAAAACACTCGTATTGTTTTTTACTCAGAAAATAAGTAAATAAAACTCAAGTAGATTTTTGAATTGTGAGGGTTGAAGCAAAAAAACATGCACTCACTGGGAATTATTCTTCTGTACACTAAAAGAGAGCAGAGTAGATCTCATAGTAGATAAGAAGAGAAGCTTGAAGGAGATATCTTTTATTCTACTACTCTCTTATCTCTCCAGACAACGTTCCCTCTTCTTCATCTTCCCCATCAAACTCTTGTTCTACACCTTTCACCTGAACACAACAACCCTTTCCATTAGAGAGAGAGACAGCAGCAAGTTCTTGATTCTCCAATGGTTAATTACTTAACATCACAACTTTTTTAACACAATACAGATATGTAACAAAGTGTTGGGAGGATCTCTGTTACCTCAGATATGTAATGCATCAGCATGTTTTCGATTCCCGATTTCAAAGTAACAGATGAGCTTGGACAACCGCTACAAGCTCCTTGCATCCTCAGCTTCACTATACCGCTTTCCCTGATCAAACCACCCCAACCAAAAGAATATTTATTACTCTCAAGAGATAAAGAGAAACAGGTTTCATTTGACCATTGCCGCAACTCGAGGGAGTGAACTTACGGATCAAACCCACAGTACTCAATGTCCCCACCATCATCCTGGACTGCTGGTCTGATGCGTGTTTCTAAGAGTTCCTTGATCATTGCTACAGTTTCAGAGTCATCCTTTATCACAAAAAAAAAGTTCCACCAGTGAGGGGATAAACAACAACAACACCACTTATTACACTATTGTCTTATCTACCAAATCTTGGTGAGGGTTGCAAAACATCAATCAATAATCAACAGAACACCATCTTTATGGGAAAATGGTATCGTTCATCCAAGTTGCCACACTCAGTTACTACTTCAAGATCTTAACTCATATTCAACAGCCCATAAATCAAATATCCCATGTCTATATAATAACATTTACAGCAAACTATCACTCTCAATTACTCAACAAATGTTCAAGATCATGTTCATTCAAGGCAAAAACCTAACACAAAACTAGAGAAATGAAAAGCTCTCAAGGGTGATATAGTGAAGGAGGGGTGTTTGGTTTACCTCGCTGATGGCAGTATCCTTGGCAGCAGCAGCTTGTGCATCCAGAAACAAAGGCTGGCCAGAAGAGTAGAAATCCATGACTGCCGCAAATATCTCAGGCTTGAGGATATCCCATGAGACATCATCTGACTTTGTTACAGTAACAAAATCAGACCCAAAGAAAACTCGAACCACACCTGCAAAATCAAAGAAAAGAACATCTCATAAATCACATATGAAAGACAAAGTCTTTCGATTGGTTAAACAAACAAAAACAGATCACACACGAGAGATAATACTACCATCAATGGAGTAAATAGCCTTGGCTAATGGCGAACCCAAAGCGGAACGAACATTAGGAAAATCCGCGCTTCCAACCTCCATGACTGGTTTGTCAGGATAAAACATCAGAGAAGAAGGATTCGGAGTTGATTGTGTTTGAATAAACATCGTTCTTCTCTGCCCTGCTCAAATCACACATATGACTTAAGCTAATTAGACCCTTAAAATCCACCATGCTTGTTTTCGAATTCATTCGTCTAAAAGACTCTTGAGAGATAACAAATTGCTCCAATTTCAAGCCTGAACCAATCTAATATATCTGAAAAACTCCAATCTTTCTTATCGTTTTTGTGATGGAGATGAAAACAGAACACGAAAAACAAACAAACAACGTAGAAGAACCATCATACCTCCGAGGAAGGCCCATTTCTGACGAAGTGAAGAAGAGGTAAGAAGAGAATTTGTCGCCCGAGAATCGAGTAAATTGGTCGCAGAGATGAAAAGCGAGCGACGAGATAGGAGAAGAGAGGAAGACGAAGAAGAAGACACAGTAGTTCCTCCAGAAACGATCTCGCGACATCCGAGTCGCGAAACAGAAGATGATACAAGCCTCGCCATCCCTTTCATATTTGCGTCGACGCCAAAATCAAAAAAACCAATAGCTCCGCCTAATTAGGGTTTCGTCCTAATCGCAAAACGGACCGGAAAAAAAAACAGAGAAAGCTGTTGTGACGTCGTTGGGACTTGGTTTGTTTTGTTTCGTCGGAATTATTCCTGATTTACCGTATTTACTAATACGCCGTTGTTTTGACTATTTTTATTTATTTACCGCCTTGAGCACAGTAATTGTAAAATTTTGACTTTTCAAACTAAAACAAATCAAGAAGCAAATATGAGGATACAGCAAGTAGAAGCACTAGCATCATTAAACTCGTGACTATGCAACAAGGTTCTTTCGCATTAGATAAACACATAGCAGGCTTTGGAACGACAGTTAAGATACAATAGTTGTGGAATACAAAGTTAATTTTTTCAGAATTTTCAAATAGCTAGAGAATCATGAAGGATGATGCTTTTAGCCTTCTTTGATCTGACTGTTAAGACTTTCAATACAACAAACATGAAGAAAGTAATCTTCTTACAGGTTCCTGAGTTGGGTGTCAGGAACTAGAAGTTTACAAAAAGGGCAGGGTTCGAGGAACTGGAGGGCGCTTAAGCGGATGTGCCATGGTAAGCGTCAGTCCTTCAAAAGCTTCTTCCATGTCGACCTTATCTCCTTTGTTTCCCCAGTCAAAGCATTGCACCATCACTCCAATCGCAGTTCCTATGAAAATAGAAGCTAGATTTGATCCAGGACAGCCTCTCCTTCCGCCGCCGAAAGGAATGTACTTCTGTGCGTCCTCTCTCTCGTCTTCTTGCCCTAATCTTGAAGAACCTAGAAACCTATCTGGCTTGAACTCATTAGGTTCTTCCCAGGAATCAGGATCTCTCATCCAAGCATAAGCATTGATAACAAGAAATGTGTTCTCCAGTATGTAGAATCCTTTGATCTCACACCTTTCTTGGAACTTCCTCGTCAGGAGAGGAAATGGAGGGTGCAATCTTTGTCCTTCCTTGACCACTGCTTGCAAATAAGGAAGGTTTGGTATATCTGTTTCTTGAATCAACCTTGATGTCCCTACAACAGAATCAATTTCTTCTCTCAGCCTCTCAAGAACGTCAGGGTTGTTAATGATCTCAGCCATAGTCCATTGTGTTGTTTGCACTGAGGTATCAGTGCCTCCCACGAAAAGCTCCTGCATTGAAAAGACCGGAACAATTATAACTAATTTTTGTATGGATCCTCCTCATATACGAAATCTGACACAATGAGGAACATTTACCACGAAAAACGACTTGATATGATTCCTAGTGATCTTATACTCTGCGTTTTCATCTGCATAAGCTGCCAACAACACATCCATCATATCCGTATCTTTATGCTCCTCGTCCAGTTTCTCTTTGTGTTCCACAAGAATCTTCTCTAGCAGCTCATCGAATTTGTTGGAAACATCCATTATATCCTTCTGAAACAGTGGGATCCCGAGCTTCTTAAGCGGTCTACGCAGTACAGATGCGAAGAAAATCTTCTTGGCCAAGGCATATGATTCACCCACCAAGCCTCTGACTCTCTCTGCCTCACCATTCTCCTCTGAGAAACTCCTTCCCATGCTCATCCTGCACAAGATGTTGTTCATGAGCATCGTCGCTTCCTTACCGACCTCAACATCCTCATTCTTCCTCGCCTTATCGAGAATTCTGTTGTAAAACCGTTGTAGCTCTTCAGCACGAACTCCTCGTGACCGCTCCAACACCTGAGGTCGGAGAAGCTTAGTGACGATGATCTACTTCACCGAACTTCCAGTAATCACCATAGGGAGCGTAGACAAAGCCAGAAGATCCAAACACGAGGGACTCATCTATCGCAGCAGCACCACGTGATGAGATGTTCACGTCGTGAGACCTGAAGATCTCGTCGGCCACTGAGGCTGACGAAACAAGGATGATGGGGATGTTAAGACCCGGAGGTGGAGGAGGGGTCCATACTTGGAGGCGATTTTCTGTAAAGACTTGTGGGATAGAGAAGAGAGGAGAAGGTGAAGATGACCGATTATAGGAAGAGACGGTGGGCTCGGAGGCAGATCACAGCCTCGTGAGTCCTTTGGTTTCTTGAAAAAGAGAGTGTAACAGACGATTGAGAAGAGGCAGAAGAGGATGAAGATGAAACAGTTCTGAAAGTCAACGCTGATAAAAGCTGCCATTATTGCTCCAAAGTGAAGATAATCAAGAATCCATTAATATAAACTATAAAGAATGGCCAATTCATGCTTTGTTTAATACTTTAAAAATTGCTTTCTCTTTGAGAAAACGTCAAGTAAACTCAAATCAGAAGTTGACATTGGTGATCAAATTGATAATATCAGAAATTAAATATTCAATGTTCGGATTCTCCCAAGCTGACAAAACAACAAAATAGAACGATTCAAAATTGACTCACAGTGTAAGCAATGTACCTCACAATAGTCTCTTGAATGCTTACTCGCAGAGATGCAAGATGTCCTTCCGTCTCCCTGTTCACAACCTGTTGACTACACATAAACATAATAAGCAATTTATACAAGGAAGATCTCAGGAAAAGGTCTATCTTCCCAAATACGTTGAGGAAGACATAATCTTGTTGTGTGTAACTCACAAGGCCCAAACACAAAGAATGTTTCAAGTTCTTACCATAATAACTCACAAGATATACAACATCAGAATTTTTTTAAGCAAATATTGTTCTTCGCACTATTTATCAAGTTCCTAAATGGCTAAAATAAAGCCAATTCTGATAAATTTGGCAGCTACAAAAGATGAGTGAATGTGCGAATCCTACAGCCAAAATGTGAGTAGAGGCTAAACGTCTATATCTTGAATAGCTGGGCACTCTACACCCTCTTAAAGCCTCGATCTAGTGTGAAACATGACACTACATGCCTTTTCTTTCTTGGCCTGAAGCATCTCCAATCCCCATGCTCGTATCACCTAAGACTGGTTTCTAGAACCTGGAACTCGGTTGACTTCTTGTTTGCCTGAATGGTTTGGTCTTGGCTACGTCTACTACTATCATCCACCCGTTAATAATCTGCACAGAGAAAACATCACCTGAACATCTGAGAATCAAACATGGTTTCCCCTGTCTCTCTCTCTCTATCACATTCATGTTCAGATCTTACTTCCAGTAGATATAAAATAAACACTCTAGGATCTCGAAAACATAGCTTTACCTTTCCATTCATCTCTTTCAGTGCAGCGCTTGCAGCTTCCTCTGTCGTGTACTCTAGAAAGGCATAGCCTTTTGATCTCTTTGATATCTTGTCCATAATTATTTTGACTGCAGATAAAAATTACAGGCTGTTATTATCTATCTTTTTCTCAATACTATCTTTGACCTTTAAATGGGAATATGGGATAGCAAATTATGACCACCTTCCACTAGTTCACCAAACCCTTCAAATGCTGCACGTAATGTCTTCTCAGATGTGTAGAAAGACAGTCCTGAACCCAAAATACATGATCTATCAGTAAATGTAATCTTCAGACCGAACTTCATTCGTAAATTAAGAATTTAAGATGCAGGCAATGAATTGGGAGAAGCATGAGTTTTATACCAAAAGCATGCATTAAGTGTTAGCATACCAGTTATAAACAATTTCTTCGTCTTAACAGGAGGAGACTCTGAATCATCTTGATCTCCTAAACCTTGTGTACTATCGCCTTTTGGAAAAGAAAAGAGAGTCAAAGTTATTACAATGTGAATTTTAACACACCTATTCTCATCAATTCAGCTAAAGGTGTGGTTTGCAAAGATTCTAAACAATTTTGTAGCACATTGTTTCAATCTGAAGATCAGTATCCAAGACATGCCTTCATAGTCTTTGTTTAGTGACTCGAAACTGTTATCAGGAACAACCGCAAGAACACCAGGTACACCTGCACCAATTAAACACCATCTCTTCATATATTAGTTTAACAGAGAAACAAGTCAACAAACATTGCTGTCTGATTCCCATTTGACAAACTCACAAACCAGCCAACTCCACAGCACTATTCTCATCGAGATCACAACAAAAACCGAAATCAGACTGCCAGGAAACATGATAAAGACACATCTGTGCATCCTTTTCACTGCAAATAAGAACACGCTATTAAAATCTGAAGGAGACAGACAATATCTTCCTCAAGGCAGAAGAATCAAACAAGAAACTCACTTCCACAAAACCTTGGATAGCAACTGAACACAATGATCAACCATCTGCGCTTTAGTAACAATACCAACTCCAGGCTTATCTATTCGTACCATCCAATGTTTCACTGTCCCATAATCAAACAAGGAAACAACTTTCTGATTCCCAATACCATAATTCTTCTTCTCTGAACTATAACCAGCTTCAGGTCTAACAGATACTACTCCAGGTAAACCTATAGTTTCCATAGAAACCCCAATTAAAACACCAACCATATAAAAATAAATCTGAAATTCTCAGTGATATAAATAATACTCACTCACGAGCAGGCGTGACGCATCTTCGTCGATATGACAACAAAATCCGAAATGGGTATCAAAGGAAGCATCGTATATACTCATCTGCGCATCTTTTTCGCTGCAAACAACACAATTAACAGTCGTAAGAAAGAAAAAAACTTGGAATCACAAAGCTCAAAAGGAAGAAAGAAAAAAGAACCTACTTGCCCAACACTTTGGCAAGAATCTCGACATAATAATCTACGATATCGGATTTGGAAGAACCCCATTGCGGAGGTTTATCCAATAACACCATCCAATATGTGTTTCGAGTAGGAGCAGTAGAAGAAGGAGGTGCGGAAATTGCAGAAGAGGAGGAGAAGACGAGGTGTGATGATGATGACAAAGTTTTCCGAAAAGTCCCGAACTTTAAGTTGGGACAAGAAGATGAAGGGAAGAATCTGATGTGTGAGGAAGAGTTGGAGATGGGGAGGAAGAAAGAAGTGGAAGCAATAAGAGCTTCCATGGCAAGTTGCTACGTTTCCTCTCTACTCTTTTCTCTGTTATTTATTCTTCGGTACTGTAGACAACCTTAAATCCGATAAAACCAGGAAGACTTAAGAAATTAGGGAGTGAGTAAGTAAAAAAGCTAAATAATGAGCCATCTAAAAATTAGTATTTATAGTTATACTATCTATCTTAACATTTTTTTAATACATTTTTTCTTCTATTATCTTTGTATCCAAACAAGTTTCAACTAAATTCTCTACAATCCTTACAATCAAACACAATGATTTTCTTATCTGATAATATTAATTTCCTAAAATCTATCTACCCAACTTAAAGCAATATGTTAGATTAAAATATAATTCTCCTTTCACTTTTATTTAATCTTATATTTAATTATTTAAATTACTATTTAAATACATAAAGTTAATAAAATTTTAGATTTTTTTCAGCATATGATGTAATTTGAATTTTTATGAACAGATATATATTTTAAAAATCTATCTTAACATTTTTGAAATATATTTTGTGCAATAATCTTTTTTGAAATGATTTTCCAAAAAACCATGGTCTTAAACACTATTAATCACCATAAATTTGATTTTAATCATATTTCATTGTATTTTTGACCATGGTTTAAGACAATGCACAAAACCATGGTCTTAAATTTTTTTTGATTTTAATCATAGTTCATTGTATCTTTGAAAGTACACATATTTATTGTTTTTTCAAAGTCAATCTATATAATTTTATTAATAAGTACTGTTAATTATTGTAAAAACACCAAAATAAAAAATATATATAAGTGCATTGATATTACAAAACAAAGAAATTTACTATGGGTAAATTTTGCAAATACAACATATTATATATAATATTCTAATATTTATATTAACTAAATAAAACCTGATTATATTAGTATACTAACTTATTTAAATGATTTATGAAAACAATAGGTCCGTGGTGTACCATGGGATAAATCCTAGTTGTTAATTACAAAAATTACATTATTTTCAAATCAAAAACTTGTAGAATAATTATAGTTGTGAAGATTTTATATAATTTGATTTAAAGTTTTTGGATTTTTTTTTGGTCAACGATACAATATTAGCTTAAAAACTAATGCGATTGAATATTGAGAAAACGTGATTATGAACGAATAAAACGCACAAAATTATTTGTTTTACCATTTTGAGTGCGAGGAATTAAGACTAATGAAAAAGAAAAAAACTCGTTATTCGCTCCAATCATATATCTCATCACCGATACATGTGAAAAATGAAATTTTATATTAAATATTAAATAGTAACAGATTTTATACAGTAAAACTCAATCTTCAAAGGTGAAACATTTGAAAATTTTCATATTAAATAGTAATAGATTTAAAAAAAATTGAAAGCTAATAGTCTACGTTATTTTACAAGCATCTTTGGTAATAAATCTTTATTAGACTATTTAACAGGAGATTAACACTCTGATAATCCAATGCCTAATACAAACCGGTTTTTGCAATCTGAATTCTACGGTTTACCAAAAAAACCAGATTTTTTTTTTGTTATAACAAAAACAAAATATTTTGGATCTGTAAACAAAAAAAAAATCGAAAAAAAAAACTCTCCGACTCGAAAGAAGAGGGAGAGAGAGAGATGAAGAAGTCGGTCGGAGCAGAGAAGAAGAGAGTGAAACGATCATCGGGATCTGCATCCACCTCCGTTAGAGATTCTGGTTCCGATGCTCAACCTAGGGTTCGTTCTCCTCTTTCTCATTTTTTTCTCTGATCCATTTTGTAAAATTGTGTTCTTCTTAGGTTACGTTTTCTTAAGTTTGATCTGTTTCAGTCTCTGATCGAGCGTGAAACCTCTGATTATATGAATTAATGGACTTTTTCATGATTATTTTTTGCTAAATTGTATGTGAATGCGCATAAATGTGTGTTCTCTTTTGGATTTTTTTGAGCACATTTTTACTGTTTTGTGGTTCTGTGAGTTGTGAATTATACCTGTGGAATGTTAAATTGATTCACTGATATGGCCAAAGTTTGTTTTTTTAAGGCCTTGGTAATGTGAAATGATGATTGCATTGAAGTTAATGTTTTGTCCATATGCTTAATTTTGTTTTGTTTTTACATTGTCATTTCCTTTACTAGAAGAAAGCTGTGAAGAAGGATACGTTTCAGTTGTTTGCTGAGAAAGTTAGAGACCACAAGGGATTAGAATCCAGATGGGCTGTTATGGAGCAAGCACGAGTTGAATACTTTAGAGGCAAAGATTTTGTGAGCTTTATGAAGAATAACCCTGATTTGAAAGAGATTCTTGAAGAAGATAAAGACCTCGATACAGACGATATTGCCAATGTTTTGTTGGGAAAGAACCTTTTGGTCCGCTGTGATCGTGTTACTAAAACTCTTCGTCCTGGGAAGAAAAAGCTCTCTACCTGGCCTGCTCATCTCGAGATTTTCCGTGTAAGTTGAAGTTACTTTCTTAGAGAAAAGCTTCTGTTGAACTTGTTGTCTTGTCATATCTTTTTAAACATCCTTTTCCACTTACTACACAAATTAATTCAACAGCATCATTCCTCTTTGGTTATTGTTTTTTTTTCTGGTTAAGATATGCATTCATTAGTGCAAGTATAACAGCGTTTTGATTTCATTATTTCCTTTGTAACGCAGGATGATCAATCTTTCTCTGAAAATGATGCCTTTTTTGCATGGACCTTCGAAAAACGACATCCACTATGGCAAACACTTTTGTCCTTCTTCTGGCCTGTATTGACTCTCGCAATTTGTTTGTTTCCTGTGTACCCACACCGTTGCAAACTAATTGTACTCTACTCATGCGCGGGCATTCTTTTGATGATTCTCTCTTTGCTTTTCGGTAAGCTCTTCACATTTAAACTGGTTGATGTGGGGTTTGGGAGTGTCTTTCACCCGTTATTGGCTCTACATCTGGTTTTCTTTTACCATTGAGCATTGTTAGAATAGCAAATTACCACTATGCAATGCTAGACAATGATTTACTAGATATGGATACCTAACTGATTCAGGTCACCAGTTAGGGGGTCATATACTTATGTAGTTTTAACTTGGTTTATACTAAGATTAGTCCGTCTGGATTTCCTATTGCAGTGAGAGCAGTTGTTTTCGGTGCTATGTGGATTCTTTTGGGAAAGCGTGTCTGGGTCTTCCCCAACATTCTAGCCGAAGAAGCCACATTGAAGGAACTGTTCCGTTTCTGGCCAAAGAAAGACGAGGAAGAACCACCCAAGTGGACATCTCGACTTTTCTACACAGCAGTGGCTATTGTTGCTGTCATGCTGCTTAGGCACCATGCCCCTGATGAAGCTGCTCGGGCCAGGTATACACTCCCTTCTTATATCCACCTCTATATATCGCTTTAAACCGCTTTAAAAAGAAATTTGTTCTCCTTCTTAGTAGAACCATATCTAATCGCTTCAGGTTCTGAGTTTTTGGATTTGGTTGCAGTAGAGGTTGAATTGTGATGAGTTTTGTTCATACAGGTACCAAAGAAGGATGTCTAACATCATTGATGATGTCCTAGAGTGGTCACCAAAGCTAGCACTTTCTGGTTTGATGGAGAATCAGCAACCTGTGAATATCACAGATGCGGCTAACAACTCCTCAGATGCAGCAGGTCCTGACCAGACTGAAGATGCTGACCTAGATGAAACTCAAGGTGAGGAGGAAGCTGATGGTTGGACTGACCCTGATCTAAAACCATAAAAACAAATATAGAAACGAAAGTTCATTGTAACAAATAAGTCAGCTTTAAGTGACCAAGACGAGGTGAGTTCTTATAAGAAAGTCTTGAAGATTTTGTGGTACATTTTACTCTTTCATTTTGGCACACTCTGGAATTTAGTTTTCAATCACATAGTTTTGTATTTAAAACTTCAAAACTCAGTCAAAAGCTCTATCAGTGGCTAAGAAATGTTTACTTAATACTTAAGAGAGAGTTGACAAAGAAAAGCGGCAACATTTGAAGTATTCCCAAACTGAAAAAAAATAAAGACACAAAGCTACAAAAAGTATTTGTACAAAATAAGAAAAAGAAAAAAACTCTTCAATGGCTGCTACCAAATAAGCCAACAAAGAGAAAGCCAAGAATGAATTGCCGCCTTGTGAGGTCATTTGATGGCTAGACGAGCTTGAGAAGGATGGTTCGAGGAAAGGCTGTTCCATTGCTGCCCTGAACACTCTCCTTCTTCCCT
>NC_025703.1:11038034-11063123 GCF_000633955.1 Camelina sativa | reverse complement strand
AAAAAAACTCTTGAATGGCTGCTACCAAATAAGCCAACAAAGAGAAAGCCAAGAATGAATTGCCGCCTTGTGAGGTCATTTGATGGCTAGACGAGCTTGAGAAGGATGGTTCGAGGAAAGGCTGTTCCATTGCTGCCCTGAACACTCTCCTTCTTCCCTTCTATTATAGGCTGAGCTCTGCATCTCATCTCCCTGAGGTGTTCTATACTCAACATTCCAAGCTTCACCTTGATCAGAATTAGATGACGTCGGGGACTGAGTAATACTACCACTGCTCTTTTCTTTGGCTTTGCGCTGTGAAGCTTCGGTGTTGGTTTTCTTTGCAAACCGTCCTCCAGTACCCCTTGGCCTCCTCATAGCATGTTGATGCCGAGATTCATGGAGATAAGGCTGTGAACCACGCAAACAAAGAAAAAGATGCATTAAGCAGTGTAATGTATTCACATTGGGATCAGAGATCTCAGGAAACTAATACTATTCATGAGAAGACGCAATTTACCTTTCTGGATTTTATTAGCTTCTTCTCTAACTCGGCCTTGGCGCGTGCCTGCCTTCGCCTCAGAATCGCCTGGTACTGTTTAGCATTCACGAAAACTGGTTCTTGTGCCATCTCAGGAGGCAGTGGCATTCTTGAATGAGGCATCCCACCATATGGAACAAAACCCTGACAGGGAAAGTGTTATTTATCAGAAACTTACATGGAAACTTAACAAAATAAAAGAGCCATAGAAACCCTGTTGATAACCAAATGCATTTCCCAATCTCTCCAATAATAAACTGCAACTTTAAATCATAATAGATATCAAGAACAGTGTTAGGCAATTATAACCTCGCTAGACTTCAAACCACCTACAACTACAAGAATATTTTTTAACCTGCAATCTCACATTTCACACCCAAATAGCCGCCATGAATTATGGTAGACGTACCATCCAAACATGTCAAATGATCAAATCAGATAGTCTCAACAGAGAAAATTAGCTGAGGCTTCAGGAAAGCTTATAAAATAGTTTGGAAACAGAGTCATATATACCAAGGGATGATGTCCATAAGCTCCCATCACTCCTGCATAATAAGGATCCTGGTATGGATTTGAGGATGTCCATCCCTGCATGATTCATAACCAAACCAAACCGTTAGCAACCGTAGCTAAATTGTTTCCTAAAATATTTTATATCTATCAGCTAAACTAACAACTGAGTGGCCAACAAGTTGAGGGTGAGGAGGTTGATTGATGCAGGGATGCATAGGTTCTTGATTTTTATCACTGTAATCTCCAGCTGCAAATCAAAATAAAACCAACAACACTTATGGTGATGGAGAATTCAAAACAACTATAAGCAAATCCACAAGAGCGTAGCACCAAGAGAGCAAATCAATGCACCTGACTGAGGAGACGTTGCCACATTCGATTCTTTGTTAGCCTTATCATCTCTATTGGAAGGTGATTTCTGACCATTTGATTCCAATGTTATAGACTTAGAAGGTTTATCTCCAGCTTCCATAACAGAATTCGCATTGCAGGCAGCTGCTGCACGCTGCCAAAGGTTTAAACTATTTATAGAAGACGACGATGTTCGATGAACCTCTGAATCGATCTTTTCCCCACCGTCAGATTTTGAATGCATGTCTTCAATTCCCTATTCAAAAATCCAACTGTTAGTGATGACGTACGACTACCTAATCCAAACAGAACAACAACAAAAATCAAAACTTTAGCAATTTTGACTCCTCCCAATACTCAACGAAACAAGGAACAAGCAAAAACCCAGAAACGTTCAAAGATAGAATCCACCAAATCAGACTTAAATTTCGAAACTTTGAGAATTTTGAGAGAGGGAGAGAGAGAGAGGAAGAACAGAAGAAGACAAAACCCCTAGAAGGAAGGTATAAGCAGCTTCATGCAATCACAACAAGAACGATTTGAATAAAGAATCAACATACCATTCAATCTAAAAACGTAGGAGACCGTCTCGGAGAGAGGAGGCGTCCACGGTGATTTGAAGGATACGCTTCCGCCTTTGGAAGATGGAACGATCTGAGGAAGTTTCCAGTCAGAGGAAGGAAGGAAAAAAAAAAAAAGCAATTTTTATGGAATTGAATTTAATGTATTATTTAATATATTTTTTTGTTGTATTTGATCGTCGTAGGAGGAACTACCAAAAAGTATTTAAGTTTTTTGTTCTGTTTTGAATCTTGGTTGACACGTGCTGTCCACGTGAACGGCGGCAACACATCACTTTTTCAACTTATTTATTGGGGATGAATCTATTGAATAGAATAATAATTCGAGTATTGTTTAGTTTCTCTGGGCTTATTACCGGAATAAGGCCTTCTATTGAGAAGGCCCAACATCTTAACTTTTTTTCTTTCTTTTTGAACATCTTAAATTTTTGTAGATTAATCAAAAATGCAAAACAAAAGTTTATACAGACTTTTTTAAAAGAAGATACCTAAAAAATACCACTAAAATAAGTTTTTGTTTCAAAAGTATCATCATTAGGTTTTTTCCAAAGATATCACTACAAATTTTTTTAGTAGGAAAATAACACAAACACTACAAATGATTTTAAAGGGATTATAACTTAAAACAAATTAGGTTTTTGTTTAGTTTCTTGGATATAAGGTTTAGAGTTTGGTTTTTATGGTTTTTTATGAATGGTTAAACTGTAGTATTAATTTTGTTGTATTTTTGGAAAAAAAAAATTTAGTGGTATTTATGAATTGGAATTGCTTATGAATAAAATAAATAACATATTTTATTTAAAAGAATATGCGATTCATAACTTTTTGTAAAATGGAGTTATGTTCTGGTTATCAATCAAAAATTAAAAATACAATCATCATGATAAGTGTTTTTTTGTTCTTTGTGTCAAATCTTTCTTCTCCGTTTTTTTTTTCTTTTTGATGAAAATCTTTCTTATCCTCTGAGTCGTTTCTCAAGCAATCAATTAGCTTTTCTTTTTTTATAGATAAATTTTGGGTCTTTTGGCTTAGAAATTCCTTGTTTACTTTATGGAGTTTCGTTTTGCACATCTCTAATTCAATGACACTTTTGATTACTTTGACCATTGTATACTTTGACCATTGTATATGGATTTGTACATTCCAAGTAAAACGTAAAATGGTTGAGAATAATCTTTTCTGTTTTTCTAAAAAGAATGATCATTTCTGTATTATCGATGATGTGATAAAGATGTGTGTTTTTAACTTTTTTATGAAAAAAAACTATAGATGAAAAGAAAAAAGAGAGAAAGAAAAATAATGAGAGAAGCCGCACGAGTCGCTTCATTGGATTCCCTTGGCGGATGTTATCCTCTCTGGCCTCGACACTGTGGCCATCCCCACTAACTCTTCACATATTCCTCGTCTCTTTGCTTTCACTAATATTATAACATATCTTATATTTTCTAATTAGTGAACATTAGTTTACAACTTTACATGTTTGAAGTTAAAAGAAGTGGAACGAAAAGATGCATTCAATAAAAGTTTATATAGACACTAAACTTTGAGATATTATATACTTATTTGGAATTAGATTTCAGAAAACGATTGATAGTGGGATTTGGTTAGTGATATCATCCCCCATTATATATTACTTACACAATTAAAAGAATGTGCAGCATCTCATTAACTATATACTCTTTTAATTGATAGAGAGAAGGTAATAATAGTTTATTTAGAATTAGAAGTGTGTGCACACATATGCATATAAAATTTTACCTCTATATTATATAGTTGCTGAAGATTGACTTAGTAAAATTAATTTATGCTCCTTTCTATGCGGTGTTAATGTTATTGGACCTAAAACTCAGTGCGAAGTTCCATGTAGAAAGTGATTGTTTCTCAATCAAATATTTTTGTATAAATATCTGCATATATATATAAGATCAAGAACTTCCTCATTAAAAACGACTAACTAAGAAGTAGTACTTCACTTAACCGAATTTTTACTGTCAAGTGAACGAGGATCATGTACAAACGATCGATCAAAGCAAATAATGAACGAACTAGCGAGGAAGAACAACACATTAGGTGAAACCAAAAGAAAAACTCAATCCACATCAAAATTACAATAACTGACAAAGCTAATAATAATAGGCCAGAAATTAAAGTCAGTACTGAGTAAGAACCTAACACATAGCACTTAGAAAAAAGTGAAGCAAGAAAAGTATTAAATAACTAAAGGGGTGGTAATGGTATCAATTATAGTTTAAATCATAGTTGATTTCCGATATACCCTACCACAAAAACTCAAACCGACTTAATTCAAATCATCCCAAAAAGACAAGCGCCAAAATAATGAAAAAAAGAAAGCCAAACAAACCAAAATAGGAAAAAACATCTCATGAATTTACCAAAATGAAGATAACAAAAAACATCACACGAAATATTATAAGATACTCTTCGTTATTGTATTAACAAAATCAAAGAGATGAACTTTTGATCAGCTACTTATACTACTTTCTCTATCAAATCCTAACCAAAAAAAAAAAGCTAATTAATAACTTAAAAAGTTGTTCATCGATCGTGTGCGTTGACGAAGAAGAGCTCTATCTCCGGAGGAGCAAAGAAAACGATCTGCCTCCGTCGTAACACGCTATTCTGTGTGACTCTTTGCTTCTTAGGCGCCGGTGGACACGTCAGCATCTCCGGTATCCTAGACTTCTGAGCTTTCGGAGTACAACAACCGCCGCCGCCTGGTGAAGAAGCTAGCACCGTCGGGGAAGGAGAGGGAGGAGAAAACGAAGTCGTTGAAGAAGAACATGTAGACACAACACTAGATGCAGATGTTTGATCAAGAGTTGTACTGGTGTTGGTGCTGTTGTGTTGTGGAAGTTGTTTCTTGAAATGGCTTCTTGTGAGTATCTTATCAGCTCGATTTGGTTTTCTTGCTTTTTTTGATGCCATCTTTAGACCTTAACCAAGAGGGTTTTCTCAAAAAAGAAAAGAAATAGTAAGGTGGTTCTTTTTTTCTTTTTCTTTGCAAGGTTAGGTGAGAGACATAGAGAGAGAGAAGAGGAGACGAGAGTCGTTGCTTACTTGCCTACGTAGCATATATAGTATGAAAATACGAGTCAAAAACTTAGTGGGAGTGTCACTTTAAAGTTTCTAAATTTTGACTATCAAAAGTTTTTCACTGAGTCGAACAGAAAAAGGAAAAAAAAGT
This sequence comes from Camelina sativa, assembly GCF_000633955.1. Taxonomy (NCBI): domain Eukaryota; kingdom Viridiplantae; phylum Streptophyta; class Magnoliopsida; order Brassicales; family Brassicaceae; genus Camelina; species Camelina sativa. The sequence goes on along the minus strand of NC_025703.1, from coordinate 11,057,953 downwards.
GATGGATTGATCTTTAAAAAGGTGAAAAGAGTATTCTCTTTAAGGATCAAGATAAACGCGTGTAATAAATATAGATAGTTTTATTTGCAATTTTAAAGACTATGAGCATAAGCATTAACAAGAATAGAGGTTGCCCAAGTGGTAATATCAAAGAAAGATATGTGCCAATGATATATTGAAAACTATGAGTTTTTAATACAAAATTAATTGACGATAAATATATTTATCCATATCATTTACATAGTATAATACTATAATTATTATTTTAGGATTTCAGATATAGGATCCTAATTATACCAGTAGAACAATAAAACATGGATATTTTTTGTAAGGTAACATACATGACGTCAAAAAGTCAAGTTAACAGTAGTGCCGGTGCACAGATAAAACAAGGATATCTCTGTATATGGTAACATACATGATGTCATAACTTCAGATTAACAGTGGTGGTGCTGGCTGGTGCACATACTTGAACCCTTTCACAATTCACATGGTGACTGTAACTTTTGGAAATAACTTGTAAAAAAAATTCCAATTTAATACATATATAATTGGTGTCGGACGAGAGAGAGAGTCTTCTCACACTGAGCTGAAGGCCCCCAAATTGGTTAAATATTATTTGGATTTGGATGCACATATGACCCGACAACGACAAACCGAGAAAATTGACCTTTTTTGCCCATTTCTCTTTATTAATTGTTTTCACTTTTTGAGTAGATGAGGTTACACTATTAACTACGTTTTCTCTCACTTTCTGCCGTCCAAATAGTTTTGAGACTAAAACGGTAAATTACTGGTCACATAAAACTTTCATAACCTTATTACGATAAACCAAATCAAGAACATCTATTTAAAAATATATTTGAAGACTAAAAAACAAAACATGGAGTATTACATTACACTGCATAAGAAAAGGAATACATTTTATATAAAAATAAAATAAAAATGGAATAGAGGGAAAATAGAAGAAAAATAATAAGATAAAAAAGTTAACACAAACTTTGATGTAAGAAGAAAATCACGTGGGCTGACATGCAAATTCAATGTAATACAAGGATAAACTATTTATACGGTTCCATGTATGTACGCCCGCCAACTAACTATTTTCTGATTTTAGTTGAGGTTGTTGTACGAATTTTACTATAAGTATCATTTATGCAATACTTTTTTCGTTGTTGGAAATCTTGAATTTTTAAAAAGATGAATTAAAAACTTTAGAACCCTTTTATAAACACAAAAAAAGTACGAACATATTGATGCGCGATTGGTTATTGTCATGGGATCCTAAACATAGGATTCACAATGCAAGTGGCATTCCGATAAGTCTTTGGTTTCACACTTAATAAACGAATTACAAAAAGTTCTTAGCAAATAGTAGAATATTCATATAAAAGTTTGATATCAAACTAATTAAATGTGTTACACAAAATAGCTATCGAAACTCTTTTAGAGAGGGCATATAATATTGGGAGATTATTAAACAACTAGACTATGTCATAACTCTTTTTGTTTCAGTTTAAGCTTTCATTACCATCGATTCTTGGATATATTGTATAACTCACCTTCGTCCTTCGGCCACCCACATATAGCTAACTCTTCCATTATAGCATATTCACACATCAAAATGATTAGTTCGTTTAATTTGTAGGCTTTTCAAAATATAACAATGATTACCTTTTCGCCAGCTATTTAAAAATACATTATTTCAATTATTTTTAAATTAGTGGCTACTATTGTGTATTTACAATGACTTTTGATATTGTTCAACTCATAAACATTTCAATTATAAAAAAAAACAAAAAACAGATTCCCCTTCATCAATGTTAAGCGTACACCAGGGTGCAAACGTTTGGTATAATCACACTAATATATAGTGTGATAACGCGAAAGTAGGTCAAGAACCGTGCATTTCTAATGGATGTCGATGTCCCGTCACAAAGCATACTTGAGAGAACCATCTTTAAATACTATTCTAACAATTTGTATTATAGTCTCTAACGTTGGTGATGATATGTATCTCCAAATTCCATCTTTCGATCTCCATCGTCCAAAGACAAAGGCTAAAAAGATGTGTCAGTGTGCTTCAATCCGTTGTGTCATTAATTACTAATTGGCAAAAGGTTATCATCATCGTCATTGGAGTTTAGAGTGGTTCTCTCTTGGATATAAGTTTAGTAATATGAACCTTAAGCTTGCTGTATTTTTACTGATATATTTTGGGATTCTATATGCTTGAAATGTAAACGTAACATAATCTGTGGTCGTAATTTTTTATTTGAGAATATAAGTTTTAGTTGTCGTACGATTTGGATAAAGATTGCAATGTAAAATCATTCTAATCCTATTCAGTCACAGTAGACTATTTACAATTACTTCCTATGTTATTATTGTTCAACTTCTTAAACAAATCAACTAAAACAATCAGACTCCCTCTCAGATGTGTACAAAGATGGCAGAATGATAAAGACATGAGATGCAGTTTAAAATTGGAAAACCCCAAAGTTTCTGCTGCTTGCATAATGATATTTCCAGAATCGTGCTAACAAGTAGTTTGATCTAGCCGTTCATTTTTCTGATATTATTACCTGGTCAGTTTTAGATGTGGTAGTCGAAGTGAAAAAAGGGCAAGAAACAATACCTAACAAATAACAACTATTCTACCATTTGTATTATACTGTCTATTGATACATATATGTCCAATGGTTTTGTCCCTACATCTATATATACATTTTTTTGAGATATTTATAAAATAAATCATGGAGTTGACACTTATTTACAGGTATGCCATTGACATTAAATAATTAATTTAATAAACAAATTAATTATATTTATGTTTGATTTTTTTTTTATAGAAACTAAGTGTTTTTAAAAGGTAAAAAACATAATTGTAAATATATACAGATTTTATTTCCTTATTTTATAAGGAGGTGAGTGAAAAGGTATTGTTCTTTAAAAATTTGAAAAACTGATTTGTTAAAAAGTGACTTTTAGCCTCACATACTATATTTTACTTTCATGGGTTTCGTATGATGAGTTTTTGCAGATTAAAAATCTTTGAACATGTTGCGTGATCCGCCTAGCATGGCGGGTTTGGACTATAAAACCAACACTAAAACTATTAGTTTATTTTATATATTATAGATTTGTAGTCATAGTTTGGAAAATTAACTTATAAATTATTTAGTATATGAACTACAAAATATTACACATACTACAACACATTCTTAATATTCCAACAAAAAAAATTGTATACACATAAAAATATACACTAACATACCATATAGGCATATACCTTTGTTTAATTATAGAAAACAAAACTAAGTGTTTTAAAACTTTATATTCTATCTAATAACAAATTTAATATAATTAAGTTATAAACTAGATAAAACGTAAGAAGAAGAAAAAATATTCTAAACAAAATTACAAATTAATTAAATAAAATTTAATTAATTGGGAATTCAAAAACTAAATAAATTAAAAAATATTATTTAAAATACATTAATTTATAATTTAGTATAAAACCTAGTATAAAATAATGTAGGAAGCATTGTTAAGAGAATCGATTCATACCCTTCCACAAAACCAAAAACAAAACTAACAGTAACAAAGAACATATATATACAGAGTAATGCTCCATACTGTTTTTGTTTTGTCACGAAAGTAAAATATCAATGAAGACAAATTGCTTTTACTAGTCTGTTTAGAAATTACTACAAAGATTCCAAAACGATTCATCTTTTCAAGGTTTCTGACGACCTTGAGACGGTGACGGTATAACAACATGTCCCTGAGACAAGAGTATCAATCAAGATTTCTCTTTCAACAACTTTAGTAAAGCCTAATGTTACAATCCAACAAGGGTTCTTACGATAAACAACACAAGTGGATCAAAAGATCATTAAGCACCCATTTGATTCAAAACTTACTTCTAATTGATTCCAGGTGCATGAAAAATCTTGACCAATAATACAGCACAACAAAATCTAAAGAATGGATAAAGACCCGCTAGTATTCTTGACCAGATAGTACATCAAAACCGGAACCCTCAATGCAATCGGAATTGTGATCTTAGGATAACCATTTAGAAGAGGTATGATGGAAAGTACCATGAGAGAGAGAGAGATGTTGTATCACTTTCCTCTTGATAGTGCCTCCTCTAACTCCTCAATCGATGAAGGAAACAATTCTATGTAACGGCTCCCAAGCGTCTTCCTATCCTTGACCATTGCAGCCCGTGACTCTTCCGCATTCCTAAACTCCACAAACGCTTCCCCAGTGGGTCTCCCTTCACCATTAACAGTAACATGAACAGAGTCTTCAGACAGATCAAAATCTTTAAAGAAGTCAAGTATGTCTTCCTTTCCCGCTGAGAACGGTAATCCTCTCAACCTCAAGATACCCGTATGCTCAATGTTCTCTTTCCCATCATCAGTAGACCTAGCCCTCTGCACATGTCTGCTGCGAGGTGGACTTGCACCACTAACTCCGCCTCCACCACCGCCATTTCCACCTCCACTTCCACCACCACCACCCCCACCCCCACCACTAGCCATACCATGGACACGAGATTCCGCAACCTCATTAGCAATAGCCTTATAGTACTCTTGTTTAGTACTCCTAAAAACTTCGACATATCTCCTTCCCATGTTCTGCCTGTTCTTATGAAGAGCAAAATCGACCTGGAGGGGATAACCAAGAACGCAAAAGGCTTCTCCAGTGAGCTTATTGTTCTTGTGAATAAACAAGACATCAACCACATCTAAACCGTGAAAAAACTCTACAACATCAAGCTCAGCGCAGTCAAAGGGTAAACCACGGAGTCGAACCACAGGAAAAGGAGGAGGTGGAGGAGGAGGAACAAAACCATAAGGGTTATACATAAAGCCAGAACCAGGATGAGGTCCATAGAATGGTCCAGGAGGACCTTGATCAATCATTCTTTGACGCTTTGGTCCCATCTCACGCCCATCAGGACCATCTCCATATCTAGCATTCACCACACAACATATCACAGCTAAAGTTCAAAACTTTCTTGAACAAACAACATCTAATTTAAAAACTAAAGCAAGACTTTTACACTACACCATTCAGGGAGAGAGAGATCACAGGTCAAATAAAAATCCGAAAGAAGAGAACAAAGTAACATTACCAGAAGATGAAATTGAAGTGATTCAGGATTGAATTGAAACCATACACAAACGAATACAAATAAACCCTAATTGCGGGAACTAATGAAATCAAAAATCATTGGCGAACAAATCAGAGATAATTATAGGGCTTACCCTCTGTAGAACATTATCTCTCCCTACGCTGTGTAGCCTGTTTTTGGATGATCAAATCGATTGGAATTTTCGAGGAGCTTCTTCTTCTTCTTCTTCTCCTTCTCTGAGCCTTGAATTCGAAACCGTGCCCTTCGAAATCTTTCTTGATTAAAAAAAAAGAAAAGGAAAAAAAAAAAAAAAAATCAGAGAAGGAAAATAAAGGGTATTGGGCTTATAAAGGCTTGGGCTTTTTAATACATTCAAGATAATCTTGTTGGATCAGCCTTCGTGCTAATTTTGTTTTTTGTAAGGATTATAAGTTTGTGAATGAATACAATAACAAAACAGTCGCTTTGGCCGAGTGGTTAAGGCGTGTGCCTGCTAAGTACATGGTCTCCCCGCGTGAGTTCGAATCTCTCAGGCGACGTTAGCTTTTTGTCTAAAAGTTTCTTTTTTTTTTTTTTTTGATAAAACATGTTTTGGCTTTTTTTTTCACGTACAGTAGTGCCGGTGCTAGAAAATGTTTGAGGCGGGAATTTTAAATCCTGCGAGTTACAAATTTTAAAAATATGGATTGGTTAAGGTAGTATAGTGGCTACAACATACAGTATATGGCTAAAACGTTAAGCTTTTTTTGGGGGGGTTAGAGAGAGTATAAATGGTCAAGATGATCAGCGTAGTGAAAACAAATTATTTTAGTGTAACAAGACCTAATATTGATTTTAAATATTTATATGGCTATCAAGTACCAATGTGAAACCATCAAAGAATGTATTAGAGATTCACAAATGTGGAAGAAAACAATATTGATCATCGAAGAATGTATTATTCACCCAAGTATACATCTAAAGGAGATGTCCCATGATCAATATCTTTTTGGAAAAAATGTGAAATAATTATACTGTAGTGTGTAGACTAATTCATTCAAGTAACTATAAAAATTAGAATGCAATTTTTTAAATAGAAATATAACATCATGGCCAATCCCAAAAGCAAAATAGTTTGGAAGAACATAAATACTATACACATACAAAGACTTTTTTATATGCACTTTTGTATACACACACATATATACAAAGACTTTTTTATATTATAAAATATAATAACATTTTAAAAAGTGAAATTAACACGAGGTTCGCATATAGATACAAATGTCTGAGAAGAGAGAACAAAGTATACATATAAGACACACTAGAGAGATTAAAGAACGCACTTATATATGCACTTACACAAAAAAAAAGGTTCATATACAAAAATCCACCACACACACTCGTGCTTGCTCGGGAACATGTACTGATTTATTTTAATCTAATCTGATTCGAACCAATTAATAGCAAATCAACATGTTCTATACATTATTTTGACTTTCTGGCCCAATCTTTCCGAGTTCATACATTGCGACCAATGCAAGTTCTATTCAAACCCACTAATTTTGACCCCCTTCGTCTTACAATGTCGCATCTTACTACGACAACATTTTGATATTGTTAAAATTGGTTTCTATGCATGAGAAACTAGCAAAATGTGATAAGAAACAATTTAAATCAAGAATACCCTTTAAGAGGAAAAGAAATTAATTATTCCCAATAGGAAAGAAAATATTATTTGTTCGTAGAACTACATTTATATATAACCAACTCTTCTTCATCTTAGAATCCACCGCCAGTATATTTAAGAAGATCATAAACTAGTCGAGAGTGCACATAACCGATCATGGTTTCGACCAATCAAAAACCACTAGCTAGGTTAACTTAATCTGAATACATAGAATTATCTTAATACTAAAATAGTCCGCAGACACACTAAACTATGACTAAATACTACTATATTCACCATTTTTTGGAACATTGGCCATTCACGTGTGCTGGAGTGCATATGATATACCCGCAAAGTACTGTATAGAGCCTATAGACCTCAACAAATTAGGCCATCTTATCAATCTAGTGGTTGTAGACTTGTATTTGCGGGTTTTCTTACTACTCAAGGTATATAACATCTAAAAAGATAGGAGAATTTGCAACAAGATCTCTAATTTAATTAGTGAACAATAATGGTCTTTTCTTTATTTAGATATCATCAAAATTTTGCGATTAAAAACAGTCACACCTTCCCTAGTATTTTACATCCACAAATTGAAACAAACGAATGTAATAATTTTGAAAACGACACACATACATAGTTTGTTGTATAGTTGAAAAATAGTACTAATGAGAAGTTGGATCTTTTAAAACTGAAGCAAGTGTCTTTTAGGTTTTAGGGGGTTTTGATGCTAGCTCTGGATGCATGAAGTAAACTAGCTTCTTAAATTACCTGAACATAAAAATTAAGGGTTACTCTTACATCCAACGTCGGAACATACTGTATAATCTTTGTCAGTTCTAGTTTTTTGTTGTAAAAATTCATTTAGTTGATATTCATTTACTAATTATACGTTATGTTAATTAATAATTAAATAAAGATTTGGGGTTTCCAAGTAATATGTTTCTGAAGCCGAGCCGACATAGAGATGAGGCCACCAACGCAAGTGCTGTCCTGGATCACGACCATCTCCTTTTCCAATGCGATCAAACTCCCCACAAAACCAAAATATTTATCATCTGGATTCTATACTTCATCTTTCTCTTCATACATTTTATTATTCACTTCTAGACATTAAAGGAGACAAACTTTTATCATTGATTGACGATCTTGTCCATTTTTTTTATCCTTTCCATACTATGTTTTGTCTATTGTACTATTTCTTTTGCTCAGTTAAAAAGCTGTTATTGGTAGGGATCGGTATCAAAATTCAAACGCATCAAACCAACAACAATACATATGAACTATATATACAACATTTAACCTAAAGATGATACGCATAAATTTGATTTGATTAGTGATCTTAATCAATATATTCAAAAGACGCGTGCTTATATTAATTTTAATCAAATTTTTATAAATATATAGGCTAAATTTCATACGATGATTAATTTTTTTTTAACAACCGATTAAATCTAGTAATCATTCTAATATATTAGCCTATTAGGTGATATCGACCGTCTTTTTTGGCCTACCCTGAGGTTTTTGGCCTTTGGCTACCCCTTTTAACTACAGAGTCATGGACCAAAAACATGTATTATTTACCAACAGCAAAATCTATACCCCGAACTTTAAGGCACACTCCCTTCAGAATATATTGTGGTACACCATATTTACACACGTCCGGTTTTTAGCCCCGATCTTATATAGTTTGTGACAATAGTAATACTCCCTTGCTTATATGGTTATTTTGTTTCATAAAGATTTAATAATTGACTTTATTTTTTAATAAATACGTGCGTGCACTTCGAGTCCCAAGATAGTCAGTTTTCTTTTCCCTTCTTCAAACGTTCTCCTTGTTTCTTTTCTACCTACTATCTTCTCCGTACCCTTTTCTATCAATTATCATATGCTATTTTCCACCGCTTTGTCACATCACAACACTCATCTATATAATACACATGCCTGTATATACTCACTCATACACACACCCACATATACATGCATATCTGGCTTCCTTCACATAAACCCCATCATCTAGAGATATCTTGCCTTCTCCCTCTCTCTGTCTTTAATGTCTGATCCAGCTTGCATTTTCAACAATGGATACGTCGACTACTATGACTATAGCTTTAACTATTCCACTTCTCTCTCACGCATCTACAACTCTCATGGCAACTTCTACTACCCTCACCATACCACAAACCCAAACATCAACACAAATCATCATAACCCTACTTCACCTGACTCTCCTCCACTTAGAGAAGCTCTCCCTCTCCTTAGCTTAAGCCCCATCCATAAGCATCAAGAACCTATTGTTGATCACCAGCGTGAGTACTATTTCATGGAGACGACAGAAACCTCTTCTAATTCAAACTTTCTTGATCATGATCTTGATCAACGCCAAGAAACCCATCATCATGATGTAACCGTGGATCTTCATTTAGGGTTACCAAACCTCGGTGATGGTGGAAGCAGCAGCAGCGATGTGGTCCTTGATTCCACCGACGACCAAGAGCATCATCAAGATCAAGGAGTAGAATTTACTCTTGCTTCTGATCATGATGATGGTCATGGTGGCTTACAAAGGGGTAATCATCTTCATCACTTTTGGATCCCTACTCCTTCTCAGATTCTGATGGGTCCTACACAGTTCACTTGTCCTCTATGCTTCAAGACCTTCAACAGATACAACAACATGCAAGTAAGGATATATTAATTCATCCAATAAACCTAACTTTATTTAGTTGCTACTTGCCCTAGAATGATATTCAACTTTTACTTTTTTTTCTTGTTCTTGAAAATGGATCTTAATTCATACACTTTTCTTTTACTTTTTAGGGTAATGAGTGTTTTTCTAAATACTAATTCTCGTTGTGTTTTTGATTTTTATAAAATCTTCATCATGAGAAAATCCTTAGTACACACTAGGACTTTTTCGAAATAATTATTACTATTAGAACTTGAGAATAACTTTTTATTTGATGGTACAAGTCATCAGCTGTACGATGGATTGATGGCTATGAAAAGATCAACTAAAATCAATCAATAGGTTTTAAAATCAAGAAGATCTTCTTTAACCAACAGTTTTTTTTTTCATACTGACTCTTTCAAACCCTAAAATATATATGATCAGTCTTCCTCTACCATTTGTATTGCCTCTCTTGATTTTTGCGCAGTTCTACTAAACAACACTCATTACCCTAAAAAGTAAAAGAAAAAGAGGATGATAAATGTCTTGCAGATTGTTCTATACCTCTTTAAATCTTCACACTAGCTTATATCATAGATATGATATTTTTATTCCTATTGACCCTAATCACACAGTTTTAGATCTTTCTTTTCTTTTAACGCCTGGAACATTTCCATTATTTTATATTATAAAGATCATTAGTTTTGAAAAAAAGAAGAATTTAATTACCGTCTGACAACAGCCTGTTTCAGGATTAGTTTGGATGCTAACCTGAAATGTCCATTTGATCATAAAATCAAATATAAATGATTAAACACAAACAAACATATGTTCTAATATTGTGATGAAATGTTTATTAGATGCACATGTGGGGACACGGCTCACAATACAGGAAAGGACCAGAGTCGCTGAGAGGGACACAACCAACGGCGATGCTGAAGCTGCCTTGCTACTGCTGTGCACCAGGGTGCAAAAACAACATAGACCACCCGAGGGCAAGGCCGCTCAAGGACTTCCGTACGCTTCAGACACATTACAAGAGAAAGCACGGTGTGAGGCCCTTTGCGTGTCGTAGATGTGGGAAGTCTTTTGCGGTCAAAGGAGATTGGAGGACGCACGAAAAGAACTGTGGGAAGCTATGGTATTGCTCATGTGGATCGGATTTCAAGCACAAGAGGTCTCTTAAGGACCATGTCAAGGCCTTTGGGAATGGTCATGTCCCTTGCTGTGGAATTGATCATGAGGACGAGGAGGCTGCTTCTGATGTCGAGCAGCAAGAATGATCGTCTCTGTGTTGTTGTTGTTGTCTCGTGCATTAATTGCATGCTTCATGCTTTTGTATCTTCTTCTTCTTTAGCTTTTTTTTTTTTTGGGGATTTGCTAGTATTAATTATTAAGCTTTATTGTATTTTGAGGTCTTTGTTAAAGTTTTTAGAATGTGTCTTATTTAAGTAATCTAAGTTTTTCGTTTAAATCCTCTTTATCAACACTTTTAAAAGTGGTTGATTCAAATATATATATACACAGTATAACATGAGAATTAAGATAATGGGTCGGTCTGTTGTGGCCCAATGNAAAAAAAAAAAAAAAAAAAAAAAAAAAAACAAAAAACAGGTGAATTAAGATAATGGACTTAATGTTACTAAAATAAAATTTCGAGATTTTTTATAATTTCACCTAAAAGTTGAGGAAGGTTTTGTAATTGTTTTGCAAAATTAAAATTGGGTAGATGGTGTACCGGGTTAAACCGACCTGAGAAAAATCCGGGTCAAGACAGACCACCAGGGGGGGATTGGGGGAACATGGAGGTAGAAAGGAAGATGGTATTGGTAGGTAGAAAATGAGAAGCAAAGGTCAGGTCAGGGATAAATAATCTAACATGTTTTGCTTCACTAGGCTAAGAATTTTGCACAGAGCAGCAAAGGCTATGAATTAGGGTTTCAAAATTCGATTACTAAAAAGCTATTTATCTCTTCCTTCGGGTTTTAGATATTCTCCTCCTCCTTCGTCTCCCCCGTCGTCTGCTATATACATACGCCCACCGTTTTCTCAAAGTCCACTTTAGGAATTTACCGTTTGGTTGTGGATTTTTTTGTTTCGACAACTGAGACGCGATAAGTCACATTCCAGATAAACACAGCGATGGATTCTCAGATGCTCGTTGCGCTTGGTCTATCCCTCGTTGGTGGATTAAGTACTTCTTTAGGTTTGTGTGTTCGTCAAATTCTTTTCTTCTTCACACTTCCCTGGAATTGCGATATTTTCATTCTGTTGAATTGCTGATTGTTTCATATTAGTGTTTTTGGTCTTGTAGAAGAATCAGGATTACTTGTAGTGGTTTGCCTTTGTTTTACTATCTTTTTTAGTGTAGGATCAAATTTGTTCTGGGATATTGTTGTTATCTATATGTGCAGGGATGCTGCTACCTTGCTAGTTTTGTTCTCAATACATTGCTACTTTGCTAATCTTGTTTTCGAATACATTGCTAGTTCATTGATTTGAGGATGTTTCGGTGTCGTAACTGAACATTAGGAATTGTGTGGATCCTTATTAATGTTGCTTCTTTGGTTTAATCGAGTTTCATGTTGCTTTTTCGTAGGTGCTCTTTTCGTAGTTCTTAGTGAGACTCCCAATATGAAGATGCTTGGACTTCTACAGGTGAAGATGACACGCTACATCTAATTTTCATTCTTAAAAGTCCCAATATGTTATTCCCTATCCTCTCATTCACGAGGCATTTAGTTTCTGGTAAAGCAGGGTTCTCGTTGTTTTAGGGAGCCATTGGTGGAGTTTCGTTAACTGCTACATTCTCACTTTCATATTGCATCACTGCTATATCTCTTGTTGTCAAGTTTTATAGGGTCCTAGTGACTAGAGTTTTGTTCCCGTACCAACCATTCTTTTGTACAAAGCTTTTCACTTGGGTCCATATTGAAGGTTACTTATCTGATGGTTTTAAATCCTTTCTACAGGGTTTTGCAGCAGGTCTGATGTTGAGCATATCGTTCCTGGATTTGGCTCATAATGCTATAAACTCTATTGGCTTCTTAAAAGCCAATCTCTGGGTTAGTACTTCTGTCCATCTGGGTACTTCAGTGGTTTTCTTATTCGAATAATGTCTTTTTTTGTTTGTTTTCACACTGAAAGTAATATAGTTTTCTAGTGTTGCAGTTTTTCGGTGGTGTGATATTCTTTGCGTGTATTGCCAAATTCATACCTGAACCAACTGTTGGCCCTTCTACTGACTCGAAACGAAGAAAGGCAAGACTGATCTTTCTTTTTATAAGAATTGTTCTTCAAAGGTTTTCTGGTTCTATAGTATCATGAAATTTTGGCATATTTGTTGATAACAGAAAAATGGAGACGACGGAGGTAAGGACATGATGAAGAAGAAGCGCAAGCAAGTCATGTTTAGTGGAATTATTACGGCTATTGGTATACTAATTTTCACTACAATTTCTTCAAGTTGTTAAATCATTTGTTATCCTAGTTTATCTGTTGGCTAGATGTTTCTGCAGTGACTCCTCAAAATCATTGCATCAAAGTAATTGAACTTTATTCTATGCACAAAACATCTGTCGGTCGATGGTGTGAAAAGTGTGGACGTGCAACATTGAACTCTTATATTTAGCAAGCTAGTCAATATGAATATGAAATACCTAATGATCTGTTTGATTCGTTCAATCATGAAGTATCACATTTGTTGGAATTCTATAAATTTTCATGTTTTTAGTTTAACCCTTCATGTATTTCTCATCTTTTTCGCTTTGAACTGTAGGCATAAGCTTGCACAATTTCCCAGAAGGGATGGCTGTATTTCTCGGATCAATTAAGGTGAGGGTTAAGGAACAAGATGAACAGAAATTTCCAGGGAGCATGCATTACTAATTATCTCTATACTCTCTGATGGCTTGCATCGTCAATGTATTGATATCTATCTTTGCTTGTTGTATTCTCTACTTCACAGGGCATGCGAGTTGGTGTTAATCTGGCTTTGGCAATCGCTCTACACAACATTCCCGAGGTTCAAATTCTGTAAACATTGTAAAATTTTGAAGGCTTATTATATCTACTGACTTACCAATTTCCTCTTATTAGAAGAAACCTAGAAAAAAACAGTCTCACTTTTCTTGCTGTGTTTCGAGTTTGACAGTCTGTTTTGCTCTAAACTAATCCTAAAGACGGTAAACAACTAAATTATTCATTTCTCTGATTTAACATGCTTCTTTTGCTGCTATGGTGTGATGTTTTCAGGGTGTTGCAGTTGCACTTCCTATTTACTTTGCAACAGAGAGGTAACATCATGGCTGGTTATTAGGATAGGATGTATGCAGTTCACTATATATAATATACCCCTGTGGTTTTATTCATCCCAAATTGATGTTATGCATGTAACAGCAAATGGCAGGCATTCAAGTTGGCAACACTCTCTGGTTTAGCTGAGCCTCTAGGTGTAATTATCGTGGGTAAGTTGCATCGGTCTCTTTGCTCATGTTGCTTCTTCTGTACAAGTACCTATTCTCCTAAGAATTTTGAGAGAGTATCATAAATTCTCGTTTTATCTATCTTCCTTATGATGCAGCCTATCTTTTCCCTAGAAGCTTAAGTCCAGAAATCCTTGAAGGTTTGTTGGGAGCAGGTAAGTAGAAATTCTGCGGCAAATCGATACTTTAAATTATAATTATTGGACGTATAAAGCGTATCGATGCAAAACTGTTGTTTGTATGATGCAGTTGGTGGAATCATGGCTTTCCTAACGTTGCACGAAATGCTTCCTTTGGCATTTGATTATGCGGGACAAAAACAAGCTGTGAAGGCTGTGTTTTTTGGCATGGCATGTATGTCGGCGAGGTTAGTATTTCCAGAAACTTAACACCTGATATTCATAAGTTTACTTGCTGTAAAAACATAAGTGCGACCTTGAAATAGAGCTTGCATCCTATAGGATTAGAGTTCAACCTAATAGTTTGAAGATGCTTTTTCGTGATCATTTGTTGACATAATTGACGAGGAATTTGTGATAGTGATGTGTAGTATAGTTTATGATTATGACGTGCTTGTCTATGTGGTTTTGTTGCAGTCTTTACTTTCTGGAGTTGAGTTTGCCTGACACAATGAGCTTGTAAGGTTAATGCTGTCATATGCAATAATTGCCTCCCCGAAAGAGATAAAACAGTCTCTGGAGTGAAAAGTAGTCTCGTTGTATCTGTAAAGACTGAAATCTGTAAACAATGAGTATTCATTTTCAAGTCAAAGGAATAATAATCTTTCTTAACATCTACTTTTTACAGTATTCACATCATTCAAGCTTTCTAGCTCTTTCAATTTATGCAAATGTCACTCTTAGTCTCTAATTTGTTTAAGTAATAATCTTGGTATCACCACACAAAAAAATTAGTCACTGTATGAATTTTTTTTTGTCTCATCACACAATCTTCTTTTCTTATAACATCCATGGACCAAAAATGTTTTTGCAAAATTGCAAAACATAAGAAATAGTTCTTTCTTTTTAATTCGAGACCAATTCAAACTCTTTCAAGAAATTTATGGCTTTAGTTTATTTTTGCCATGTTCATTCCTAAATTTAGCAACAAAAATTAGAAAATTTCTTCGAGTTCTCTTGTCTTGCTAATTAATGGCAGACCTTAAAGATCTCTCACCTTCTCCTTCCATAGTTTATTATAATATAAATACCTTCCACCACCTTCACCTTCAAGGCATCACATAAAAAAAAAACACAAAAAACAAAAAAAAAAACATAAACAACAATAAAAAAAGGAACAAAACAAAAAAAAAACAAGAAATCATGGAGATGAAGAACGTCAACAACATGTTTGTGGCCCTATTTATCTCGGCCGTGTTAGTGAGCTCAGTCACCGCGGCTACAATGGAGTCTCCAGCACCATCACCAGGTGGTTCCTCCGGTGCCGACGTAGCTTTCCCAGTGGTTGGCTCCATCGTTGCTGCATCACTCTCCGCCTTCTTGGCTCTTCTCTTGCAGTAAAAGAAACAAGAGTCAAGAGTCCTTGATCGATGAGAAGGAGATATATAACAAAACTCATTTTTTGTTCTGATTTTGTTCCTTAGAATCTATGACAAATAACCCATTTTGTTTATAATCTCATTGTGTAACTTATTACACTAATATTTATGAGTATATGATAATAATATCACGATTTCTATCAATTTTTATGAATCTGATCAAAAACTTCATTGCTTTTTCGATTAATGTCTTTAATACACAAAGTGGTGGTTACATGAAAGTTGCATGTGGTTAGTGTTGATTGGTTTCATCATCGTTTTGCTTTCTCTTTACATTCATGAGACTCTTTGTAAGCCAGATCGCTGTTTCTCTTGATGAAACTGTTTCATCTCCAAAAGGTTTCAAGACTCCTTCAAGCTCATCAAACTTCTCTTGCCTAAGTAAACCTGCACAAAGCTCCAACAAAGATTCCAATGCTTCTGCCCTCTCCTCGCTTTTCGGACTTTTCCTCTGAAACTCGCGTAGCAGCGTTAATGTGCTGATCAATGACATCTCTTGGCTCTTTGCTGGTCTCTCCTTTTCATTTGAAGAAGAACTTGTATCCTTGTTTATCTTTTCTCTTTCCTCTGCTTCTTGATTCTGTTTAATGGGTGTTTTTAATGATTTGGTCTTGGGAGGGAGACATGTTCTGTTTTCGTACGTGTTGTGTTCTGATTTGGATACAACTGGTTTGAAAACTGGAGACAGATTTTGGCATTGTGCAAGATATGGCTGTAAGTGAGGATGTCTTAACAATTCAGCAGCCTATATAGACAGACATTTTCCATTTAAGAAAGTTAGAAGCAACCATGGAAGTAAAGTTTCAAAAAGAAGAATAAACTAATGGAACTCATGAACTTACTGTTGGTCTATGTTCAGGGTTCTTGCGCAACATACATTTGATCAGTCTTTTTCTGAAAATAATATTAGAACATTAACACTTAAAAGCTTGTTTTCAAATACTAAACTAAATGCATTTGTATACTTACAATGAAGAGGAATACATGACTGGGAGAGGAGAAAGCGAAGATCGGTTAATCTTGTTGATGAGTCCTGCCATGTCCTGTTTGCAAACAAGAAATCACATTTATGGAAACTCGTAAGGAACTACAGATTTAACACGTCGAGGGGAAAAAAATTCTTACAGGAGCCTTGAAGGCAGGTTGATGTGCAGCCACTTCAAACATACAGCAACCTGTAAAGCCAAAATCTTTATGAGAAACCAAGAACAAAAAACATTCAAGAAATTACAAGTTAGGATTGTGTATAGTAAACCTAAAGACCAAATATCAGATTTGTAGCCATAAGGTATATCTGCAAGAAGCTCAGGACACATGTAGTTTGGTGTTCCCACCATCTACAAAAACAAGACGATGGTTCAGAAATACTTCGGCCAAAAAACTATAAATCCCAATGGAATATGAGCATTATTACCGAGGAAGCAAGATCGTCTTTGCCAAGAAGTTTTGCTAAGCCAAAGTCACCTAATCGAACCTCGTTGTCTTTAGTGAGGAATATGTTGGAGCACTGGAAAATTTTGAATTGCAGTGTTGACGGATGCTTTGTACAATAGAAGCAAAAGAAGCATAGAGAGTAAAAGAAGTTGAGTTACCTTAAGGTCACGGTGAAGAACCCGATTGTTATGGAGGTAATCTATAGCCAACAATAACTGCACCATCCATCTACAGAGTTTCTACAGAGAAGAACAAAGCTCATTCTTAGTTAGTTTCAGTATCAATTCATCATTTGTTTTAGACCAAATAGATTCTTTAACGGTTGCTAACATCTTCGGATGCAAATACTCCTCTTGACTTCTTTATCATATGAGTCCTGCATTTACCAAAGTCAGTTAAATAAACCATCACTAGAGAATAACCAAGAAACATAAATATGACATACGTAAATAATTTGCCTTACATGTCTCCACCCTCGCAATAACTTGTTACAATGCATACACAATCCTGCATAAACCAATCCAAATATCCCAAAACAGTTCAGAATTTTACGCTTAGATTAGAAGCTTTGAACGAGAAGAAAATATCACCTTTTCAACCCATGAATCTTTGTATTCCACAATATAAGGACTCTTAAGCTTTGATATTAAACTCATCTGCATCATAACAATCAAAATTTGATTTTCAAGAATCATCGTTGGATATAATCAAGATCACAAAAAAAGAAAAAAAAATGAATTTTAACCTCTTGGATCGCAGCAAGCTTGCATCTCTCTGTTTGTTTAGCCAAACGAATCTTCTTCACCACATACCTACAAAAAAAAAAACAAGCCATAGGTTTTTTTTTATCTCAAACAAGATCAGAACAGCATATTTATAGACAAACTACAAAATTAAGATCTTTTAAAAACTCACTTTCGTCTCTCTGACTTGTGAATGACAAGAAAAGCAGAACCGAAAGCGCCTCGTCCGATCTGTTCCACGACTTCATAATCATCCATCTTGGAAACTGTCTCACTTGTCTTGTTTGCCATATGAGATCTTCCTTCTGTCGGTTTAAAAGGATCAAACTTTCACAAGTTGTAACTGTTCAATGGAGCCTCTAAGTTGTAGGGTATTCATATAAAACACATGAGCATTAATGAGAGAATCAAGAATTAAAGAATCAGGCAAGAAGAACAAAAAACAAAAAAAAAAAACTGGGACCCTTAAACCAAATCTTGATTTTGAAATATCGTGAACAAGAAAGTTTCGTAATTTCTTCTTTTGAACAAGATGAGGAGGGAAGATTTGAAGGTGAAGCAAAGAAAAGGACCAGAGAGAAAGTGTGAAGATAAATTATTTTATTTTTGGTCAGCAGAGAGGGAAAGTTATTTAAATGAAAGGAAAATAAAATAGAGGAAGAAGAAATTTTCAATTGACAGGTACCAAAGCAAATTTTGCTTGAGGTTTCAGACTGTTGTTGTTGACATGTTTGTTGTTATCATTACATTTAGTCCCTTTTTTATTGTTGTTGAGAAGTCTCTTTCCACTTTTACACTTTTTAGCAAAAAATAAACATTCTCTGATTTGATCTTTTTGTTTTATTATCTTATCACTTGGGTCGTTAAGGGAATAAGACTTTATCAAAATTAATTCTGTTGAGTGCAGTTTATTTGACCCAAATGTGAATTTCATGACTTTTGTTACATAATTGTTTTACCAACCAAAGAAATATCTATACAATCTCAACATCTTCTCTTAGTGTTTTGGCTGGACCATATCCTTTACTCTGATGGTTGGACCATATATCTTAACTCTTTTGGTTAGAACTTAGGGCTTGATTGGAACCACATATACTAGAGCATAAGCATTATGCAGCATAAGCATTATGCAGCATAAGCATATTATATTTATATTAATATATGACATTAATTAAAAAATATAATTTAAATGTGCTTCATTATTAAAATTAATTATCACTCATTGCTATATAATTTTTTAAAAATATATTTTACATCTAATAAATTTAATAAATTGTTATATATATATATAAATGTATAATTTAATAATTTTTAATTATATATTTCTAATGTAACACATTAATTACAAATAATTAATATATATTATAAATTTTTTATAAAAGTTTATATCTATATTTGCATTTTTAATTTCAATAAATTTTTAAAATATATATAATATAATAGATTAAACTAAAATAAAACGATAATATATATTATAAACATTATATCCACATTAATATTTTAATGTATTAAATAAATTATTATATTATTTTAAATAATAACATTAAGTAGTTTCCCATATATTATCTTATAACAAATAAATTTATCTTTTATGAAATCATAATTTTCTATTTTTACAAAATAAATTAATTATTTAAAATGATTTTAATATATATTAATATTTAGAGTTACATGCTTGGTAAATGCTTCAAATTAGAGCATACAGGAAGAGAGCATCTGCAGCTTATGAGAGGATATGAGAGCATATGAGATGCTCTCATATGCTTCAAATTAGAGCATATGAGAGCATCTGCAGCTTCTAAATGCTCCTTTATATGCTCTCCTAATAAATGTTGATTGGATGATAAAATTAAAAAAGCTTCTTCATATGCTCTTCCAATGAAGGCCTTATTAGAAGACTCTTTTGGTTAGAAGTTAGAACAACCAAATAATAAAATATTGTATAGATATGGTCATCAGAATCCAGTCAAACCAACCTGCTTATTGCAAGTAATGAAAGTAAATACATTTGTTTAACAAGTAGGCTTTTAGTTTTAGGCTTTCTATGTTCTCTCTCGAGCATAATTTTGCGACATAAATAATTCCCTGGTCACACCGTCTCTCTGCTATTAGTCGGCTATATGACGTGTGTGCGTGCGATTAATGGCCCAAAATTTATGTTTAATTTTCCACAAGCGTTACTTTAAGGCAAAGCCCAACACGGTTCCAATTTTTTAAAAGCCAAATCTA
>NC_025703.1:11029925-11038010 GCF_000633955.1 Camelina sativa | reverse complement strand
TTTTTTTTTTTTTTTTTTTTGAAGGAATTAGTTGTACTTTTGACATTTTGACATGAATTTAAAATATGATGAGCTCAATATTTCTCAATGGAATAAAACTATTCTTCAAATTTTTTAGTTAAATTTAAATAGGAGTAGAAGACAAAAATCATATTCAAAACATACATATCCTAAACACACAATTTGACCAAAAATATATCAGCTGATTAAAACCACATTTATTGCTAAACAGACTGACAATTAACTTGCTAGTGCGATATTGAGCTTACTGAGTTACTCAGTTGAGGGGCTGGTTTGTGAAAAGCAATACGATCATTAATGTATTTAATTATCATCTTCTACAAAATGTTAAAATATCTCAAACCAAAAGTTACGATGAAACAACATAGAATATATAAACAATTCTGGTTTATATAGTTTACTCGTTAATATACAAGTTGAAACTTATGTTTCTTAGATCTCCATGCGTAATTATATTTAGTCGAGATCAAATTCTCACAACATGAAAAGAATCAATGCAATACAACAAAAGGATACTTTAAACAAACCGTTAATGCATAACTCAACTCACATTACGAAAGAGCAAAAACAACATTCGTGATTGAAATATAAAGAGAAGAAACATCGGGTTAATTTAGAGACATCAAAGATATCACATCACTAATGCACTATGTCTTTGACGCTTCATATCAACCACCACCATGGTCTAGCGGGCGGAGGTGGATACACTTTTCCATATCTTGAGGGTGGTGGTGGTGGAGATTTCCTGTAATAGTAGGCTTGGTAAGCTTGAGGAGGAGGAAGATCAATCGGAGGAGGGTAGATCGGAGTAGGGGGAAGAGGAAGATCCACAGGTGGAAAATAAACCGGAGTAGGAGGAGGAGGAAGATCAGCTGGAGGAGGAGGAAGATCCGCTGGAGGAGAATAGACTGGAGTAGGAGGAAGGGGAAGATCAGCCGGAGGAGAATAGACTGGCGTAGGAGGAGGAGGAAGATCAGCCGGAGGAGAATAGACCGGAGATGGAAGAGGGGAATGTTCCGGTTGGTAGTTAGTGTATGTTTGTAGGAGCTTACGGTTGTTATTGGCTTCACCAAGTGTGATTAGGGTGGCCAAGAGAAAAACTATGGTGAAGGAAAGACCTTCGGACACCATCTTTAATGGTTTTGTTCTTTGTACTCAATGACAATGTTAAGTTCCTAGACATAACTATGTATATATATGTAATTATTCCATTGGAAGCTCTTTTGATTAGAGAGTTAATTAGAGGATTCCCACTAACTTTTAACGTTTTATTCTAATGTAGTTCTTAAGTATATGTTGAGCGGCCTTTTGCTGTTTTTATTTGCATTTTAAATGCCTCTTCTTTGCCTAGCTAGTTGACGTCTCCCCTTTAGATGATAGTGAGCTTTCTTAAGAAGTGGTATTAAAATATCAAGAGAAAGGTTTGTTCTTTTGGGTTTTATACAAGTTTAATTTTATATTATGTGATATATATAATAGGTTGGTTTGGTTAATGCTTTCCAAACAACTTTAACAAACTATTNTAAAAAAAAAAAAAAAAAAAAAAATTAACAAACTATCTTTGACTTTGTTTGTCGGCTCGCTTTGGTATACATGTAGATAATAATAAAATAAGAAATAGAGAAAATATCTTTATAAACGAATTACAAGTTTGGAAATTAGTCAAAAGGGTTAACTTTAAACAAAATTTGGGTACCCTTAAACTTAACTGAGTACCCATAAAACCCTAACCCTCAAGAACCATTCTGAGAATCATTTACCTTAGCCGTAAAATATTAAAATAGCCTCTTGCGTCACCTAAATTCTTCTACCAAAAGTCCCTTCTAAATTGATCCTATTACTTCCAAGAGAAGAAGCCAAAAAAAAAATGAAAGTACTGATTAAATAGTTACTACTAAGACCCTTTCCTTGTGCCACAAGAAAGAGATCCTTGTTTACTCATTCCACATTGAGAAAACACCACCAGGATTTGACCCCTGAACAGACTCACCGGTCCAACCACTATACCCTCCGGTTCCATCACTGGAAGGCATATCGTAATCTGTTTTAACGGTTGGAAACTCCTCAGTCGATCCAACGGTCGAGCTCGACCCAATACCTATGCCGTGGTTTCCAAGAAATGCTGCAGTGTTGTAGCTCCCACTAGAGCCTCCATTGTTATTATTGTTGTCAACGATAGAGGTCGAGACAAGGCCGTGAAGCAGAGCCGGATTGCTATGAAGATACGCGTTGTAGAGCTGCTGGGAGTTCTGGCTCGATTGTTGCTGCAAGTAATTATTGGTCTGCTGGTGGAGATGAAGTTGTGTCTGGATATAGCTATGGTGATTAAAAGAGGAGGAATCATGAGCACTGTTGTTGCTGTATTGAGAGATGTCATTGTTCTGAAGAGATAGAAAAGGCTCCAATGGTTGTTGAATGCTTAGAGGGTAAGGTTGAAGCTGAAGCCTTGATGAGCTCGAGCCAGAGCCTGAGCTCGAGCCACCACCGTACTGGAAACTTGAACCAAGGGCTATCATCTCGGCCTCTCGTTTCCTTGAAGATTCAAGAGCTTGAGCTTCTTTGAGTCGCTTAGCTGCACCTCCTCCTATGGGAAGAGTGCTGCTCTCTAGGATGGCTTTGACGTCATACCGGTTGATTTCAAAGTTGGTCACTGCATTAAGTCCTCTAAACTTGATCGCAGCTATATCGTAAGCTTCCGCTGCTTCTTCCTCAGTGCCTAAATAAGATTAACCATATCGCTCATGTAAGTCTTGTAAGATAATGGTTTATATGTAGCGCACTCCATTTTTTAAGGTTTAATTAACTCCACCGTTAGTTAAATTTATTCTGAACCTATAAATAGTTAAAACGACTCCTTGTGGTTTGCGTACCAAACGTAGTACTCAAAAGTCTAAGAACTAAGTACTTACTAAAAGTTCCCAAGTAGAGGTCTTTGTTTCCGGCGACTCGGCCGATCCTCGCTTGCCATCTTCCATGTTGGTGATGCCTATATATAAATGACAAGTAAATTAAAGATGTGTTTTATTTTGGGGGTCAACTTCAAGTATATATTTTTAGTATATGCTTCTTGTAAGAAGTATGGTAATATTTTTAGTTAACCTTGTGACTCCTCGATACATTGAGGCGCCTCTTGAAAATCCGCTACTTTTCCTGTGATTTGACGAACGTATATATAAAGATGTAACTAGATTAGGAAAGTTTTCGATGTATATGAAAAGACCCTACGGAAGAACGCAAAGAAACACCTTCTAATAGCAGCCACGAACTCTTGTCTCGTCATGTGCTTCATTTCCTCTACTTCTTTCTCGTAGTTAGTAATCTGATATATATTATATAATCAAAGATTTGAATCATAGACAACTAATAATCAAGAGATGATTGCAATAAAATATGAACCAACATACAGGGAAATTAGTAGTAGTTGAAGGACCCCAGTACTTAAGTGCAGCTAGATCATATGATCTTGCTGCTTTATCTTCTTTGTCATACCCACCTATACCAAGAATTTGGTTTAATTTAGTTTCTTTTAACGATATAATATAATTAATTATTCCACGAGGATGATAAAGAAAATAAATTCCAATTCGACGTACTCACCCAAGTAAACTGGACGGTTGTTTATATGATTCCCAAGATTTTACGCATCAAGAACAAAGAGTGAAGACAAAACATAGTTAGTCTGAGCCAAATGAAAATTAAAAGACAAAACCTTTATTAATTACTTACCTTGTCTTCCTTTCCTAGACTGGCCTTCCCTTCTACAACTATTATCCCATAGATGAGCCTCATATCGACCGGTCCATCGATGTCTATATATGCACATTTCATCATTACACTTAAATATATATCACAAAATCATTAAAGAATCAAATAAAAAGAGTGATGAGTCACATATCTAACCTTGTGACACCACGATAGATCGAGGTTCGTTGTCCAAAAGTGTCTAATGCACGTCTCGGCGTGGCAGTCTCAGCAACGGCTAGTGCTCCACCGCTAGTGTTTTCCACGGTGGTCTCAGACGGTGAAGCTTTGGCTGCAGCGTTACCAGCGGTGGTGGTCCCCATGGACAAAGTGAGTGACTGTAAATTGTGAGCACTCTCTTGAAGCTCATGATAGCTATTGTTGTTAGGAGTGTTGGAGTCACAAGCTGCTACAACGACGTCGTTTGATTGGACGCTAGGCATCAAGGTATGGAAGTAGTAATCTGAGTCGTTGTAAGCTACTAGGCGGTCGGATTGGTTTTCGTCCGGTTTGCTCACACCAAGAAAATCAGCCACTTTTGGAACCTCTCCTCCTTCACCTCCTCCACCGTGTGGATTGATCATATTCCACTCTACAAAATTACAATTTGTTATTTTTAGTATATAGTTAAACACGAAAAGAAAAGCATATATGTATAGATAAATATATATATAGAGGTATTACCTTGTGTTTGAAACGGGTTGTCCATATGGTCGCTGACCAAGCCAAGATTGTATTCATGAGGAGGCAAAGAAGAGTTGTTTGGTGAAAGAGGAAAGCCAAGCCAGTTGTTAGAATTCATTTTCTTCTTTTCGAGTCAAATACGTTTGGTTTGTGTTCGGGGTAAGCAATCAATCACTACCACTTTGGTATGATCAATATACCAAGCTCTAAGCCAATCAAAGAAGAAAGGAATATTCAATAATCAAGGATTGGGGAAAGAGAATTTAATGATCAAGACTACTTTTCAAAGATTGGGGAATAGTATATATATAGGTAGAAGTATTCTTCAGATTTATATAACCTCTCTTTCTTTTCCTCTCTCTCTCTCTCTCTCTCTCTCTCTCTATGCTCTCTCTCTCTCAAAAGCTACTCTATGATAAGTTTAGGGTTTTTAACAAAGGAGAAGATACTTGTAAGAGATGAACTTTGTGGAAGACCAGAGAAGTTTGGTTGAGAGACCCTTTTAGAATATTATTTGTTGTATAAATAATTATATATGCGCTAATGTACTATACATTACTATTGTTTAGAATTATTATATGAACGAGTTCATTTAAAACCAGCATTGATATTTTTTTTCCTAACACTTTACTATTCTGTCGGATTTAAATATCGGTGAATATACGACGGTATCACTAGTATGGAAAAACTACAATAAGTAAAGGTGCACGATTGACGTAATTATATGCAACGGGTCTGGCACATGACAGTTTTGTATATACATGACTATTTGAAATGTTTTATAAATGCATAAATATATTTGTATACACGCTTGTAAATACCAACACATATAGTATTGAATATACATAATATTTATCCCAAACAATCATAGTATTTAGCATTTGTTATACGTTTTGAACAAGAACCTCCATTCTGTAAAACTTATCTAAATTACCATAATACGAATGTTTAGTTTTGTTATCAGAACGTAATAAACTCTATCAAAATTCTTTACTATACTATGCTGTTTAAAAGTCCTCATACTATAAGACATTTGGAAAACTAGCTATATATTTACTTACATTAATTTATTTCAAAATATACAGAAATCGGTAAAATGTGAATAAATTTGATTAGACAAAATGGGCGGTCTATAGTAAGACAAAACCTAAGATTCCAACCGAAAAAATCCAACCCTTTACGCAAATTAATTTATCACTCACGATTGAACTTACGTATAATGTTTTTAGAAAAAAAAAGAAGATTTTAACTATCTCTCTCTCTCTCGTTTGAGCTTCTCTCTCTAAACCCCACTAGGATTATGGGAACTCACGTCCTCGTTTAATGCGATTCATGACTCCACAAAGCCCAGCATTCCCACACTCTGCAACTCACCTCTACGCCTTAATTACCATTTGACCATTCTACGTAAAGTCTCCCATTCCCAATCTACAGCTCTCTACAGCTCTGTCCTTTACTTAACCACGTATACTTGCGTATCGATCCATATATGCATGTTTAAGCATACGCCTACGTACGTATGGATGTCAATATACATGCATACATTTTACAAAATACAGCAAAAATAGCAACTAGGTTACTCTAAATTTAGAAGCTATAAATTATTGTAGATCCCTGAATTCTCTCTCTTCTGCATGTGTACGTTCATGCAATATTATAAGAGCCAATTCATTAAATATTAAGATCACATATATGGAAACAGATACCAAAACAAAATTGCTTAAAAGATTAACAAGAGAAAAGTATATTCTTTTACTAATTGTTAGTTTAAAATTTTCTGATGGACAAGAGGAAGAATTAAAAAATGTAAAAAAAAAATCGTAAAATTGGTAGGGGAATTTGTTTTGGTCTCCCAAAGTAAAAATCTGTTGACCGCTTAATCGATCTTCGCACCCGTCAAAAGAAAGAGTTTTTATGAGTTAATTAAATTAAACAGCATGTTTAAGTTTAAAAGTTATTATTGCTTATGTCCTTTGCACACTAGGAGATTGTATTGTGCTAGGAGCCAGCCCTCTTTTTTAATCGCATGCCTTGTGTCATCCATTAACATAATTCATTTTATAATACTTATCAAAATATATGTGTTTTAGATGAATATACTAATAGAAGTACATGTGCACCAAACTTGATTTCACATGTGATTTTTTTAGTATGGCACAAAAAAAAAATTATAGTATTCATTGGTATACTAAACATTATGTTTTAGTTGCCAACCAAAAATAATGTTTCAAAATGGTGATCATAGTATAATCGATTTCGATTATGCATCTGTATTAACATGCATGCTTATATATAGGTGCTTTATGTTGTCGCAATATAACCAAAACTGAACATCGTGATCAACTTCATTGTACTATATGCTGGAGTATTAACCGAAACTAAGTTGATTTTTTTTAAAAAAAGACAAATTAGGAAAGAATTCGATCAAGCGATACTGAAACATCTTTTTAAAGAGATTTTTTTAAATTAAATAGTAAATATATACATGTATAAAAAATATTATGGTTACTTCGTATAAATTAAAAAAAAGCTGACACAAATATATCTTTAGTATTAAGTATTAACACATGTCATACGATATTAAAACAACCAATGAATTTATCAATTCAAATACACATTAATTAAAATAATTAATACTACATATATACTATAATCGAGCAGGTGTAGGTCTGCTTCAAGGAAAGTTCTTATTCCACTTTTTAGATTTTGCTAAATCCTTCTCACTTTTTATCATTTTATTAAAATATGACTAAAAACCTATCTGCAATAATTCTACGAACGAGAAAAAGAAAGAAAAATAGAAAATTCAGAAGAAAGCTTCCTTTTATGGCTTCCTTCCAGACTGAACCACTCAGAGTCTCAGTCTGCTGTACGTAGAATCTAAGCGCAGAAGAATAATCAAATGACATATTCTGAACTAGTTTTCTAAGTAAGAAAGAAATATAAGAAAAATCCAGGAATAATCTGTTACCTTTGATGTGACATTTTCCCACTAAATTATTGGTTACCTTAAGNAAAAAAAAAAAAAAAAAAAAAAAAAAAAAAAAAAAAACAACAACAACAAATTGTTAAGTCTGAGTGTCTGACTAAGAAAAAGAAAAGTTTGACTGTACCACAACAATTTTAAGTACACCTAAAAAATATCAACTTCTACAAATGCTAAACCTCACAAATGAGTTGATTAAAAATTTAGATTCTTAATTCCTTAGCCAAATTTTCTACGAAAACCATCACTTTAACATTTTTAATAAATTTACATCTTGTTTGCCTCTAGTGATAGAGGGACTAGGCTTTTCCGAGAAATATCAGGTTATGTTTCCATGGACAAATATTAGTATACAAAACCATCTGAAAATAAATAGTTCTTATTTAAAGTATATTATGAGCAATAAAATATTATTGCTGAAAAGGTCTGGTTTCTTTTTGTTTGCCTTATGTCGGGTTAAAAAATTAGTAATACTACTATTATTTACTCACTTATTCAAATTCAAAAAGATAACGACAAAAATACACATGAGAGACAGATGATGATGAAATTGCCAAAACTAAATTACAAACAAATAAGCAAAACAAAATAAATAAACAAAGAGCTAAATAACGTTAGACTTTCAGTCTTACAAGTGATCAAAGCCTCTATGA
>NC_025703.1:11005076-11029711 GCF_000633955.1 Camelina sativa | reverse complement strand
GGAAAGGTGAGGAGAATGTGTAATTTGCAGACTGATAATATAGTCACCGGCTATCCCTCGGTTCATACTCCTCTCTCTCTCTCTCTTTTCTTTTTTTTCCCCCCAAATGATTCAGATTTTTGCTGCCGTCCTCTACTCGTTTTTCACTACCACGTCTCGGTGTTATGTAAATCCCTCCTCCTGGTTACGTATCTCTATTAGTATCGGTGAAAATTAATACATTAATTCTAATTAGAGTGGACACAACTAACAAACATATTTCTTCTAATTATAGATAGAGTTTTTCTAATATAGGTATTTAATTCTGTAAAACCAAAAAAAAAAAAAAAATCTTCTTCCCTTGAGAAAAATGTGAATTTAGATAGGCTTAAAAACAAGAAAAAATTATTTAAAAATTAATTAATACTTTATTTTTGTCGAATATATCCAAATTATTGAATTTTTAAATAAATTCACTTCCGTTATGGTTTGTAGGAGATGGTTTTTTTTTGTTTGAAGTTTCTCAATAAAATAGGGTAATAATTGATTAATAGTCGTATATTAAACCTAGATATTCCACTACTTAGTGTTTCTAAGCATATTAATGGCGATTATACCTTATGTCCTTGCTGAATTTTATGCATGAAATATTGTGCAAAACATTTAGCCACCATTAAGAAGCTTATGCGAAATCCTAAATGCAAATGTTTACGTAATAAATTACAAAACCAATAGTTGATTAAATGGAAAAGAGAGCCGCTCGAAATTCCCCATCTCACATATTTGGTGGTGATGATGTGGTTTTATTTTTTAGTCTACTAACCCACAACAAGCAAAATTGTTCTTTAACTCTTAACTAAACCCTACTTAATCAAACAATACTAGTACTATTATATAACCACATAAGCGTATAAACTTCGTCAAGAACCATTTGAAGCCTGCGATTTATTTAGTTAGAGCGTAGTGAAGAAGGTATGGGGACTGAAACTAAGTTTTACTTAATTAGACATGAAATATAAATTGTGGGTGTAGGGCATAGACGTTAAAAACACGAAAACCAGTGGCAAATTCTTTGAGGTGAAAAAATTAAAGAATGAGAGAGAGAAAGAAGTCACAATCACGGGAATCCAGAGAAAGGCTTTGTAGAGTTTCCATGGTGATATGTGGTGTGGTGTGGTGTGTGGTGGGAGGAATAGCCGGAAAAGTGCTCGTGTCGCCTCGAGATGAGTCTCTTTACCATTTATGTATTCTTTTAATTTGTAATACTATATACTGCGATTAAATTTTATCCTTTTTGGGGATTTGATGTGCTTAGCTTACAATGGATTTGAACTAAGTAGCACGAGATCGAAAGATATAAATATAAAAGCTAGGTTCCAAAAAGAAAAAAACAAAGGCATAGAACTAATTTAGATATATATAGATAGACATAGTATAATCTATCTTTTTCTTTATAAAAGGTAGGGTTCTACATTGGTTGTGTCTTTGTAAAAACACGAGGCCGCATAATATTATCAGGAGAGCTTTAATTAGTTGTCGTAACTCACTGATGTAAACATAAGTGTATAGTAGTATGCTGAATGATCCCAAGAAAGGACCCTATAGGTTTATGACCACGTTCGATGTAGTATGTATATAGAGACGCCGATATGGTTAATGACTACGTTCAGTATAGTATGTATAAAGAGAGGCATGGGCGCGGCGTTTGTGTTTGTTGTTAAGTGGTTTCAATAGTTAATAAAACGACCATAATATATATAGGTGGTCGTTTTATTAATTAATTGATTGGTCTTGGTTCATTTATGGTTTGATATAAGAAAACTTTCATACAGGGAAACAGATTCATGTAATATTGTAAATTGTAATAGTGTAAACAATATATGTATATATATATATATATATATATCCGCGTAGAACTTATTTATTTTTGTGTACATGGTCTTTCGGGAAATGGGATTAACTACCGATATAGTACATGACTACATGTGATAGTTTCACAAAACAAAACTTACTTCGATCCACACTCAGTACTACCAATACCACTAAGGTTTGGTCTTAAAAGAAAAAAAATGGTTAAAGTAACTGCATCAACGTATCATTTGTTAACAACAATTTTATGCATAAGATCGGTGGCAGGGCGATGATATAATAAAAGTGTCATATACACACTGAAGTAATAATACTATTAATTTTTTAAACGGAGCGGTCATCTACATTCGATCTTCGTAGAATTCACATAAATATTACAAAACTTGGATCGGCAAAAATCCTATCTATAGACCCAATGTCCCAATTACTAAAAAAAATATGGACTAGGTGTATTATAATCTTTATTTTGAAGCTTATAGAGTACTTCGTGACTTTGAATAAAACACACAACAATGTTATTTCATTTCTGTAGCCACTAATTAATTACCATAGTTGTATTATTTTATGGAAATCAAGTAAGACAAGGAAGGGTATAGATATCCGTGAATGTAGATAACCAAGGAATCACATGAAAGATATTTCTTTTTTGAGGTAATAAAGAATCACATCTAGTACTATATAAAAATTATTAAGATTTTGTTGTCTTAAATAATACGTTATTTTCTATAGCTATAATCGACGTTGAAGCACATCTCTTTGTTTATCAATAGGTACGCAGAGTCTACGCTACCTTCATATACACCAATAGTCCGATAATATAAAATGACGACTTGAAGAATTCATTCTCTAGATTAAGTCCGATAAAACTAGGGATTGCTTACTATTACTATCTCTCTTTATCTTAAGAATTCGTTATTAGAAAAATCAATGAAATACATGGCGTGTATTGATTAATAGAACTGCATTGGTTAAAGAAACTTATTGGAGGGAGAAATAAAATAATTAAACACATGAATTTATAAGAAAATTTGTTAGAAATATCTTTTTTGAGTTATTCCTTTTCAAAAATATATACATTTTTTCTGAACATTCTTATTTTTATCTTCTTTTACATAATTACAATATGTTAAGTTATTTTTTAAAACTTTTTTTTAGGTTTGAATTATCTATTTTACATTTAAGATATGATTTTGATAAAGTAGGATTTAGTATTTGGAGTTTAAGGTTTAGAATTTAGTCATTTTATATATAGAAAATCAAGTATTTTTGAAAATGGATAAGATAAAAGCATATTATTGAAAAGTGACATAGAAAAGATGTAATTTTTAAAACACCCCTTAATAATAATGCTACATCGGAACACAAAAAAAAGTTTAAGTATTTATGGATAAGTTTAACCAGCTTTTCCCCCTATTGTAAAAAATTATTTACTAGTATGATAATATGATTTGAATAAAATAGAGCACATTTACAAGGAGTGTTTTATAATTTACTTTCTAGGAAAAACTAGAATGGGAATATGGGATCAGCCGATCAGGCTACTTCACACGCCATGTTGGGACCGTTGTTCCAAGCGCTAAATCTAACCGGTACGCATGTGACTTAATGAATTGAGCATTCACTTTTGCGTAAACCTTTTCTATTGAGCCCATCTATAACCTCATCCTTTATTTGATTCGGCCCATTGATGATCTCACTCTATGCTAATCTTGTTTAGGCCGAAAAAAAACTGTTTTAAACCCATTAAAACTTCTTAGCACACATTGGAAATAAATAAGTTTTCGTTTGGTATTTTGTCTGTAGTTTGTTTACGTTTGTCTCGTCGCTTTGATACAATTGTTATTTGGTGTTCGACTTTATAAGATCACAACTGTAATCAGATTTTTATAGTAAAAGTTGATAATTCAACCTTCTAAAACATACATTAATGGATTTGAGTTGTTGAGTAAATTTTTTTTTCTAAATTTTTCAGTATGATGTGAGTTAGATTATCTAGTGTAGAGTATATTCAATTAACCACATTTGGTATACAATATGCTCGCAGTACACTTCTTAGAAGATTAAAACGTAAGTTTCGATGCTACTATACAAAAAATTGTTTAAACCCTATTTTCATTACAAACCCGTAAAACAAAGTATTGTCGGTTCAGTGGGCAATATTTTAACTTAAAGTACGACAAAATGGAATTAACCCTTGACTCTAGATTGTCGACACACATTGTCATATTAGTGAAACTCACTAAGTTCCAAGCTTTGATTGGTCTTAAAAAAAGCAAAGATCCCTGGAGAAACAAATAATTTGGTCAAAACACAAGTGTTTTTTTGTTTTAACGAAATCTCAAGTTCAGGTTCATCACCATACGTCGCTTTTAGCCTTTTACTATGGCGGATTAAAGCAAAAGCAAAAACTGAGCGTCTTTTTCAACAACAACTAAAATTGAACGTCCTTTCAGTTTGACCTTAATTACTTGAAGTTGAGTGAAACCTATCATATAAGCAAATTTAGGTTTATCGATAATCAACTTAGGATATAATCTATGTTACTATTTATATTATATAAATATAAAATATCGAGTAATTAGAAATACTGAAAACGCATATTTGTGGCTAAACTAATTACGTATATGATCGACTTTGTGTATGTAGAAGCATAAAGTAAATAAGACACAAGCTTTGTTAACGGGGTTCAGATAACCTATATCCCCGGGACATAATCCAGAATTCATTCACTAGAAAATGCTGCAACCTACAATTGCTATATGGCACCCACCACTCTTTCCTAGAATTACAATGAAAGAAGACTACCACTTATTGTCGTTTCCGACTAGTGTAGATCTTCAATAAAACCATCAAAAGATCTCTCTATCTTGTTGATGGGGCGACACCACACATCTTGTGTACATCTCTCGAAACTGCCTTGAAGCGCGCAAGTCTTCATGAAACGCCTTCTCGGTATTTATATCAATTGTCCAACCCCTAGGGTTAGCAACTTTCCTATTATACAACAAATAGGAATTGGAAGATTAACAATTGTACAACCCCTAGGATTGACAATTTTTCTATTATACAACAAATAGGAATTTCCTATTATACAACAAATAGGAAAGTTTATCTCCATGATCCCATCTTGAATCTTCCATTCAAGATGTTCATCCAGCTCAACAACCGCCACTTGGCTTGTCCAAGTCGGCCTTAAACTTTTGTACTCAAACTCTTCAATTCAGCTTCTTGTACTACTTCTTGTATTAACGTCGGACTAGTACAAGAACTGCTTCAGACGTTTGATACATCTTTGAATATATCTAACTGCAAGGTTCTTGATTCAACACCTTATCTTTTCTGCTTTGTGTTAATCACTGTGTCAGCACGATCACCAAGTACTACTTAAGTTCTGCTCTACTTAATCATTGTGTCTGCTCTACTTCATCCCCTGTGTTAATTCTGTCAACTCTTTTTTTCTGAACTGTTGCACCACCACTATGACATCTATGATGTATCTCTGTATCCATGTCTCATCCATTATAGCCACTTAGTAGAGATTTCACCACATGTTCTAAACCTTATAAAACTTCATTCAACACAACATCTTCAATCTCTCCCATGGTGATTGAGTTTTATAATCCATGCACCTATTAGAACTAGTCTGCTATGCATCTTCAATCTCTCCTCAATCTCTCCCTAGATGATTGACTTTTCAATTCCATGCATCTTATAAAACTAGTCATCATAATATCTTCAATCTCTCCCTTGATGACTGCATT
Source organism: Camelina sativa (assembly GCF_000633955.1). Classification (NCBI taxonomy): domain Eukaryota; kingdom Viridiplantae; phylum Streptophyta; class Magnoliopsida; order Brassicales; family Brassicaceae; genus Camelina; species Camelina sativa. Next base: position 11,024,102 of record NC_025703.1, on the reverse strand, counting down.
TTAGAACCCAAGCACACACTCAATACTTCGTGTTACATCATGTAATAGTCTTGTATGATCAAACATCTTCATTCTCCCCCTTTTAACTTAGTTTGATACTCAAGCACATCCTTTAATCACTAGTAGAACTCCCCCATAATCTTTGCTCTTAGTTCACATCAGACTTTATATTCTCTTCTCCCCCAGCTTGAGTGCAAACTAAGATAAAAACAAACAACATATCATATTCACTCCCATCTGGACTACCTTAGCTCTGCAACTATCCTCTGTTTTAATGATATTTGTGAGCTGATCGTAACATCTCATATCCAAACCAACAACTCTATTTATCTCCCCCTTGCTTGAGTGCATCAATGTGTTCAAAACTCCAAACAAATGATATTTGGTTTTGACATCTTGAGAGTTTCTGAGTTTTAAGCTTGACCTTTGTCGATGAATTCTCAGACTTTAACAACTTCTTGGTGATTTCCACAAGCTTATAATTGTATCTTCCAAATCTTCAATCATTCAATTTAGATAATAACACTATTCCTCACCTCNCCCTCTGTTTGATCTAAGTACTCGATAGTTTCTCTTCCCGACGAAGAACCAGAACGTGATGCAAATCAAATCACCGTCTTCAATTCAGCTTCTTGTACTACTTCCTGTATTAACGTCGGACTAGTACAAGAACTGCTTCAGACGTTTGATACATCTTTGAATATATCTAACTGCAAGGTTCTTGATTCAACACCTTATCTTTTCTGCTTTGTGTTAATCACTGTGTCAGCACGATCACCAAGTACTACTTAAGTTCTGCTCTACTTAATCATTGTGTCTGCTCTACTTCATCCCCTGTGTTAATTCTGTCAACTCTTTTTTTCTGAACTGTTGCACCACCACTATGACATCTATGATGTATCTCTGTATCCATGTCTCATCCATTATAGCCACTTAGTAGAGATTTCACCACATGTTCTAAACCTTATAAAACTTCATTCAACACAACATCTTCAATCTCTCCCATGGTGATTGAGTTTTATAATCCATGCACCTATTAGAACTAGTCTGCTATGCATCTTCAATCTCTCCTCAATCTCTCCCTAGATGATTGACTTTTCAATTCCATGCATCTTATAAAACTAGTCATCATAATATCTTCAATCTCTCCCTTGATGACTGCATTTTAGAACCCAAGCACACACTCAATACTTCGTGTTACATCATGTAATAGTCTTGTATGATCAAACATCTTCATTCTCCCCCTTTTAACTTAGTTTGATACTCAAGCACATCCTTTAATCACTAGTAGAACTCCCCCATAATCTTTGCTCTTAGTTCACATCAGACTTTATATTCTCTTCTCCCCCAGCTTGAGTGCAAACTAAGATAAAAACAAACAACATATCATATTCACTCCCATCTGGACTACCTTAGCTCTGCAACTATCCTCTGTTTTAATGATATTTGTGAGCTGATCGTAACATCTCATATCCAAACCAACAACTCTATTTATCTCCCCCTTGCTTGAGTGCATCAATGTGTTCAAAACTCCAAACAAATGATATTTGGTTTTGACATCTTGAGAGTTTCTGAGTTTTAAGCTTGACCTTTGTCGATGAATTCTCAGACTTTAACAACTTCTTGGTGATTTCCACAAGCTTATAATTGTATCTTCCAAATCTTCAATCATTCAATTTAGATAATAACACTATTCCTCACCTCTGACAAGAGCCATCTTTTCTCAAACAAATCATCTTAATAGCAACCACCACAAAATTGTATTGCCTTTGTACTTCAAATTAATCAGCATCTCCCCCAAAACCTGCAGAAAATATGCTTCATGGAATCCTTTTACTTTACCCGAAAAGTGAGTCAGATCCTTTACCAAAAAACACAACTGAAATTTGTGTTTTTCAGAAGCATCATCAGGAATTCATCCACTCTTTGTCTCCAACTGCAGCTTGTGCCAATATTCACACCACCAAATGAAGGCTTCACACATTCTCTGATTTGACACTTAAAAGAAACATAAACTTCTTCTTATCAGTCCATAAGCTTCATTCCACNAATTCAGCTTCTTGTACTACTTCTTGTATTAACGTCGGACTAGTACAAGAACTGCTTCAGACGTTTGATACATCTTTGAATATATCTAACTGCAAGGTTCTTGATTCAACACCTTATCTTTTCTGCTTTGTGTTAATCACTGTGTCAGCACGATCACCAAGTACTACTTAAGTTCTGCTCTACTTAATCATTGTGTCTGCTCTACTTCATCCCCTGTGTTAATTCTGTCAACTCTTTTTTTCTGAACTGNTTCTTTGACTATGTTTACAAACTCCACATACAATATCAGAAACTAGCTCTACACTTCTAGAATGTCTCTGCAAAATTTTTTTTCATTTTGAGTTCAATTGATCGCTCATTTGATGTCTCCACTNTGATGTATCTCTGTATCCATGTCTCATCCATTATAGCCACTTAGTAGAGATTTCACCACATGTTCTAAACCTTATAAAACTTCATTCAACACAACATCTTCAATCTCTCCCATGGTGATTGAGTTTTATAATCCATGCACCTATTAGAACTAGTCTGCTATGCATCTTCAATCTCTCCTCAATCTCTCCCTAGATGATTGACTTTTCAATTCCATGCATCTTATAAAACTAGTCATCATAATATCTTCAATCTCTCCCTTGATGACTGCATTTTAGAACCCAAGCACACACTCAATACTTCGTGTTACATCATGTAATAGTCTTGTATGATCAAACATCTTCATTCTCCCCCTTTTTAACTTAGTTTGATACTCAAGCACATCCTTTAATCACTAGTAGAACTCCCCCATAATCTTTGCTCTTAGTTCACATCAGACTTTACATTCTCTTCTGTCCCAACTTGAGTGCAAACTAAGATAAAAACAAACAACATATCATATTCACTCCCATCTGGACTACCTTAGCTCTGCAACTATCCTCTGTTTTAATGATATTTGTGAGCTGATCGTTACATCTTATATCCAAACCAACAACTCTGTTTATCTCCCCCTTGCTTGAGTGCATCAATGTGTTCAAAACTCCAAACAAATGATATTTGGTTTTGACATCTTGAGAGTTTCTGAGTTTTAAGCTTGACCTTTGTCTATGAATTCTCTGACTTTAACAACTTCATGGTGATTTCCACAAGCTTATAATTGTATCTTCAAAATCTTCAAACATTCAATTTAGAGAATAACACTATTCCTCACCTATGACAAGAGCCATCTTTTCTCAAACAAATCATCTTAATAGCAACCACCACAAAATTGTATTGCCTTTGTACTTCAAATTAATCAGCATCTCCCCCAAAACCTGCAGAAAATATGCTTCATGGAATCCTTTTACTTTACCCGAAAAGTGAGTCAGATCCTTTACCAAAAAACACAACTGAAATTTGTGTTTTTCAGAAGCATCATCAGGAATTCATCCACTCTTTGTCTCCAACTGCAGCTTGTGCCAATATTCACACCACCAAATGAAGGCTTCACACATTCTCTGATTTGACACTTAAAAGAAACATAAACTTCTTCTTATCAGTCCATAAGCTTCATTCCACTTGGTATTCATACCCACCTTTTAAAACTAAAAGTCTTAATCTTCAAAGACTGAAGATCCCTGAAACTTCTTTCACATTCACCATACAAAACTTTGCAAAGAAAAACATAATTATAGAAGTCTTCGAATTAACTTCTTTGAACCGCCATTCTTTGACTATGTTTACAAACTCCACATACAATATCAGAAACTAGCTCTACACTTCTAGAATGTCTCTGCAAAATTTTTTTTCATTTTGAGTTCAATTGATCGCTCATTTGATGTCTCCACTGAAACTGGTCAAATCTGAAACTTCTAATAGACTGATTCCGGAACAGACTGAAGATCCTTGAATAAAATGCAATTCAACCATCAAAACTTCAATCCAACCATTGAATCTCAAGTCCGTACTATCACAAAGCTCCTCACAAAATTTCAGCTTGATCAGATTACTATACATCCATCAAACGTTGCCTTAAAACAGACATCTCGAAACTGTTTTCTTTTTTTTTTTTTTAATCTAGGTTGATGATGCAGTCCATATCTCCTCTTCTCGTTCTTCTCCTCCATGGCTGCAGCTCTCTCTTCCTCACTGATCTCTTTTTATCTCTTCAAACACACAACCTTCCTTATCATCTTTGTTTATCACAAATACATTTTTACATGACCAATCGAGATCATCTCTAAAAATATGATCTGCAGACTAGCCTTCACGAATTTATTTCACACCTTCTTGTCTTGAAACAACTAAAATTCTGCCTGGGAGACAATCTCCAAGAGATCAGTAATCATCATAACCTTAATCTTGTTATTTGCAGACATGAATTCTCTTCTCTTCATGAGACCAAAATAATTCTCTTTACTCTTTCTCTCTTAGATGATTCACGCACCAGAATTGGCTTCCCGATTCTTTAACACCATAACTCCACCTTTGCTCTTCTGTTTATCTTACTTGAAACCTTTTATCAATTAACTTTTGAAAACTGCATATCAATTTTAACCAGGACCATAAACAACATAAATGAGTCCTTCTCACAACCACTTTCTGTCTCAAGATGAGTAACACAAACACATTAGGATCTGTAACCCCATCATCTTTTTTTGTGTGTGTAAAGTTGTTGAATCACTTGCACATAACTCGAACCATATATGCTTTAGACCTTTATTCAGCCCCTGATCAAAATAACCAAATATCTTTTTGTAGATCTTATTCTTTGAGCTTGCAAGGACTCCATCAACTTGTACTGAAACCACCTTTTTTTTATATCTCTCTTGATACAGTCTTGATGCAGAGCATAAACGGAGTAGCAAAACCTTCCAGAAAATTATGAAATTCAGTGAAAACATCCAAACCAGTCATATGAAGCCACATGAAGAAGCAGATCACGATTTGGTTTTACGATTAGCGAGTTATGATCAAAACCGTAGGACAGCTCTATAACAAAACAGACCAGCGAGCAGCCAACTTTAAGAGCGATTTACCATCAAACCACAAAGAATCGGAAGATGATCTTTATATCCTTGGAAATATCTTGCTTTAAAGTTTCTGAAACATCTTTCAAAGCTAGAATCTGAGGTCTGAAGCCAAGGAAACTGATCTCAGAAAGTAGCAACCCGAGACAAAAACTGTTCTTGAAACCCGAAATGTTCTTTCTTTTCATCATTCTTCGTTTTTTCACAAATACCAACGATATCCTTAAGAACCATATTCTATAGACTCATCTTTGAGATTCATCTGTCTTTCTCATGGCATGAACCATTGTTAGCTGCATCAAGAACAAAACTCCCTTTACTTTGAACAAGACAAAGAACATGAACAAGCTCTTGATTTCTTTCTTACGAATCTTTTTCTATGATGCTCATGGTTTCAACATTATTAACATCTTTCTCCCCCTTGTGGATTGTATATCAGAAGCTTGAGAAACCAATCTCTAATCTTCATCTTGCTCCGATTGTTTTCAAATTTCGGGCTTGTCAACTTTTCGTTACCATCATTCGTATTGATGTCAGCTTAAATAGAATTCTTCATTGATAATCTCTTCTTTTCAAAGACACGGAAAGCACTTCATCTCTTATTAATCAAAGAGCTCCTTTCTTTTGATCACGTTAAGTATACCTCACAAACAGTCACGACATCAGACAAATTCCAGCTATTAACTTCCATGATGGTGACAAATCTTTTCTCCACATTTCAGAAACTTCATAATAAATCTGAAACCCAGTTCAAGATTTAATTAGCTGTGATCTGTTTCTTTTGCCATCAATGATAATCCTCAGACCTCATGTTGAAACTGTGAATATTAATCTCCGAACTCGTCCAAAATACCACATAGAGTACACAAACCCATCGAACTATGAATCAGATCAAGCACATCTTGTTTTTATGTCTCTGGTGTGCTTCTTTCTTCTTTTGATAGTGTATTCGATTGCAAATCTCAGCTAGACTTTACATATGTTGGTATATTCCTCTGGAGAATCATGTCTGTTTCTGACCAATCTACAAAAATCTCTGGAGAATCAACCATCGACTTTCACTTGTGATCTTGATGACTCGCAAATCCATAGCCTAAACAGCTTCACTTCTTTTATCACTGATGTTGATGATATTGAAGTTTCATCGAACTTCTAAAACAAACCTCCACCAATTCTATCCTCGACAGAAAATTTCTCCAATTGCTCCTTTCTTTACCGGAAGTATATGACTTGAGAGAGCTCTTTAGTTTCACAAAACTGACCTTTTTTATTTTTCCCTTTGTTCAACTCTCTAACTCTCTCTCCCAATCTCGTATTCTTCTTTTTAGTCCATCGAGTGCTTTGGTCTTCAGGTTTAAATCAGAAACAAAACTTCACCTTCTCTGATGAACTAACTTTACTCAAAGTTCCCACAGTCTCGACTGTGATTACTTCTATCCCTAGATTCTCCTTTTGCTTGAGCTTGAGACTTGGAAATTTTATAACTCCGTTCCGACATTCAGATTTGTCTTTACCGGTGAGTTTTTCAACACGAAATTCCTCTATCTTGTTTCTTCAAGACCTCCCACTGATTCTTGTAGAAGATTCAATACACTTCACCAAATTTTCAACCCTGTTTGCAACTCAAAATATGATATCTCCTTCTTTGAGCGTGCTCAACCTGTCACTTTAACAAATTCAGCTAGAGACTTGTGATGCTTCCGTTTATTCTCCCGAATCAGACATTTCTCTTGATTTCATGAACTTCGTAACCCAAATTGAAGCTGAACCTAACAAGAAGATTAAATTTTTCCTTCTTCTCTTCGACTTAAAGTGACGAACATGAGAAGGATGAAGAAGACTCCTCTCTCTCAAACATTCTTCTTTTCAGTGGGCTTTCTCTGGGCCTGATTCGATTATCTAAAAAATTTGGATCAAGAATAACCCAAACCCAACTCTAAAATATTCGTCCTTCATCAATGCTTCCTTGACAGCTGCTTTTCTTGGCAGCAAGACGAACATCACGATTATGAAGTTTCCGATGAATTCAACACTTTTTACGCCTTCGTCCCTCTCACGTGGTAGTAAGATCTTTTAATGGCATAGTTGTTATTTTGTTTTTCCTTTTTTTTCAAATCAACAGACAACCACGACAGAGAACTAGATGCGATGTTTCTCAACAACTCCGTAACTTATGATGATTTCTCTTCACCGCAAATTCTTAATAGATAACTTGATACAAACCCTAATTTGTCTTCACTATGATTTTGAAGTTTCACACAAATCATAACCCTCGATCTCTTTGCTTATATGATCATGAACATTGTTCTTCGCATCCGCTTCAACTTTAGGCCTGCTAGCCACAAATCCAGGATCTCACCCAAAACAAGAACGAATCTCTATCGAGCACCCGCTCTGATACCAATTGAAAACGCATATTTGTGGTTAAACTAATTACATATATGATCGACTTTGAGTATATAGAAGCATAAAGTAAATAAGACACAAGCTTTGTTAATGGGGTTCAGATAACCTACATCTCCGGACCTAGTCTAGAATTCATTCACTAGAAAAGGCTGCAACCTACAATTGCTATATGGCACCCAACACTCTTTCCTAGAATTACAATGAAAGAAGACTACCACTAATTGTCTTTTCCGACTAGTGTAGATCTTCAACAAAACCATCAAAAGATCTCTCTATCTTGTTGATGGGGCGACACCACACATCTTGTGTGCATCTCTCGAAAATACCTTGAAGCGCGCAAGTCTTCATGAAGCGCCTTCTCGGTATTTATATCAATTGTCCAATCCCTAGGGTTAGCAACTTTCTTATTATACAACAAATAAGAATTGGAAGATTAACAATTGTACAACCCCTAAGATTGACAATTTTCCTATTATACAACAAATAGGAATTTCCTAGTATACAACAAATAGGAAAGTTTATCTCCATGATCCCATCTTGAATCTTCCATTGAAGATGTTCATCCAGCTCAACAACCGCCACTTGGCTTGTCCAAGTCGGCCTTAAGCTTTTGTACTCAAACTCTTCAATTCAGCTTCTTGTACTACTTCTTGTATTAACGTCGGACTAGTACAAGAACTGCTTCAAACGTTTGATACATCCTCGGATATATCTAACTGCAAGGTTCTTGATTCAACACCTTATCTTTTCTGCTTTGTGTTAATCACTGTGTCAGCACGATCACCAAGTACTACTTAAGCTCTGCTCTACTTAATCATTGTGTCTGCTCTACTTCATCCTCTGTGTTAGTTCTGTCAACTCTTTTTTCTGAACTATTGCACCACCACTATGACATCTATGATGTATCTCTGTATCCATGTCTCATCCATTATAGTCATTTAGTAGAAATTTCACCACATGTTCTAAACCTTATAAAACTTCATTCAACACAACATCTTCAAATACATATCATGTCCCAATAATCAATCTCACAACCATAAGAAATTCTTTAGGCACGGCACGGAAGGTAGCATAAGTCATGGGCGTATATATAAATATGTCTTTTGTGAATTTTTTTTAATAATATTTATGATTCCTACACAAACATAAAAGACATCATTAGAGCTAAATAGTTAGGATAATTAATATACATTAAAGAAAAACAAAATCAAAGATTTCTCAATTTTATTTATTTGTACGTGTACATATCTACGAAGAGGCGACCGTGGGAGAAAGTGGCCTATACAAGTAGTGGAGGGGTTAAAAGTTAAAACCCTTTCAGCCCCAAAACTACAGAGTCACGCATTTAGTGATGGAAGAATATATCGCACATCATTTTCCTATTAAATAGTTCATATATTAGTAGTGGAAGACCTACGAAATTGATTAAATCAAAATAAATATTAGAAAGTGATTACATGAATAATAAAAAGAATTATAGAGCTACGCATTCAGTGATTAAATCGTATATTATTTTCATATAGTACTAGTGGAAAAACTTAGAAGTTTGACAACTGAAATGAAAAGCAAATATACGAATAATAAAATTTTAAGCGTAAACATAGGTGGGAGGTGGATCATACATATATATAGCCTTTACTTTTCAATTGCAACCTAAATGGTTTACTCGATTTTGTGTCTCCCTTTAATCGTGCCAAGAAAAATATAATATATTCGTTTGCGCAATACACTTTTGATTCAAGTTATCTTCTGAAAAAATCGTTGGCCAAGAAATAATGGCCGACAAGAGTCATCATAAGTCTAATATGTCTTTCTATTCCATTCAAACATAATATAATAAAAGAGAAATATGATTCTTTTCTAGCTTTGACAACATGGATTGAAGAAGAAGAATGTGATTCATGTAGTGCTTTTTGTTACTACCATTTTTATTTTTCTGTTTTTTTCGTTTTCCTTTTATTACTTAACTAGGTTTTAACCACTATATTTTTTTAAAGTAAAATAAAAATGTAATTTTTAGTAGATTAACTATATATATAACTAATGTTTTGTAAATTTTAAATATATATCCCTTATATCTATATATTATTTAAGTTTACCGGTTTAAAAATTTAGGTTTACCGGTTTAAATTGTTAAATTCAGAATATAACATATGGTATACCGTAGTATTGTTTGTTTATTTTACATAATCGTAATTTAATAAACTTAATTAGATATGCTTAATATTCAAATGTGGATGGTATTAACAAAATAATAAACTGATGATTTACTAACAGTCAATGAAATAATTTTCAATTTATATTAATACCCAAACTCATTCCGCTAGATATCCAAACACAATTTTTCTTCTTTGCTTAAGTACAAAATGCACGTTTTTCAAAATCCAAATAATGAAAAATGCAAAAAAATATAGTACCAAAAATATTGCTAATCAAATATACATTATCTTCAAAATATCTTAATTTTAGAATTGTTTATATATGATTCAGAAATAAGTTATAAAATATGATAATTCTTTTTATTTTTCTTTTTTTTTTTGCAGATAAAATGAACAAACACATATTGACGTAAATATTAATTTGGTATTTGCATATACATTTTTATTGTTAGCATTAAATATTGTAATGAAGTAATTAGGAGATATTTTAGGAAATATTTAGGAATTTTACAAAACAAATATTTAATGAGATATTATAATTAGTTGTTGATTGATTAAGGAGATATTTTAGGAATTTTTGTTCTGCACAAAATCTTGGTTTTGAATTTTATTTTATAAATTAAAATTAAAAATATTTAATATCAATGGTATGCTTGTAAATAAATGTTAATTTTAGAATTTATTTCATGAATGTCTTTAAAAATGTATATATAAATTCGTAGAAATACGAAAAAGATAGGAGGACTAATAAGCGTCATATTTTTTTATCAATGGTTATGAAAGTTTCGGTTTCAAATTGTAAACCAAGTTGTTCGAGTGTTTAAATCGCCGTGACTGGAATATCTGGTATCTGATAGGGTACATCCACAGACAATAAGTAGGAAAAAAAAAACATTACACGTAATTTTTTTGTAGGAAATATTCACCAATTGGATATAGAAATAAATAAGTTGTATTCATGACATCACAATATCCCGTATTTTATGACTTTATTTACAATGAAGGTTTATACATAGTTTACGTTATAGATTAATATATTTAATGTTATTACATAGCAAAGCAATGGAAAACAATATGGAGTGGGGGTACAGTGTGAAAGATACACACTGTGCCCTAAAGTTGTAACTCTTTCTCTTTAAAAATTCCATTTCTGAAATTTCTCTCTCGCTCGTTTCTAAACCATTACAAAAGTACGCTGTTGTAAAAAAAAAAATCGATTGTGCATATGCCACGTGACTTACCCCACTTCATTCTGAAATGTCTCTAATTTCTTAGTCAGAACATTTCATGAATAATTTCAACAGTGAGTAAACATTACAATGGGGGAATTTAAGTTTCACAGATTTACGTTTACTTTTTTTTTCAACTGATTTTAGATTTTAGTAGATGTCACAGATTTACATTTACATATCATGTCAATTAATAATGTAAAGTGATATACATCTCATCTACTCTAAACTCCAATTGTTATATTTTTACATCTCATTTACTCTTTCTTTTTTTTTTTGTTCAAAAACATCTCATTTACTCTAGACTCCAGTTGTCAATTTTTACAGTAAAACAATGTGTTTCGACCAAAATGTGGAATTCTTGGCGTAGATTCGTGTATTTTTCTTAGTTGTGAACATGTATATTTCTCTCAAAGGCCTTGTGAGTTAGAACAATACCACCAAAAAGAAAGAAATTAAAGAAAAGAACGCATAAACTTATGAGAACAAAATCTCGGCATTGCTATTGCATCACCTTTTAGATCTTTACTGTTCGATAAATAAATCGGAAGTAGTAGGACCATATATATCAGTTCTGTCAAGTTCTTCTTGAGTTGTTACAATCAACCACTACATGTAATTGTCATCAACTCATCATGTTATGTGAGATCCTTGTTATTACAAGTAATTTTTCAGGATTTTTTTTTTTGGTGATTAACTGTATCTCTCTTGGATATCTTGTATCATAATAGGGTATAATTATATCAATGAAAATTGAAAATAGACAAAATTGAGATAATTCAAGTTTAAAATTAATAGAGAAAGTTATAATATGTTCTTGTACGTCAAAGTCAAAAGCGTCACATAAAATATATTATTTGTGTTAATTTTACATGCATGCAAACTAAGTTTGAATAATTAAAAAAGCAAGAACACAATTATTCCAACATATATGTGTATATAACTATATATATATATATAGAGTACATGTACAGGTCAATGTTATCTCCACCATGTAATTGTATATACCCCAATAATGTATCATAAAAAGAACTATCACTAAAAGATTGGGATGATATAGCTTCGAAATTTGTTACACAAGTAATCTGTAACAAATATCTGTGACGGTTACTTACTAATTAGTGACAAAAATAAAAATAAACTATTTTGTAGTAAATTTGTAGAATTTTGTAGGATTATAGTGACAATTTAGTTACAAATATATTTTGTGGTAAATTGTTACTAAAATTTATCCTCTATTTCGACCCAGGTTTTATTCAACATCTTCCTTTTAAGTCTTAATACTTTCGTTTATTGGTTTGAAGGTGTAACTCATCTTCATCCCTTCGCTGGTGATGAGCCAAGCGCCGTCGTCTACGGCGGAATCGAACGGACAAGAGATTGATTTAGAGGTTATGGTCTCCGGTGATTGGCGATGGTGGCTGGGTCGCTTGATTTATGGCTCTTCTATCTCCAGTTAGGGTTTGCGACAGTAATAGGTTATCAATTTCGATTGATGTTTTTTTTTTTGCTGCTTCACATAGAGCAGGTTGTTTTCTTCACACTCTTCTATATATGTTACACAATTGTTTCTGCTTCACATAGATCTCATCTTGAGTTTCCTCTGCGTTTGTAGTTTTTAAACGATGGATAGTAATTCGTTGATATTTCGGTTTCTCTAATCTTTCCCCATTTTAAGTATTGGCTAATTTTGATTTGAGAGACTGAAACTTTGTTTTAATGCAGCCATTTTGTATTTCAAGGAGGGAAATTATAGTTGCGCAGAGATGTATACTCAACCATTGTTGATTTACAGAGGATGAAGAAGTAAAGAGGCAGATGCGGAGGTTTGTCTCTCTGGTTAATCACTCACTTTTGTTNTATATGTGTATATAACTATATATATATATATAGAGTACATGTACAGGTCAATGTTATCTCCACCATGTAATTGTATATACCCCAATAATGTATCATAAAAAGAACTATCACTAAAAGATTGGGATGATATAGCTTCGAAATTTGTTACACAAGTAATCTGTAACAAATATCTGTGACGGTTACTTACTAATTAGTGACAAAAATAAAAATAAACTATTTTGTAGTAAATTTGTAGAATTTTGTAGGATTATAGTGACAATTTAGTTACAAATATATTTTGTGGTAAATTGTTACTAAAATTTATCCTCTATTTCGACCCAGGTTTTATTCAACATCTTCCTTTTAAGTCTTAATACTTTCGTTTATTGGTTTGAAGGTGTAACTCATCTTCATCCCTTCGCTGGTGATGAGCCAAGCGCCGTCGTCTATGGCGGAATCGAACGGACAAGAGATTGATTTAGAGGTTATGGTCTCCGGTGATTGGCGATGGTGGCTGGGTCGCTTGATTTATGGCTCTTCTATCTCCAGTTAGGGTTTGCGACAGTAATAGGTTATCAATTTCGATTGATGTTTTTTTTTTTGCTGCTTCACATAGAGCAGGTTGTTTTCTTCACACTCTTCTATATATGTTACACAATTGTTTCTGCTTCACATAGATCTCATCTTGAGTTTCCTCTGCGTTTGTAGTTTTTAAACGATGGATAGTAATTCGTTGATATTTCGGTTTCTCTAATCTTTCCCCATTTTAAGTATTGGCTAATTTTGATTTGAGAGACTGAAACTTTGTTTTAATGCAGCCATTTTGTATTTCAAGGAGGGAAATTATAGTTGCGCAGAGATGTATACTCAACCATTGTTGATTTACAGAGGATGAAGAAGTAAAGAGGCAGATGCGGAGGTTTGTCTCTCTGGTTAATCACTCACTTTTGTTTTTCCTTCTTTGATTTTTTTTTGTATCCTCACTAAGTCAATTCTCTTACTTTGGTATTGTTCGTTTGCTTGAACATAGTTTGTCACTTCGAGGAGGAGAAGAAGAACAAAGCGACGAGGAGCAGATCCCGGCTCGGTTCTCTTTGTCTTCTCCCTACTCTAATCTTCGTAAGCTCCTCTGCTTCTGCTTCTTTTATATAACTCTCTCTCGATCTCTGTTTTAACACGGATTGAGATCAATTGATTGTATTGTTTTGATGCATATGTCTATTTGATAGTTTTCAACCCGAAAGTTCACCTCTTTCTCTTGTTTCTACAGTTTTAGTGTTGTGTTGTGTTGTGGTGTGGTGTGGTGAACGAGTATTAACTTAAGTCCCTTGTTAATGTTAGTGCCATAGTGGTTGTGTGTTGTGGTGTGTGTTGTGTGTTGTGTTGTGTTCTGTTGTGTGTTGTTGTGTTGTGTTATATTGTGTTGAACGAGTCTTGTGTTGTGGTGTGGTGTGGTGAACGAGTATTAACTTTAAGTCCCTTGTTAATGTTAGTGCCTTAGTGGTTGTGTGTTGTGGTGTGTTGTGTGTTGTGTTGTGTTGTGCTGTGTTCTGTTGTGTGTTGTTTTGTTGTGCTGTGTTGAACGAGTCTTGTGTTGTGGTGTGGTGTGGTGTGGTGAACGAGTCTTGTGTTGTGTGTCCCGGATCTCTTCTTCAACTTGGTTCCCTTTTGGTATTTTCTGGTTATTTTGGGCTACTCTAAACATTTACATGGTAGCAAAGATATCATACAAAGGCCACTTGCCATCATATATAGCTTATGGTTACGTAAGTTGGAAATGCTCATATGAATTGAATTTGAAGGTCTTCATTTAGATTGGCTTTTCAGTTTCTGTCCAAACAAGTAAATCCTACGTCTCATGTTCTCTGTTTTGCCATTGTTTCCTTGTAAGTATCTTGTAGAACTTAACTATTTTGTCAAAATAGTACTCAGGGGCTGTACAGAGGTATCATATATGATTGAAGATTGATGATGATGACTCCATTTTTCTTTTTAGCCTGCTTCTTTTTTTCCAACATGTATCATATCTTTGTAAATTGTGCTTTTAGAGTAGAAAAATGAAATGTTGAGTACGGAACAGCTGCTGCCCAATTGAACAAGTTTCAACTTCCATTAACGATGTTTTGTGTTTACTATGTTTCATATAGGCGCAACTAAAACCACCCAAGGCCATCAGGGGAGGTTTACCTGTCTGCTTTCCACAGCTATGTTTTAAAAGCAAGATTCAAGACTCCTTCCAAGGATAGTGTGTTCGTCTACTTTTTTTATATTATGTTTTTAGGAGTATCACTACAGTTTTTAGAAGTATTCTTATTTTTAATTATGTTTTTAATTTTATTTGTAATACAGTTTTTTTAAAATGATGGTTTCATAATAATAAATATAATATTTTTATTTTAATATCATTTCATTCCAAAAGTAAAACATTATTCATAATTTATAAATAATTAATAAAAATATAAATATTTATATAAATACAATTCAACAATAGTCACAAATTTGTTAGAGAGAACTAGTAGCATGTTGTATCTATTTGTTATATCTTTGTTCGTTATTTTTTGTAGCTAATTGTTACAAATTTTTCCAATTCAATGTGTGGCAAATTGCGATAAATTTTTGTCACAACCAGTCGTNTGGTGTGTTGTGTGTTGTGTTGTGTTGTGCTGTGTTCTGTTGTGTGTTGTTTTGTTGTGCTGTGTTGAACGAGTCTTGTGTTGTGGTGTGGTGTGGTGTGGTGAACGAGTCTTGTGTTGTGTGTCCCGGATCTCTTCTTCAACTTGGTTCCCTTTTGGTATTTTCTGGTTATTTTGGGCTACTCTAAACATTTACATGGTAGCAAAGATATCATACAAAGGCCACTTGCCATCATATATAGCTTATGGTTACGTAAGTTGGAAATGCTCATATGAATTGAATTTGAAGGTCTTCATTTAGATTGGCTTTTCAGTTTCTGTCCAAACAAGTAAATCCTACGTCTCATGTTCTCTGTTTTGCCATTGTTTCCTTGTAAGTATCTTGTAGAACTTAACTATTTTGTCAAAATAGTACTCAGGGGCTGTACAGAGGTATCATATATGATTGAAGATTGATGATGATGACTCCATTTTTCTTTTTAGCCTGCTTCTTTTTTTCCAACATGTATCATATCTTTGTAAATTGTGCTTTTAGAGTAGAAAAATGAAATGTTGAGTACGGAACAGCTGCTGCCCAATTGAACAAGTTTCAACTTCCATTAACGATGTTTTGTGTTTACTATGTTTCATATAGGCGCAACTAAAACCACCCAAGGCCATCAGGGGAGGTTTACCTGTCTGCTTTCCACAGCTATGTTTTAAAAGCAAGATTCAAGACTCCTTCCAAGGATAGTGTGTTCGTCTACTTTTTTTATATTATGTTTTTAGGAGTATCACTACAGTTTTTAGAAGTATTCTTATTTTTAATTATGTTTTTAATTTTATTTGTAATACAGTTTTTTTAAAATGATGGTTTCATAATAATAAATATAATATTTTTATTTTAATATCATTTCATTCCAAAAGTAAAACATTATTCATAATTTATAAATAATTCATAAAATTAAAAATATTTATATAAATACAATTCAACAATAGTCATAAATTTGTTAGAGAGAGCTAGTAACATGTTGTATCAATTTGTTACATTTTTGTTCGTTATTTTTTATAGCTAATTGTTACGAATTTTTCCAACTCAATGTGTGACAAATTGCGACAGATTTTTGTCTCAACCAGTCGCTATGTGCTACTAATTATCTTGTATCAAATTAGTAGCAAATTACCACAATTAGTAACGGATGAAAAATTTACTACGACCAAATAATTATTAAATTATTTTGTGGTAAATTAGTAACAAATATTTTTTTGCTACCAAACATAAGTTATACCTACAAATAAAATCGTAACTATACACAACTATTCTTCTATACGTCGCTACTTCGAAGGTGAGATTTTAGTTAGGCATTCCTTAGTATACGACGACGGTATAGCTAGATAGAAATAATTAATTTTGATTAATGAAAAGTAGGTTTAATAATTGTACGGGCGTGCCAAAGATTAGCACTAAACAAAGATTTTAGCTTTAGATTTAAATGTGGTGGTTGCGAAGCTCCAGTTTGGCCTGTCGACACATTGGCTAGCTCTACTGCATTATGTTACCGCACGTGTTCCATTATTTCTACTCCCTTCATTATTTTCCTTCAAATTTATAAGTCTTTTTCTTTGTCGTGAAGGAGGAAAAAATAAAAAGAAAAGCAAAAGGAGATGTATATTATCATTATACAAATAAGTATATTATAAACTAACATATAGCTTTTTTTTTTTTTGGTCTTATTTTCGACAACCTGGACATGCATTAATAGAAATTTTTATAAAAATATTATACACATGACACGAGCTGTATCTAGAAGAGAAATATCCAGCATTCTTTGCTCGCATTATAGAATGATGGTAGTTCAAACGAATAACTAAAAATTTGTTCCGCAGTTCTGAATAACTTTGTGCTAAAAATCAATAAATATTTTCATTTGTCCTTCTTCTGTCATGGTATATAGTCATTCGACTACATAATCACCTTGAATGAGCTCTATCGTATGGTCCATTTAACAGTGATCACACATTCCTTAACAACCATATGTACCTCTTTCAAGAACTAGCATCATATATATGGTCTTTTGTGTTTGAAGAAGAATTCGACCAGTCCATCGTCACTATTCATGAACACGTCCTTGAACATATATTTTAAGATCTCGATTCTCGAACTAAGAGAATATTTTAGCTTACAATCTTGGACGGTTCTTTTTCGAGTCTCCGAATAAATTTGATTCTAAACGGCATTTTAAATAGTTCATATCAAACTTTCACTATTTTATATTAAAAATCAATAATATCGTAAACAAAAGTAGATCATCTTATAATAGTAGGTACGTTTATATGCCATTNAAAAAAAAAAAAAAAAAAAAAAAAAAAAAAAAAAAAAAAAAAAAAAAAAAAAAAAAAAAAAAAAAAAACGAGAGCACAATAATATAAATAGACGCAAGAGGAGACACAATGCAAAATTCAGACCCACTTGTCTCTCATCACTCACACTCAATGGAAACATCACCATCGTCCCCACCATCATCACCGCCGGAGATTCTCCACATTGACTCAATCAAAGCTCTCAAAATCCTTGGTAAAGGTGCAACAGGAACCGTCTTCCTCGCACACGACGACGTCGTTTCAACCTCTTCTTCTTCTTCTTCTCCTCCCTTTGCCGTCAAGCTCGTACACAAATCCTCTGCTTCCTCTATCCGCCGTGCACGGTGGGAAATCGAGGTTCTCCGTCGTCTCTCCGTTGATTCTAATCAAAACCCTTTCCTCCCTCGTCTCTTAGCTTCTTTTGAGTCACCGGAATACTTCGCTTGGGCCGTACCTTATTGCTCCGGCGGCGATCTTAATGTACTCCTTCGCCGTCAAAACGACGGCGTTTTCAGCTCCTCTGTTATTAGATTCTACGTGGCTGAGATCGTCTGTGCGCTTGAGCATCTTCATACCATGGGGATCGCTTACAGAGACTTGAAACCTGAGAACATACTCATTCAGCAGTCCGGTCACGTTACCTTAACCGATTTCGACCTTTCCCGGAGCCTCAAAAAGCCCACCCGGCCCCAATTCTATCAACCCGACCCGGAATTAAGCATCGATCGTAAAAAAAGTCTGAGCTTTTCTCGGTTGATCTCACCGGCGGCGACAGAGAGCAAAAACAAAACACGGTTGTTGAAGAAAACGAGATCCGCTCGGGTTAACCCGATCAATCGCCGAAAAACGAGTTTCTCCTCCGGCGAACGTTCTAATTCCTTTGTCGGAACCGACGAGTACGTCTCGCCGGAGGTAATCCGCGGCGACGGTCACGACTTCTCCGTCGACTGGTGGGCTCTCGGAGTTTTAACATACGAGATGATGTACGGAGAGACGCCGTTCAAAGGGAAGAGCAAGAAGGAGACTTTTCGTAACGTGTTGATGAAGGAACCCGAATTGGCGGGAAAACCCAACGACCTCACTGATCTGATACGGCGGTTGCTAGTTAAGGATCCGGATAGGCGGTTAGGTAGCCACCGTGGCGCGGCGGAGGTAAAGGAGCATGCTTTTTTCGCGGGTGTGAGGTGGGATTTGTTAACGGAGGTGTCACGACCTCCGTTTATCCCGTTAAGAGATGACGGAGAATTAACGGTAGGTGGGTTTGATATAAGGGAACATTTTGAGAAGCTGAGGACGACGCCATCATCAGCTCCTCCGTCACCGTTACGGTCTCCGCCGCACGTGTGTCGTAGAAACGATCCGTTTATTGATTTCTAATCCACGTGTGGGG
>NC_025703.1:10977328-11004411 GCF_000633955.1 Camelina sativa | reverse complement strand
GGGGGGGGGGATCTATACAAACTACAAAGTTGTATATAAATTTTTGTTATTTTTGGGTATTTTCAGTTTCTTCTTTTTTCTTTTCTGATTGTCATATTATTTGTATGCAAATCATTGTTAGACCAAGAAACTGGATAAGGAAATGTATTTCTCCTGATGTGAGAATTTTTAAAAAGTATAATAATTTGGTATTAGAAGATTTCGATTGCACAATACTAAATGTTTTTATTTTTAAATAACATAAATTAGACAAAAACAGGGTTTGTTTTTAAAAAGGATAATGATAAGAAATCATTAGTTTATTTCGAAGGTCAAGGAAGAAAGATGGAGTTAGTGGGTATATTGGGTCTCAGTGGTAACGTATCCAAAGCTGTACAAAAAAGTTGTAAGCTGGAGCTATAACCTTTTACGAAATAGTGCAAAGCTGTAAGAAATAGTTGTACATGAAAGCGGTACAAAAATGCTGAGAGTAAACTTCTTAATAAAGTGTTTAGTAAAGTTTTTGTGATTGGTAAAAAATTAAAGCTGTACATTTGTACCGCTTTGTTTTCGGTTACCAATCACACCCATTGGATTGGACACGAAAAATTTGACCAGAGGTTGTGTTGAAAATTTGGTAGAAACAAAAGAAAATTAAAATAAGTAAAGAATAAGAGATGGGAATGTATATAATCATAATTACACGGTCTAAATCCTTCCATAAAACACGTTACCTCATAATTACACTTGAGAACCCACATTTGTGTATATCTTTTCTTTCGTTCACATATACATACGTTGATAGCACTCAAAAGCGACTACATATTCTTCAAGCTTTCATTAGTTAATCTTGGATCATCAAAGTTCTAGTGGTTCGGTAAATGGTTTTTTACCGATTAGATAAAAGATGTTGAACTAAGACGGCAAAGTGAATCCCAACTACACTTAAGACATGTTTATGAAAGTGTTTGGGCACCTTGATGCCACATCTTCCATTACTTTATTATTGATTAGTAATGTAATTCTGTTGACAAAGATCTAGTCGTCCGAGCAAAATATCATCATGTCAAGATGCTCCAACGCTCTTACGAACATGATTACAACATATCCATGGAGAATCTTTTATTCGAACATTCTGTGTTATTTTTGAAGTATTGCAAGAAATTGCTAAGCCGGAAACTAAATTTATAATACAATATTTACTGATATTATTATACTAACAATCCTTTGTCAAAAATGTATCCGTAATACTCAAACGTTGATTCTAAATATATTATGTATAGGACAGATATATATTTTCTAACAAGTTATAATTAATCTGTCTCGTCTTCTTTAGAAATCAAAGTTATTATCGTTCCTTATAGTGTCACATAAAATTATCAAAGAGAAAGAATTGATATGTGAATGAGTGGTTCAAGATCCTCTCTATACAATGGATATAAGACTCAGCTTAATTAATTAGAAATCCGTGATGTTTTTGTTTGTTTTGATGATATGGTTGTTATGTTTTGGTGTTAAAAAATTACTTATGATTCGAAGAACACAGCTAGCTAATGAATCAATTTGACTGTCTATTTTCCTATACAATGAATCAATTTCTTTAATAAGTATCTAATTCTCAAAACTAAAAATTTCAAATTGTCTTCCGCATTCGACTCAGATTACTATTATTCCCTCATAAAAAGAAAGAGAAAATTAGTTTTATCTAATCAAATATCAATTTTATATAATCATTTAAATTAATAACCACCAAATAAAATTTGATAAAATCAAATCCAATATTATATAATTGAAAGTATTAAAAAGCATAATAATAAATCTATAAAATAACTTAAATTAAATAATATATATTAATAAAAAAACTGGGAATATTTTTTGTTTTAAAGAAAAAATGGAAATAAAAAATGTTTTTTCCTAAATTATTGCCAATTATTATTTCCATAGTTTTTATAAAATCCTCAAAAGAAGGTAAATATATGGTCTACTAAGTGCGTAATTACCATCTCACAAATAGACAAAATTTCTATTAGTTCTCTAATTTAATCTTTATTTTTTTATGTATTTATGAGCATTAATCACCTAAATTTAATTCATTCAAACATAAATTTTTTTGGGAAAATTAGAAATAAAGGAGGTTTTTCCAAACCTTTGTCCATATACACTTTTTTTTAAGATTGTCAATTGTGACGAAAATACCCCTACTAATAGATATAGTGAAGTTTTTAAGAGTTTAAACCAAAAAACAAACAGAAACTCTTGTTAGTATACAATTGTGTAAAAAAAATTTGAAAAAAAAATGTTATGAGTGTCAAAAATCAGTTTGTAAATTGATGATTTCTTGTCTAAATTGTTCAGAAAAGACTTTCTGCGATTTTTTCAAGTTCTGAAACATTTAGATTATTCATTCTACAGTTTGTACATGTTCTATGAAGTTTAGACGGAAAATTTGTTCTAAAAACTTCAGAACCTAAATTTTGTATATTCTACAAAATTAAGAATATGTATTCTACATTTTTCTTCATTCTACATCAATTCAGAATATATTTTCCATGTTTACTTTTTTTTTTGTCAACCTTGTTTACCATGTATACTAAAATAATTAGAAGATATATCATAGATATTTTTGAATTTTTAATCTGTAAAACTTAGAATACCATAGAAATAGAAAGAAAATAAATTAAATAAGGAAAGTGAATATTTTTTGAATAATCTTCATTTATGGTTACGATTCTGTATTTATTGTTTAGATATGTTCTAATATATTTTAGAATGTGTATTCTAAAATATTTAGAAGAAAGACAAATACAGAAAAATCGATTTGCTCATAACTTAACCTAACGTGATTGATTTTTTTCCTTCTAAATCCCCTTTATAATAAAACGGAAGTACTCAACATTGATTTGTAGACTATATAATTTTAATAAGTTGGTTACAAATACACCACCATCGAGACTGGAAACATCTGGTTTTCTTTGAACCGGATCAAACCGGTTATCACCACCATCGAGTCTGTTGATGTCGTGTTAAGTAATTCCGATGAGCTTTTTAACGACCGGCTAGAGAACCAAATTGAATGTTTGCTTTAAATTTACATGAATTTTAGATTATAACTTCTTCACCCGATAACAACTTCTTCAAATTTACATACATTTAAAATTCAGAGTTTGATTTTGTAGAGAATTTGAAAACCTAAATCAAACTGAAAATTTGAGCTGACAAACCTCTGCTTCAATTGAAAATTAGACGAGGATATACCGGGAGTAGACAAATCTATAGTTTGGGTTTATTTCTATAGTGGCGTTATGTGGTTACGGGAGGAACAAAACAATTTTAATTTCAGAAAAAGTTTATTAAATTTATAGAAGATCCGTTATTGAATAAAGCTTGGATCCAACTGGGTGAATAATCCATCAAGTTTGTATTTGTATTTTATTTCTACCCTTTCGTTGGTGTTGCTTTTGAGAAGCTAAATTCAAAAAAAAAAAAAAAAACAGAGAGAAACAGATGAGTCGTGGAGATAGAAGCCAACGAGGAGCAGAACCATGGCCACATGTTCCCAGTCCACCATCGCACCATCTTTTCAACCATGGCCTCCCCAACGGTCAATCACATGAATTTTTTTTTTTTTTCATATGTTTATGATCCGGTAAAATCTTTTAAGCCCACTAAATTTTCACCTAATATCTCAATTAATTTGGTATTTTTCTAATTTTATCTAATAAAAATCTACACATTTAATCTAAATATATAGTTAATATACAAATTTAATCTGAATTGTTTTTTAGGGTATAATTGACTTTTATTTACACCCTAAAACCTATTTTACCAAACTTTTAAAAGAAAAGTGTAGATGGACAAAGATTTAAAAAAACTTCTTTTATTTCTAATTTTCCCAATTTTTTTTTAGCAGTAATTTATCTATTGAGTTGTTAAGTGATTTTATCTCTTACACACAAGTTTGTTCAAAAGTCGTCTATCGGTCTTTGTACAATGACTCATTTGTGATGTAAAGATACGGAAATTCACAGTTAACTCTTCTCCGTTATATAATTGAGATAGTCTTTAATTTTTACAATGAGTCGATGACTTATTCGATGGCTTTGCTTTCTTGTTTGGTATTATGTATTTAGGTTCTTTGTGATGTTTTCAATTATAGGAGAGATATCCTATTCCATTTTAAAAAAACAATTTTCTGCTAAGTTGTTTTTACAGTGAACAAAGTATATATTTTGAGTGGCACTGATCAAAAAGACAAATACAAAAAAGAGGAATAAAGGATGAAAAAACGAAAGGGGACAAAGCCTATAATTATAGGTTGGCATTTCTGAAAACTGACAATCTGAATTTTATATGCTAAAACCCATCAAAATAATTAATATTGGAACAAACTAATCAAGTAAAAAAGACAAAAGAAGGTTTAGACATTACGAAGGGTGATCACGTGTTGTGTTCGGCCAACCTCATTCCATAAGCAACCAAAGGCAGGGAGAGAGTTAAAGAACTTGTACCACTTTCTTCTTTTCATAGTCTTGTCAACAGTTAAATTTTATGCGTTGGTTTTAAATTTCTTGTATTAGCAAATACATAAGATACATCATATACAAATGGTTTTGTTTGAACATCATCTAATAACCTCAACTT
The DNA here is from genome assembly GCF_000633955.1 of Camelina sativa. Classification (NCBI taxonomy): domain Eukaryota; kingdom Viridiplantae; phylum Streptophyta; class Magnoliopsida; order Brassicales; family Brassicaceae; genus Camelina; species Camelina sativa. The sequence goes on along the minus strand of NC_025703.1, from coordinate 10,999,791 downwards.
TAGCATACCAGAAAGTGTGAAAACAAGATTTGTGTTTGACACTTACTAAGCCATAAAAAAATCACAATCAAATAGGGGACCAACATAGGCCCAATTATTTTTGGACTCTAGAGCTTAATGAGCCCATCAAATTCTAGAATTTTCTATATAAGTAAGTAATAATAATAATAATATGAATGAAACATAAAAAGATCTTTAAGACAAAAGCAATGAATGTAGTGACTTAAAAGAGTAGACCCATGTAGTGAAGGCAGCGACAGGTCCTGAGGTTGACACTCACCGCAATATGCTTACAGAGAGTCTCACATGCACTGCCTCTGCCCCATTTAATTACCACTTTTTTTTTAATTATGCTTTAATTATCCCCACAACGCCTTCTTTTAATGTTTTCATTCAATTCTTTCGTTGTTCTTCTTCATGTGATTTGAATTTTTCCACATTAAAATTTTCACCAATCTATATGTATTTACTTTTAGGCGCTAGAATAAATGTTCTAAAAAAACNAAAAAAAAAAAAAAAAAAAAAAAAAAAAAAAAAAAAAAAAAAAAAAAAAAAAAAAAAAAAAAAAAAAAAAAAAAAAAAAAAAAAAAAAAAAAACTTACTCGAGGCTACAATAAATACGAACGTATCCGTAGCGTATGGTATTCATATGTATATCCATATTCTGATATTCCCAATATATAGTCGTAAACCTAATTGACTAATTTACTTTTTAATAGTCGTGGAAATTGTATTTTATCAATGGTTTTACGTTTTCAAATTGAATGCCAGTTTAATTCTAAAACTAGATTAAGAATTCATTTTATTTATATTATAATTTTTTTATAAAATATAATATGTGTAATTGTTTTTAAAAGTTTTTTTGGATAAAATATTATACAATAAAATCAAATGCTAAATATTATGACTTGAAAAAGACACTTATTTTGTAAGTTTTATATTGTTAATGATTCTAGATAAGTATCCGTACTATAACACTGGTTAAATTTTATTTTATACAAAATTCGTATATTTTCTATTTAATATGTTGTATTAATTTATGTAATGTGAAATTATTTCAACAATGTATATTCTACCTCATGACTTGAATGTCATTATAAAACATAATTTTGTGAATTTGATTTTTAAAAAGCGAGTTTTTATATTACGAATAATTTAATATATTGTTATAGTTTTTGTTTTTATATACTTAGTTTTTTGAAATTCTTTCGTATTATAGTGACATATTATTGACATTGCTATAACAAACCAATTTAGGGTGATTATAGTTTTTAACTTTAATATCAAGTTTCAACATTTTAGAAATATTTCAAAATAAATTATTTAATTTTATTATATTATATAAAATTATAAAATTTAACAAAATATGAAATTAAATTTAAATATTCAAATTTTGACCCATTACTTAGTAAAATTTTTAATTCAATAAATATTATTTTTAAAGAATAATATTAATAAAACTTGAATATTTAATATATTGAATCATTTATATATTGAATCATTTATATATTGAATCATTTATATTTGTTTTTAAAAATTCAACTTATGGTATATCCGGAAATAAAATAATTTTTTAATTATAATAAATGATATGATAATTTATTTGTTTCACAAAATTAGACTCATATATAAAAATGAGAGGTGAAGTATACCGATAATTAACAAATTAATATGTTAAGTTAGATATCAAAGAATTTTATTTGTTGAATAATTTAATAAAAGAAATTAATACGGTAAATTAGATGATATCAAATGATTCTTTAGAATATTCTCTTTAAAATTTTTGGAAACAATAAATTCAGACTATACAAATAATATAAAACTTAATTTATAATCTATTTGTAACCAATTTATTAAAATTATATAGTTTACAAAACAATGTTTAGTTATCATGGTAATGCTACTAGAAAAGTTTATGATCATTGTATATGTGACATTATGGTTAGATTTGATAACAATAAGCCAAAAAAAAGAAATTGCATTTAAAAATGATATGAACCGTGTGATTAATGAAAATGGAGTTTATATATAATGTTGGTCATCCCACAATTCAACTAAAATGTAGCACACATTTATAATCTTACTTGTTTTCAAATGCATAACCCATAAATATAATAATAATGTCTCTAATTAATATTAAAAAAAAACTCAAATTACATATATAAAAATCATGTTTTCAAACAAGCTCTCAAGGGTTTACCACAAAGACAGTCGTTAAACATAAACGACGCCGCTTCAAGATGATCGAACGGCGAACCCATCGGAATCCTCCCACAGAGATGGTTATGGCTAAGATCCAAATGACCAACGAACGACGCACCAGAGATAGATCTCGGTATCGGTCCTTTGAGATTGTTATACGACAAATCAAGAACTGTGAAGTAAGACCTTGGCCCAAACCCTTCAGGTATCTTCCCTTGTAGCAAGTTCCGGCTCAAGTTCAGGTTCATCACCGACGACGTCATCAGTGTCTGAGGTATCTCCCCGGAGATTTTGTTTCCGTCGAGGTTGAGCGTTGCTAGAACCGACATGCGTCCTAGAGACGGTGGGATTGTACCGTAAAGCTGGTTACCGGAGAGATCCACGTCAGCTAACCGGTATATATTGGTTAACGATTCCGGTATCCGACCGGTTATTCGGTTACCGGATAACAACGCACGGCTGAGCATTTTCATTCTTCCGATGTCCGACGGGATCACGCCGGAGATCAAGTTGTTACGGAGATCTAAATGCATTAAGCTGGCGAGATTGGTTAACGATTTCGGAATCGGACCGGTGATTCGGTTATCGGCTACGTTTAAAACAGCTAACCGGTTTAACCTCCCGATGTCGTACGGTAACCCGCCGGAGATTTGGTTTCCGATTAAGTCGAGCGTACGGAGAAAAGGGAGACGAGTGATGCATTTTGGGATTTCGCCGGAGATACCTTTCCAGTCGGCGATTGTGATGGCGGAGAGACGAGTGAGTTCGCATATGGAGGCGGAGATGTGTCCGGTCATGTAACCAGTCCGGTGAGCTCGTTCGAAGATTGGATCTTCAGACTCGCCGCGGAGGTTTATGTCGGCGACTCGGTGAGTCAGGGAGTCGCAGCTAACACCGTACCAGTTGTGGCAACAGTCTTGGCCTGTCCATGAGTTGAAAATGCCGAGGTATGGCTCGTGGAGAGCTGACTTGAAAGCTAGGAGTGCACGGCGGTCTGACGGCGGACAACATGTGGCCGTTGAGATTAGAAGGAGGAGAAGTGAAACGACGACGTTGAGTTTCATTTTTTTTTTTCTTTTTTTTTAACGACGGTGTTGGGAATTGGGGACTTTGATGATGGGGGAGGGTGAGGGAAGAAGATAAACGTTAATGGGATATAAATAGAAAGAGGGAAATTTTAAAGAAAATATATTAATAAGAAAAGGACAATACTTGGCTTTTTTTTTTTTTTTTTGGTTTACATAAAATTATTAAGGAAATAATAATTCGTTATGGGTATGATTAGACATTTTGGCCTCGTACAATAATGAAGGTTGTGTTCGTGTGATCTTTGATTAATCACGATTTTTCCTACATCAAATTAGTCAACAACAGATGTCAACTCATGTAAGATCTTGATTTTTTTATTTTAGAAAAAGACGAGAACGTAAAGATAAAAAAAAATGGTGTAACTTTATAACATGTGGGTTTGTTTAATTGAATAACATGGGATTGTAATACAAGGTTGTAGCAATAATATGGCCACAAATATGAAGAAACGCACACATGGTTTATAAGTTTTAAGCACATTGGTTAGATGCTAATAGTAGTAGGAAAAAGCTTTGCACAGACAAATTAAGATGGAGACAGGAACTGGAAGTGGGGGAGAGTTCCCATGCAAATTATTGAAGCTACGATTAGATTTTCCGATGCGACTTGCCGGGTTGGATAAGCTTTTTTTTTTTTTTGGCTTAATACTACTTATCATCATCTTTGCAGGGTCAACATGACACCACGTGTTCATGTTCTTGCATTTTAATCTTTTTTTTCTATCGTGTTATGAGATAACGACGATACACATCTTCGAGTCGCAAATAATTGTAGTTATGTAATTAATGTTTGACTCTATTGGTCTTTACGATTAGTTTATTGGCTTTTGGATTCGGCTTAGTATTATGTATTAGTATCATGGTTTGGGTTAAGATTGGGCTTTAATCAGAAAGTTTTAAAAAATTTTACCGTTAATGATTTGCTACCTTCGTCCGCGTCTGATTCAGCACCGACGGTTTTGTTTTAAACGGCGGGCAACAGGAAACTCACAGACATTACTGTGAAATATGTTTTTGTCCTTGGCTTTTCATAAATGCAATTATGCGAGACATAAGTAATGTCCAAAACTTGATACGCTTTTGGTTATTTTTACTAGTAAAGTACATATAGGTGTTGAACTAGATAGATCTTTTCAGCTGTAGGGATAAAATATGGTTCTTAATTGTATTTTCAAAATCCACTCATAATTTTCTACTTCTACTACTACTACTACTACTACAAAGAAAGACTGAATCTTGTCTAAAAAACAAAGGCGGGAAAAAAAAGAATTGTGACGCTTGGGGTTAAATTTACATCTGGGTCATTAGACAACTGAGTTGTTGCGGGTTACGTGTCAAGAAATTAAATTACAATTATTGCTTTTAGTTATGAGTATTAATCATCCACGAACTCCAAAGCGTTGGTTAGGTCGTCGCCAGGTATCTAAAAACCTGATATCAACAACAAGATCAGTGCAAGTACAATGACATAATTAACCAACTAACAAAAAATACTAATTGAAGGAGTAGATATAGATTAAACTTTTCTTACTTGAAGCAAATACAAACATTACAATACCTAAAAAATGTCTGTACCCAAGAGCTCTCAATTTGTCTTTTACAACATAGACGTAAACCAAACAAACATCTTCATGCTCGGAGCAATTGTTTTCTTCTCTACTTACTTTCTTCTTTAATCCCCTCTTTAAGATCTTATATAATTGTGTATATAAGACACAAAGTGAACTTCGAACCTGAAACAGAGATTAAAAATAACTCCTTTCGTTACGAGCTAGAGGAATCTGTTTCGTTGCTCCACCAGAAGCTGACCGAGAAACTCATTGTTAAGGACCTGACATAGTGCCACCATTTGGGAGGGATGTACAGCATTTCACCTTCTTCTAGGATACAATCCATAAACTCCAACTCCATTGCCTTTGGGAACTCGGTCTTGTCTATATTGTCCAGATCAACCTTCAACCAAAGTTTGAAACCACCCAGTTTTGGAACAGCAGAATCGAGTCAGCCTCCGGTTTTATGTTTAATCCAAAATCAGATTTTGACTTTGGAATGAAAAAGCTTACCTGGCTAGAGTTGCAGAGCATTGTCTCAGAGTAAGGGTAAAGTTCGTCTTGCAGGGAGGATGGGTAAAGCCTTATATACTTCTTGCCCACAACCTGAAGAACAGATGATATCAAAACTTCAGTAGGAGGAGAAAGCATATAAATTAAGAAGTTTCTGTAAACTAGACACATATGAGACACAAAGGTCCAAATGTGCAGGCCAAACGATTTTTTGGTTAGTCAAAGAGTCATCAAACTTCAATCCAGCGAGATGATCAGGCTTTAGTATGCAAGAACATCAAAGAAGAAAAAGGTCGTTAAACAATAAAAGAACATAAATATAGAATAGCACAGGCAAGAAGCCCTGCTCAGCTCATGTAAGGAAAAGATATTTGACCGTATTTACCTGAGCAAGTATATTGTGATGTGGATCATGGTGTAACGGAGTAACTGTCCCAGCCGGGCCAAACCACGCATTAAGAGATTGGATTTCCCCGCCACCGACAAAACAGTAATCAGGAATACATATATCATCTTTCAGTTCGTTTATCTGCCCATTTGTGTTAAACCAATGACCATATGTTCAGTATGACACACACCGAGTACAGACAAACTGTATAAAACTAAACATCCTAGTACATATAATATATATATACCTGATCAAACAACGGATGCTGGGCAAGATAAGTAGGTTCCATGGAAGAAGATTTATTGGTTCGAATCCGTTCAAGGAACTGAGAAAACGTCACAAGCTCTTGCTTCCAATCAGAACACAAATAGTTTTTCCCCACCTGAATAGCACTTTACCAGCTTTCAGCTAAAGACAAATTATTCTGATCAAACCCATCTTCTTATTAGCTCAGACAAGACAATGGTACGACTCCTAACTCTATGATGCAAAAGTGACAGAGCTTATGCTCTTATCCTTCATAAAATGCAACAATATCAATCTAATTTAATTTTGATAAACTAACTTAGAAGCAACTCTCATTCTAAGCTCGACCATAAACCTTTTACCACACCTCAAAATAAGCTAACTTAAGTATGTAAACAGATATACATAATAAGGGAAGAAATGATGGGTAGTCACACCTCCACGGGAACGGTTCGGTAACCAGCAACAGTATTGAGGTACTCCAAGTGGTTCCACTTGGTCCTGGCTGGCCAATGAGCCATACAATTGGTTATTACAACTGGTGTACCTGACTGAAAATAATCACGCAGGAACCCCTCCAAAGATAAATCAGACCTCTTCTCTACTCTTCTACAACTTAAGGACCTGCTAGGTAGAATCTTAAGCACCTGCATGTTCTCACACCACAGAAACCAAATCAACAAAAAACTCATGATTCTACTTAGTACTAACTCCATTGACAATATAGAGCTTATCGAGGTTTCAAGATCTGAGCTCTACAAAGTAACTTTTTCGATTAGTGAACAACATGTTCTGACCTCATTGACGTCGACGGGAACTTCCGGGACCAATTTCTCACCCTTGAAATCTCCAGAAGCTTCTTCAAGGCTCTTGTTCTTCTTACGAGCTTCAGAGGAGACCAACAAAACAGAATCGTGAAGATCCTTGCGGAGAAGCATCCCTCCCATGATAAGACCCATATCAAGCGCACCAAGTGCCTCACCAAACTCGCCGGCGGCGAAATGGATTTTAGCGACGTGGAGACAAGCCATTGAGTAAGCGTCGCGCCATACAGGGAGAACCGAGTGCCATGGACCAGAGTGAAGTTGCTCCCAAGCCATATCACGCGCCGCCTCCGCCGCGCTTTTGTCGCCGGAAACAGCTAGCGCCGCCATGCGAGCATAGGCGTAACCGCCTTGAGCTGAGATTGATTGCAGCAGGGAGTGAGATTCGGCGTCGAGCGTTGGGGTCGGGAGACGGAGGTTGTTGAAGTCTCCGGAGGAAACGGTGGTGGTTCCTGACATTGGGATGGAACGGGTCGGGTAATCGGGTAATCGGGTCGGGTTAAGTGTTTTATGTGGTGTGAGATATTTTTAAAGTGATGAGTTGGGGGAAAGTGTAAGCGAAAAAGTGGAAAGGGAAAGAAAGATATTTTGGAGTGATGATTAGGATCAGATATTTTTTGTATTTATAACTCTGGTATTTTTCAGTATTAAAGAGGAACCCTTCAAAATTTTAAAATTTATGCAATTACCCCTATCTTTTTATTCTCTAACATAACAAGTAGATTATTTATCAAAAAAATGCATCTTACACATAAAACTTGGGAAAGTTCTACATTTTTTTTTTTTTTAAAGTTCAGCAAATTCTGTATCTAATAAACCATTTTTTAGAATACCTATCTCAAAAGAAATTTTTTCCTATGTATTACTATTAAGTTGATAGTATTAACCTTAATGAAATTAGGTCTAAAAGAAAAAAAAAAACATTCTTGCTTTGAATCGGTTTTATATTATACTACCTATCTACATTTAGTTTGTTTTGTAAGATGTTTTTATATTTATCTAAATTTAAATTTATTAATGCCCAATTCAAAGATTTGGAGGACACTAAACTGAATTACATACAAAAATTAATTAACAAGTCACACAAAAAAAAGTCCAAATTTCGTTCAATTTGGGTCAATAAATTTTCAAATGGGCTGAATGCAAAACACTCTTTGCATTTTTTTCTTTGAATTATATTCTCTACGTTTTAGAGCACTGATAAGTATAGTTTCAAATGCATGCAACAATCAAGTTATAAAGATTTTGTTTTGTTATGTTATGCTTATGGTTTGCGAAAATCAATTTATAAAATGTAAAATTGTAAAATAAAGCTACAAATTACACTCATTAATTTAATAAGTATAATAGGTGTAAAACATGATCGAGTTACAAGGTTATACATTAAAAATAATGTTAAAATCTCCATAAAAATAAAATAAATTAAAAAATATAGTGAAATTTGACTTAAAATGTAGTTCATTAGATGTTCTTTGAAAAATGAATACAGAAAGCAAGTTGGAAATCAAGGAAGCTATTGCTAGAGAAGCTATCGTTACGTGTAAACAACAACGGATACCTCGCTTGTATTTTTTCTCTTTTTTCTGTAACGCTTTAAAAGAAACGTCCATTACTTTTGAACACTATTTTGGGTTTGTACCTTGTTTGTAATTTTTTTTCTTTTCTGTAATGCTTCAAAACCGTCATTGTCTGATATTTTAAAAACTAGTGTCGGTTATAAATTGAATACTATTTTAGGTTTTGACGTAACTTGTATTATAAATCTTCTATGTAACGCTTCAAAACAGTTTTTGTCCTATGTTTTAGAAGCGTATGTTATTTTTGAACACTATTTTAAATTTTGATTCTCATTTACTGTTATGTGATTCATGCGCTTTTGTCCGTTTTAACTCATCTAATCAATCAATATTTTTAAAAAATGATATTATCTTTTTTTAATATCATACTCATAAGTGGTATTTCACAACAACATATAAACTTCAATGATGCTACTGAAACATGTAAACTTCAATTTTTGTTACTTTTATATTTAAGGAAAAAATACTTTGTTAGATTTTATGATGTGCCCTAAAAAAAGGATAGACAAAAATGTGAAACTTTGGAAAAATTGGGGACAGAAGAGAATTAATGTTGAAGATTTTGGTGGAATCAGAAAAATAGAATGGGGATGATTTACTACTACATCATCACTTTCGACGGTTTCGATTGAAAATATAAAAAGAGCAGTTGATGAGTTGTCGCTTTCACATTGGCCAAATAGTATGTGACGTGCAATAACTGACACGTATGATTGTCAATACATGTCTCTTTTTCAATATTTTGAAACCCGATCCGGATTATGAACCGGACTAGCTTTTGATTCATCAGGTTAACCGGGTTCGACCATGAGGTCAATTGAGTAAAATATGTTTAATGTATTTATATAAAATAAATATTTTTAAAAATATCATAAAAAAAATATCATGTTTAACAAAGTATAAAGTTTAATAATAATAATAAAATGATTAAATTTTTTAAATCTAAATAAAAAATAAAAAAAACTAATAAAACATCTTCAAAAATAACTAACTGTTTTTACCCAAAGTTTGAGAAATGACAAAGAAATTGAATACGAGAGCTGTGTCGTGAGTCATGTGTTATCGTTTAAGCTCTAAACGAATAAAAGGTTCTAAAAGTAATTGAAACTGTGAATCTTTTTACATTTTTTCAAAAATTAAGTAGATTTTTTTGAACCGCTAACTGGCCGGGTCAACCAGTTCACCGGGTCGCAGGTTAATAGCGGTTTTTTCTGGGTTTTACCGATTTTATTACTACCGGTTATTAGCACTATACCCGAACTGGTGAAATCTCCGAATCGTAGGTTAACCGGTCGGACCGGCCGGTCCGGGACGGGCGTGAAAACATTGCTCTTTTTTTTCATTAGGTAAGTCGACGTGGCTTTATAGTCAAGTCATCAGCAATATGCAATGTTATGACTCATGATTTTTTCCTCTAGAAATATTTGGCCATTTGAGTAAACTCTCTTCTATGTTATTTTCGAAAAAACAAACCGTTCTCAAGAAGGCATTATATAAAAACAACAAGAACAAAAATTAATATGTTCCAAGGTAAAGGGCATGACACAAAATGATCAAACTAAGTAAATAATCTTACAAAAACGAAGCTCAATGCTCACTCACAAGTTGACAAATTGGGGTAAAACTATGCATACGTGCAAGTTACAGCACACATTCAAGGCAAGACATACATGATACACCATTCTCTAAGGCTTTTTTTTTATAGGTTATATGAGACACGGTAATCTGTAGTACACACTAGTACTTTATGCGGGACTAAATGAGCATCCTGCATTTTGTCTATATGGATGGCAGAGAGGGGTTACTCACAAAGTCACAATCTCACAATCTCACATATTCGTTTCAAAAAGATAAGATACTTCAATAGATAACTATGTATGCTCTAATATTAAATAAAAAGACAAAATGATGAAATCAAGACAAAATGGTATATTCAAGTAAATGAAAACGATACTCACAAATTATTTTAAAAAATTCAAAATAGTATTCAATAGATTGCATGGAGCGTTTCGGTCCGCTTTAACTGATTTTGTTTATGTTCTAAAAGTAATATTATTTACAAAAATTCAAAATAGTATTCAATGGATTGCATGGAGCGTTTCGGTCCGTTTTAACTGTTTTTGTTTACGTTCTAAAAGTAATATTATTTACAAAAATTCAAAATAGTAGTCAATGCATTATGCATTGCATTGTGCGTTTCAAACCGTTTCAACTAATTTTGTTTATGTTCTAAAAGTAATATTATTAACAAAAATTCAAAATAGTATTCAATTGTTTGCATTATGCGTTTCGAACTGTTTCAACTGATTTTGTTTATGTTCTAAAAGTAATATTATTTACAAAAATTCAGAATAGTAGTCAATGCAATGCATTGTGCGTATCGAACTGTTTCAACTGATTTTTTGCGTTTTTATAGTAATATAATTTTTTAGTTGATACTCATATGTGATATTTCACACAATCATAAATTTTAAATATCTTTAGAAAACATTTTTCTTTTTTTTTCTTTTTAGGTCTAATAAGTATACTTTTTAGGTCTAATAACCCTCAGATTCTTCTTTATTATACAAGTTATACAAAAAAAATATATAAATGATTTAAAAACCATGAGAGTAAAAAACAAAAATGTTTTTCACAAAGTTACAATAATATTTGAAACTTGTGTCAAAAAAAAAAAAAAAAAAAAAAAAAAAAAAAGAAAAAAGGCAGAGTTGCAGCATAAAAGGAAGAAAGGGGCGTAATTGCCATTATATCTCTTTAGATACAGAAAGAGAGAACAAAAGAGAGCAAACTTGAAATCCTTGAAAAAACATACATACGAGAGAGAGAGAGAGCCAACAACAACTCTGGACAATGGCGAATCTACATCCATCTCTCTCCATGGGCACACCTTTCGGCGGTCCAAGCACCTCTGCCCAGAATCCCACCGGTGCTCCGGCGAACAAAGATCGGAATTTGGCTTCCGCGGAGCAGTTGGTACTCGATCTAAGCAATCCTGAACTCAGAGAGAATGCTCTTCTCGAGCTTTCCAAGGTTTCTCCTAATTTTTAATCTCTCATGTTTTTCTTCCTTGTTTATGGGCTGTCGTTTTCTCTGCCCGATTCGTCAACGAGAGAGAGCTAGGGTTACACAAGTGAAAAAAAATTCAAGTTGGGAACTTTTCTTATGAAAAAATGAATTGAGTGTTTTTGTTTTGCTTTTCGTATGTGAGTTTGGGAACTTGGTTATGCATGAAACCTGAAAAAGGTCGAATCTTTTTGCGTTAGACGATTTTGAGTATATCTGACTTGTTGTTGTTTCTCTTGTAGAAGCGAGAACTGTTTCAGGATCTGGCTCCTCTCTTGTGGAACTCCTTTGGTACCATTGCTGCCTTGTTGCAGGTATGACTTGAATGCATCTGTTTTCAGTTATATCCAGTTATTTAAATGTTTTTTTCTTTCTTGTTAAAAATTGATGAGTCTATTGATTGCAAATGATTCATTTATATCCAGATGTTATTTATTCCTTGTTAGTGTCGGTATGATTTGACTGGTTTCTTCTATTTTGCTTTTGCTTGCAGGAGATAGTATCAATCTACTCTGTGCTTGCTCCTCCAAATCTGACTCCTGCTCAGTCCAACCGTGTTTGCAACTCACTAGCTCTTCTTCAGGTTCGCATGGAGATTTTTCACTTTTTTATTTAGGATGTTTGATTGCATGTTGATATATTTGCTGAATCCATCAAGTTCCTGATACTCTTCTGTTTCTGGCTGTTGTACTCTGCAGTGCGTTGCATCTCATTCTGACACAAGAATGTTGTTTCTCAAGGGTAATGTTCTTGTTCTTTCCATCAGGCTTAGCTTGGCTATAATATAATGATATGTGCGATTGGGGATGTCTATCATATCGTCTAGTCTGTTTAATGCTATTGAGTGGTGGTTATCTTTTTATTTTATATACCTTTTATGGTTTCAATTTATTTCATGAAGTACTTACAACTTATGTATTAATTGTTATGCCGTTTTCGTTCCTATACACAGCCCACATCCCATTGTACCTTTATCCATTCCTTAACACAACGAGTAAGTCAAGGCCCTTCGAGTACTTGCGGCTTACTAGCTTAGGTGTCATTGGTGCACTTGTGAAGGTAAACCTTCTGCCCCCTTTGCTGTCGCTTGTTTCTCTTCTGTTCTGAGGTTCCCCACCAAATTCTTGCTGAAGATGTGTAAATGGCCTTGGTTTCTACTTAAATGATACTGTGGATAATTTATATTCCTTTTTTTTGCTAGCTAGTAGTGTATGAAATACTAAAAGTCATTGAGATCCTTATTTCACTTTTTGAACCAGGTTGATGATACGGAGGTCATTAGCTTCCTTCTTTCAACTGAAATTATCCCTCTGTGCCTCCGCACCATGGAGATGGGGAGTGAGCTGTCAAAAACTGTGAGCCTTTTTACTTAATTTAATATTTTGGTCAGTTATATATTCTTCTGAGATGTATTTATTATGTCTGCGGTTATAATGTGTTCAACTTTTGGCGTTTCAAAATTGTTCATTTAATAACTCAAATCTTAACTTTTGACAGTCTCTAACGAAACCGTCTCAATTCTTCGTGCCACTGTTTTTCTAAACTGTATGAATACTGTAGCCGAAATTCTGAACAACGTATTACCTATATTTTCTAGGCTTGGATTAAATAAATTCATGAATCTAGTTCTCACAAGTTAGATTGTGTCTACAGTAGAATTGTGCAATGTCTAGTTTACAAATTTACATGATATATTATTGACAGGTTGCAACGTTCATTGTTCAAAAGATCTTGTTGGATGATGTGGGGATGGATTACATTTGCACAACAGCAGAGAGGTTTTTTGCAGTTGGTCGAGTTTTGGGCAATATGGTTCAGTCACTTGTGGAGCAGCCTTCACCGCGCCTTTTGAAGCATATCATTCGTTGCTATCTTCGTTTATCAGACAACCCAAGGTTGGTTTAGCTCGATCAGAGATGAGTTTTCATATATATTCATGTGCTTGGCTTTTTAATACTCGAGTTTGTGTTTTACTTAGGGCTTGTGCTGCCCTCGGAAGTTGCCTCCCTGACTCGCTACGAGATGGAACCTTTAGCAATTGTCTTCGCGTAAGTCATTGTCATTTTCTTAACTCAAGTTTTGAGCTTGTTTGTGTAAGAGATGATTTAGTTGAAAACTTGGTATATTTCGTTTCAGGAGGATCAAATTGCAAGGAGGTGGCTGCAACAGTTGGTTCTCAATGTTGGAGTTGGTCGAGTCCCAACACATCAAGGTGGAGGATTTGAGCACATGCTTTGAACTGAATCCATCTCAGCCCAATCATATTAGTTTATAATTTATTCATGTGCGTTTAATGCCTGAACTTAGATGATGGGTTATTATTATATAGGCTTTTAATCTGTTTGCAATTCTTATTGTAATTATTAAAAGCTTTAGAACAGAACCCCGAGAATGCATAAGTCTCGGAATAATATGATAGAGTTTGCATTTTTATGTTGAAAGGTAACAATTTTTATTTCAACAAAGCTTTGGCGGTCTCTAGTTGTCTAAATCGTACTTATTAAAGAAGGTTCATAAAAAAAAAAAAGGGTTCAAGGCTAGAATTTGGTGACAGGGACTACTGCTCCATTCTTTGCACCAGACTCGAGCATTGCTTCAAGAACTGCAACGTCACGAGCACCTTCGACGTATGATAGACGAGGCTCTTGCTCCTGCAACAATTCCGTTGGAGATTTTAGGTAACAAAACATCCATGTTTTGAGTTCTTGCATTTTAAGGCTAAGATTCTAGGATTACCTTTGACGTCTCTGAAATATCATTGAAGAATGCTTTTAGTTCTTCAGTCACTCCACTAAACGGGTAAAAAATGGTCCTTGATGTCCCTCCTCCTCCGTAAATCGTGGCCTGAAAAGCTCAGAAGATCATAGCCATTTGAGTTGAGTAGTTTCAAGCAAAATCTGAATATTTCAGTTAGCAACATGTTAAAGTAAACAAACCATGTAACCGTGTCGGCCACCTTCGACTCCACGCTCTAGTTGAACAGTACCCTTTAGTCCTACGACTCTCCATAATATCTAAAAAGTATAAGTTATGTGAGAAAAACTATAGTTTATTAGCGCTGTCGAAAGCAGAACATCCAAGTCTTACTACATGCCTTTGGAGACCTTGAAGACACAACCATAACAAAAACCCCAGAGCATCCATTCTCGAGCTGACTATGGAGCAAAGAATTGTCCTGGTTTAGGGTGTTCATGTGAAATCAGTGTGCTAAGAGACGGGGATTAGTGTAGTTACACTTACAAGTTTGATGTTATATTGTCTGGTCCAGGTAAAGTCTTATCCACATGGGAAGTGGCGGCTGAGACTGATGTTACCTCACATCCAACAAGCTGTTCATGACAAACAAATAACATCACACTTGCAGGATATCGGAGAAGCATATTAGCTAATGAGTTATATGGTACCATTCTTAACCCTGCAATGAAATGCACACCCATATCCAAGATGAAACCACCCTGCAAATGAAGAGCTTACAGTAAATATTGACAGATAACTAAGTTTCTTCGAGATATAAATGGGTGATAGAGATATATGTAACGAAATAGGATGTATTACGTACACTCAAATTTCGCCTCCAGGAGCTTGAGAAATAAGGATTAGAACTGTTCATTGATCCCTCAATAATAAGTTGGACGTTCATCATATCCCCAATTTCTACTACCAGTTTCTTTAACTGCCGAAAGCAAACATGAGATGATTCAAGCACGATATTACTTGCTGAACCGTAAGTGCAAAGAAGATAATAAGTAACATTTACCTCAACAAAAGCTGGCTCAAAACGATAATTTTCAGCCACAGCCCAGATAGGACGGCATGGGGAATCAGCTGAAATATTTCTATAGCTTGACATTGCAGTTTCTATCTCACTGATTGCTGCAACAAAAAAGGTTTAAACCAATAGAAAAAAAATCAGTTTATCTGCACTTTAGAGTGGCATAAATCAGGAAGATTGTAGTTTTACGTTAAATGGGACATGCTCAAGAGGGAAAAAATGACCCTAGGCCAGAGTAATCCTACTCGTTTTACGTTTAATAAGAGATGGAACTTAAACAACATGCCAAGCTGGTTTAAACAAGAGGAGTGATCAACTTACAAGCAGCAGCTGGCTTCTCTGTAGACCGATCCAGGACAACAACATACATATCAAGAAAGAGGAAATAGCTTTAGTGTTTTAAAGTGGAAATTTATTTCCAAGAAGCAATAACATTGTTATTGAGGAAATAAGACGGTCATAACATGACTTTGTTTAGCAATGGTAAGGGGAAGACATCCATATTATAGCGAAAAGTTCCAAAATTTCATTCACATTTTAAACAATAGTAACAAAAGGCGGATTATATATTGTTTGAGCAATCAATGGCAGCTAAAAAATGCAGTCTTTTTAGGATTAATGAAGTAGGAGACTCACCTTGAAGGACATGCTTTCCTGCCTTGAGCATCTTCAATGACATTTCAACCTAAAGCATAATTTTTTTTAATCCAATGCATTGTTACAAGTAGATTCTTAAACCCATCAGTGAAGACACTAGTATAAAAGATGATACCATGGTTTCTGCAGCTACAACAACAGCAACACCAACTATTGAACTATCTGCAATGATCTCATTCAGACCCTCATCTCCCCATTTGCACTTCACATCAGGAAAATGCTTTCTTGCTATCTCCACAGCTCCTTTTGCAGATTCCTTCAACCAAATCAAAGCGCATATGATCGAACCAACATAAAAAGTACACTCTTTTTTTTGACAAATGGCAGCAAAAGGATAAAAAAAATGGTACCTCAGTACGGCTCCAAATCGCTTTCAGGACGAGGAGATCGGAGATCTCAGCCAAACGTGGAATGTATTGCGTTTTGACGAAGATCCCAGCTCCGAGAATAGCAATTCCAGGAGAAGAAGGATTCACCATTTTTTTTTGCTTTCTCTTGTATTGGATCCAAACAGTTGCTGCTTCTTTCTAGTCACACAACAAACAACAACTAATGAAACGCTTAATCCAATCGCGATCTTTAACCGCTAGCCTTGTCCAATCGCAAACGCTAGATGGAGAAAGACCGATATACCCCCAGCAACCAATCTCCCTCTCTCCCCTCTCATATCGATCGAGTTCTCTTAACTTCCTCTCACCTTCTTCATAAAGCCCTAGTAGATCCTGCTTTGAATTATTTTTTTTTGGAATTAGTGTTGAGTTGTAGTGAATAGATTTGGTTCATTATTTTTTTTTTTGTTGATGGCGGGGGATGATTTAGCTGAAACGAAGAAGGGAAGCTCGAAGAACACTAAGAACAGCAGCAACGAAAGCAAACTCAAGCAAAGTAATGATGATGATCTTTGTATCTTCTGCACTATTTCGAGTTTAATTGAGTGTTCCCGATGGTGTAATTGAGTATTCTTTTTGGTTGAATCCGTGAATTTGCAGAATCTCCAGCTGAGTTTTTCGCGGAGAACAAGAACATTGCTGGATTTGATAATGTGAGTCCCCGATATGAATGATCTAATCTCTAGTTACTATAGTCTGTGATTCAATCTCAGACAAATCTGATAATTATTGGGTGTTGAATTTGTGTGGATTTTATTCAGCCAGGGAAGTCGCTTTATACTACAGTTAGAGAGCTTGTTGAAAATGCTCTTGATTCTGCAGAGTCTATTTCAGAGCTCCCTGAGGTTGAAGTGACTATGTACGTTTCCTTACTTTGGGCCTAAACACTAATACTTCTTGCTAATCCGATATGTTGGTTGTGGTAGGAGAAATTGTAGATTCGCTGACTTGACTGTCCTTGTTTTCCTTTTTTGAAGCGAAGAGATTGTAAAATCTAAGTTTAATTCCATGATTGGTCTTATTGATCGGGAACGTGTTGACACACAGCTCTATGATGACTATGAGACAGAGAAGGCCCGTGAGGTGCATGAATCTGTTTTTTTTTTTTATTGCTCTAATCTTCTTTCTGGTTAAATCATTGTGCTTTTAAGCAGCTTTGTTTTAATGTTCAAGGAAGTTTTACTGTTCTGTAACAGTACCCATCTGTTCATGGATTTGTTTCTGATTCTTGTAGTTGTTTCCTGCTATGTAGAAAAGGTTAGCAAAAGAAGCTCGTGTCAGTGAGATACAAGCCAAAAATTTGGCATCGGGAAAGAAAAACAAAGAGCCTGGAGTCTCAAAGGTTTTAAAGGCCCGTGGGGAAGCATCATATTACAAGGTGACATGTAAGGTGAGGGTTTGAATACTATTTGCTTGATTCAACTGAAATTTTCCTGTGCGATTTGAAGTGTATGTATAAATACATGCAGATCCTTAATTGCGTTCTTAAGCATTTTTTGAGTTATGACTTGGGTTGATCGTAATGTAGGATAATGGTAAGGGGATGCCACATGATGACATTCCAAATATGTTTGGGAGAGGTAAAATAGCTAATTCCTCTATTGATTTAGCCTGGTGTATCAACCTTATAATCTGGCTTTTATCTAGAGGCTAATTTTACAAATTTTCCTGATGACAGTTTTATCCGGGACGAAGTATGGACTGAAGCAAACACGTGGGAAGTTTGGTCTGGGCGCAAAGATGGTAACTCTTATCAAGTCTAAATTTCAGGCTCTTTATTCTTTTGTTTTTCCTATTTTGACTTTTATATGGCATGTTTCATATCTGAATAAGCCTGTAAAACTGCGTAAAATGCTGAAGTGGTTTATCAATTTCAAATTTGTAGCCTTCAGCATTCTATGACCAAAATAGGAAGATGACTCGTTCCTAGGCTTACAAGTGGAATTTATATCTTATATAGAAATGTCGTGCATGGATCTTTAGGAGGATCTGAACTGTTGTCGTTGATTGTCAACTGGTCTTTTGTTATTGTTCTCATAACATATGTTCGTATCTATATGTTTCCCAGAGAACCTGTTTAATTCTTAATTTCTCTAAATTTTCTCTGTGCAGGCCTTAATTTGGTCCAAAATGAGTACAGGCCTCCCCATAGAGATCTCTTCATCTATGAAAAGCCAAAACTATGTTACTTTCTGCAGACTGGATATTGATATTCACAGGTACCCAATTGAATACATGAACAGCTTCTCCAAAGCGGATATCAATTTAACTTTTTATGTTTCTGCATTTGAATAATAGCCATGAATCCTTTGGTCTTTCCAAGTCTTTTCATGATGAAAGCCATGGATGGCATAAATTTATTAAACCTCTTGCAAAACTTCTCATTTAGCTCGGCGTCAAATAATGGTCTTGATATGGTTGAATTTTTCAGGAACATTCCTCATATTCATCTGCACGAAAAGAAGGGAAACAAAGAGAAGTGGCATGGTGCCGAAATACAGGTGGTAATAGAAGGAAACTGGACAACATACAGAGTACGGGGTTTAGATCATTCTTTTTCTGTGTCTTATTTCTTAAGCGTTCTTAAGATATTTGCATGCACAGTTGTCTAACACATTTTATCTATTTGTTTTTCCAGTCAAAGATCTTGCACTATATGCGCCNATGGCATAAATTTATTAAACCTCGTGCAAAACTTCTCATTTAGCTCGGCGTCAAATAATGGTCTTGATATGGTTGAATTTTTCAGGAACATTCCTCATATTCATCTGCACGAAAAGAAGGGAAACAAAGAGAAGTGGCATGGTGCCGAAATACAGGTGGTAATAGAAGGAAACTGGACAACATACAGAGTACGGGGTTTAGATCATTCTTTTTCTGTGTCTTATTTCTTAAGCGTTCTTAAGATATTTGCATGCACAGTTGTCTAACACATTTTATCTATTTGTTTTTCCAGTCAAAGATCTTGCACTATATGCGCCAAATGGCTGTTATTACTCCTTATGCACAGTTTCTGTTTAGATTTATATCAGAGACACCAGAGTATGATCTTTATCTCATTTTTTTTTACTGCTCTGTCACTTAGCTCTTTCTGTTTATGTGCAGCATTAACAAGTTATTTAATTTTCTTTTAATGTAGGAAAAATGTCACTATTAAATTTACTCGAAGAACTGATGTGATGCCTCCTATTCCTATCGAGACAAAGCACCATCCATCTTCAGTTGACTTGCTGCTTATCAAGCGCCTTATTACAGACACAGCCAAAAAGACCCTTCTGCAGTTTCTTCAGAATGAATTTGTGAATATTAATAAAACCCTTGCAACACGATTAATTGGTAATTCTGACTTAGTTATACAAGACTGAAGTTGATTGATATTCCTGTTGCAGTTCATTTTAAGAAATTCTGTATCACATGTCCTGATAAATTAGACGGATATAGATGTTATGTTTGTTGATTTTGAATGGTAATTTCTGCTCTAGTTTGTTGGTTTTAATTTTAAGAAAATCAACCTTTTAGTCATGATTAATCTTGTTTTCTTTCTTTCAGGGGAAATGGGACCTGATTTCAGCCCTAGCATGGCTGTCAAATCTGTAACATCTCAACAAATGGTACGCATACATCAGCTATTCCGCCAAGCTAAATTCGACGACCCTAGTGGTAATGTAAGCAGCTGTTTTACTGTTCATGGGGGAACTGCTTACCTATATCTCTTTTGAGGCTCGTATAAAAGTTTAATTTTGTTAGCGCATCTGGAGTATTGCAAAAATTAGGCTCTAATTACGCTGCGGTTTTCTCCTTTAGTGTCTTAGTCCGGCAGGAGAATACAATCTTCGCCTAGGGATTATCAAGGAGCTGCATCCAGACATGGTGGCAACGTATTCAGGCAGGTTGAACGTCACTGCTACCCTCTTTTTTGCAAATAGATCTGATTTATATATCGAGTGCTATACTAGTTCTATAGTAATCTCATCTGGCAAGCTTTACATTCTTTGTCATTAATCTGAGCTTTGTTTTTTTAAGTGTTGACTTCTTCCTTAAAACTCTGTTCAGTGCTCAGGTCTTTGAAGGTCATCCTTTCATTGTTGAAGCTGGTGTTAGTGTGGGTGGACGAGATGTGAAACAGGCAAGTCATATCCTCCTTTTGTTTTTATTCAGCAAACTTTGCAAACATAGTCAAAAGTGAGTTCCCCTAAATTTAAGTTCGTTCTAACTTGTTGCCAAATAAGTGAGCTAAAATTTGAGCATGGATCATATCTGTTGCTCTTTATCTTAAGCTATGAATACGAATGATCTTCTTGACATGATTCTGTTATAATTTCTCGATCTCACTCTTCTACTATCAAATAATAATTTCTTTTGGGAATTCGCTGGAACTGAAATGATAGGGGATCAACATATTTCGTTTTGCAAACCGTATTCCGCTCCTCTTTGAACAAGGAGGTGATGTTGTCACCAGGACGGCCTTAAAGAGAATCAAGTGAGAGTTCTTCTTAGCTTGCTATATAACTTGGTATATCATTGTAGTTGGTATCTTTCTCCAACCTGTTTTTATTAATAGGTATTGGAAAAACTTTGCAGTTGGAATAGTTATAAGATCAACCAGACGCAAGACAAAATAGGAGTATTTGTGAGCATAGTGAGTACAAAAATTCCTTTCAAAGGGACAGGGAAAGAGTACATAGGAGATGACATCAGTGAGATAGCAACTGCAGTCAAGGTAACATTAAGAAAAGACTTTTCGACATTGTACAAACATCTTATTAAATCTAACGTTTGGCTTATATTTTTCTATTAAGTCTGCAATACAACAATGCTGCGTCCAACTGAAATCCAAAATAGTAAAGAGACTGCAAGCCCGTGAACAGCAAGAGCGGAAACGCAGTTTGAGCAGGTAAAAAAAAAACACAAGAAATTCAGTTTCCTCCTCCGGATATTTGTTCCAAACCTGAAAAAGATAAATAAAAACCGGAAATGGTTGCAGATACATCCCGGATGCAACGGGGGCAGTGTACGAGGTTCTAAAGCAAATGACAGAAGAACATAAAAAGAAGAGAAAAAGTTACGGAGAGGAAGACAGAGTTATAATTGAAAAAGTGTCTAAAGATATAATCACAAAAGAAATATTGACAGAAAAGCTTGCTGAGCATGTAGAACAGGTTTTTGTTTTTGCATGCACCAGTCACACACTCTCATCTAAAAGTTTGTGTCTACATACATCATTTGTTGTTTATCTTGCTGCTGAATATTTGGTGGTGGGGGNGGGGGGGGGGGGGGGGGGGGGGTTTCAGGTGGACTACGAGATGGCATTAGAGTACGCAACACAAAGCGGAGTAAGTGAAGAACCGAGAGAAAACATATATCTCCAACACTTGGATCCCAACAAGACCAACTTCATTGATCTTCATAGTCCAACTTTCGTGTTCCGGCTCATCTTGTAAAAGAAAAACATTTGCAACCTCTCTATTATTGTTACACTCCAACGAGTTTTAGTCAGTTTTTTTTTGTATTTGGGATTCAATATTCTAAGAACACTTGAAAAGTGCAAAAAAAAGACATAAAATGTAACACTCTTTGGTTTGGTTAGTTTCAACAAATATGTCGGAAGAACGTGATAGAAAAAAAAACGAAGAAGCACGAAAACTTTTAAAATATTGTAGTAATTTCCTTGAGTCTTGAGAATACAAGATTTGTCGTAATCGATAATAGTTGTCGATGATGACGAAACTTTTTCTCTACTTGTAATAACATGATGTAAAAAAAAAAAAAGCACATTTCTTCTACTACCCCCACCCATTTTAATGAGGAGGTATGGATAATGGACCTAATTTGTTTTATTATTATTCCAAGTGAAAAAATAAAAATAAAAATAAAAAAGCCGCCAAAGAAATAACGTAAAAAAAAAAAAGTAAGCATCGCGGGCAATAAAGAATATACGTGTAAGAAACAATTAAATACATACCGCGTAAAAAAAAAAAAAAAACGAAGAGTAGTGAGAGTAGTGCCAAAAGGCGCTTTGTTATTATTTTCTTTTAATTTTAATTAAATAAATAATAAATGATATCTCTTAAATTTATGTAAAAAATTAAAAAAAAAAAAATATTTTTATATATATATATATATATATAAGTTTAGTACTATCGTTTTCCTGATCTACAGAGAGACTCCACAAAGAAAAAAAAAAAAAAAAA
>NC_025703.1:10923214-10975851 GCF_000633955.1 Camelina sativa | reverse complement strand
ATGAGGCTTAAACGTCTCAAGGAGCAGGACAAGAGCAAAGAAGGTGTTGATGCTGCTAAACAGAGGCAGTCTCAAGAGCAAGCTAGGAGGAAGAAGATGTCTAGAGCTCAAGATGGCATCTTGAAGTATATGTTGAAGATGATGGAAGTTTGTAAAGCTCAAGGCTTTGTGTACGGGATCATCCCCGAGAATGGGAAACCTGTCACTGGTGCTTCTGATAATCTTAGGGAGTGGTGGAAAGATAAGGTCAGGTTTGATCGTAATGGTCCTGCTGCTATTACCAAATACCAGGCGGAGAACAATATCCCGGGGATTCATGAAGGTAACAATCCTATTGGACCGACTCCTCACACCTTGCAAGAGCTTCAGGACACCACTCTTGGATCGCTTTTGTCGGCTTTGATGCAACACTGTGATCCACCTCAGAGACGGTTTCCTTTGGAGAAAGGAGTTCCTCCTCCGTGGTGGCCTAACGGGAAAGAGGACTGGTGGCCTCAACTCGGTTTGCCTAAGGATCAAGGTCCTGCACCTTACAAAAAGCCTCATGATTTGAAGAAGGCGTGGAAAGTCGGCGTTTTGACTGCGGTTATCAAGCACATGTTTCCCGATATTGCTAAGATCCGTAAGCTCGTGAGGCAATCCAAGTGCTTGCAGGATAAGATGACTGCTAAAGAGAGTGCTACTTGGCTTGCCATTATTAACCAGGAAGAGTCTTTGGCTCGTGAGCTTTATCCTGAGTCTTGTCCACCTATCGCTTTGTCTGGCGGAAGTTGCTCGCTTCTGATGAATGATTGCAGTCAGTACGATGTTGAAGGTTTCGAGAAGGAGCCTCACTATGAAGTGGAAGAGCTCAAGCCAGAAAAAGTGATGGCTTCTTCAAACTTTGGGATGGCTGCTAAAATCCATGACTTTCCTGTCAAAGAAGAGGTCCCAACAGGAAACTCGGAATTCATGAGGAAGAGGAAGCCTAACAGAGATCTGAACACTATAATGGACAGAACCGTTTTCACCTGCGAGAATCTTGGGTGTGCGCACAGCGAAATCAGCCGGGGATTCCTGGATAGGAACTCAAGAGACAACCATCAAATGGGATGTCCACATCGAGACAGTTGCCTACCCTATGGAGCAGCAGCATCCAGGTTCCATGTCAATGAAGTCAAGCCTGTAGTTGGATTTTCTCAGCCAAGGCCAGTGAACTCGGTGGCCCAACCAATCGACTTAACAGGTATTGGAGTGCCTGAAGATGGACAGAAGATGATCTCAGAGCTCATGTCTATGTACGACAGAAACGTTCAGAGCAACCAAACTTCTATGGTCATGGAGAGCCAAAGAAGCGTGTCACTGCTTCAGCCAACAATCCAGAATCATCAAGAACATCTTCAGTTCCCAGGAAACATGGTGGAAGGAAGTTTCTTTGAAGACTTGAACATCCCAAACAGAGCAAACAACAATAACAGCGGCAATCAAACTTTTTTCCAAGGAAACAACAGCAACAATGGGTTGAAGTTCGACACCGCACAGCACAACAACTTTGAAGCTGCGCATAACACCAACAACAACAACAACAGTAGCAGTAACAGGTTCCAGCTTGTGTTTGATTCTACACCGTTCGATATGGCCTCATTCGATTACAGAGATGATATGGCAATGCCAGGAGTAGTAGGAACGATGGATGGTATGCAGCAGAAGCAGCAGGACGTATCTATATGGTTCTAAGTCTTGGTAGTAGATTTCATCTTCTCTTATTTTTATCTTCTGTGTTCTTACATTCACTCAACCATGTAATATTTTTTCTGGGTATCTCTGTCTCTCTGTCACTTGTTATGGTGTTTGTAAGAGTCTCTAAAACTCTCTGTTACTGTGTGTCTTGTCTCGGCTGGTGAATCTCTCTCACCATCTGTTTCTTTTAGTTACACAACCCGACTTGGGGATGAACGAACACTAAATGTAAGTTTTCATATCACATATAATATATATTTGGAATTTCTATTTCTCTTCTTTATGGTTTGATGAGTCGACTTTACAATTGGAAAGTTTTGATGTGTTTATGTTTTGATGAGGTGCCTTTACAATTGAAAAGTTTTGATGTGGTACACGCTATCTATCTCTCTACGTTTGGTTTTCATTAATTGATTAATTATCCCAAGAAGAGAGGATAATAACAATTATGTTTGAAGGTAGACGTGCATGTCGCTAGTGGCTCGTTGGTAGCATTCAAGCATGGGTCAGTGCTTGTGACTACGAGCTCGAGCGATCGAGCACATACACCAAACAAAAAGAAAGAAAAAAAAAAGACTATCTATAATGTGAGGTATTCTTAAATACCTTTTTTTTTCCTTAGTTTAACAATATTCATATCTTTAAATGTACTGTTTACTTATCTCTTTTTTAAATTTATTTATTTAAATTACAAATTCAAACGCTGGTCTTGTTTACTATACTAGTGTTTCTAAGAAACATGATCGACAAAGTAACCTACTAAACTCAGAACTTAAATTTCAAAAACACCCGTCGTACATAAGTTGATTAAATTAAAGCTAGGAAACTACATAACGTATGTTGTTGTTAGTCACAACGTGACAGCTTTGTTATAAAAGAAGGACGTTTAAATTGTAGCAGAAAGAAAGATGAAAAAATTCAAAACGAAGCATTATATTAGCTCAAAACAAGAACAAAGAGCACGATTATGCTTTTGCAACTTGAATGGCAAAATATTGGAAATAAATATCAGTATAACACTGAAAATATATGGTCTAGTCTACTTTATCAACGTCAATGTATAAAACAATTGAATTCAGCTGCCCCTCAATAGAGGACAAACCATATAAATAAAAAGAAGACTATCTATAATGTGAGGTATTCTTAAATACCTTTTTTTTTCCTTAGTTTAACAATATTCATATCTTTAAATGTACTGTTTACTTATCTCTTTTTTAAATTTATTTATTTAAATTACAAATTCAAACGCTGGTCTTGTTTACTATACTAGTGTTTCTAAGAAACATGATCGACAAAGTAACCTACTAAACTCAGAACTTAAATTTCAAAAACACCCGTCGTACATAAGTTGATTAAATTAAAGCTAGGAAACTACATAACGTATGTTGTTGTTAGTCACAACGTGACAGCTTTGTTATAAAAGAAGGACGTTTAAATTGTAGCAGAAAGAAAGATGAAAAAATTCAAAACGAAGCATTATATTAGCTCAAAACAAGAACAAAGAGCACGATTATGCTTTTGCAACTTGAATGGCAAAATATTGGAAATAAATATCAGTATAACACTGAAAATATATGGTCTAGTCTACTTTATCAACGTCAATGTATAAAACAATTGAATTCAGCTGCCCCTCAATAGAGGACAAACCATATAAATATATAATACTCCCTCCGTTTCAAAATATATGATGTTTTAGTGAAAACACGCATATTAATAAATAGTTACTTTTAAAAAGTTTAACCAATCGTAAACAAGTCTGCATAATATAAAATATAAATTTAATCTAAAAATTGCATAGAAAGTTGGAAACATGCTATATTATGAAACAAAAATACTTCTCTAAACATCCTATATTATGAAATGGAAGGAGTACTAAAAATCTCTGCTCCACTTCTATGATTATTACACAACAAATGTCCCTCTTCTTCTTTACTTCCCAAGAACGTTGCCTAAAAATCACCAACTTTCCATTCTATATGTTCACGCATTGCGACTTTGATATATATATATAGCACAATACTTGTCAAGTTTCAAACTATTAACAATTTCTCCAATCACAAGAGGAGAGTTATAAATATAGTATCACATTATCTATCACACACCACACACATTTATTGCAACAGTGCTCACATGGTGTCTCAACCTTGTCACATGTACCATCTCTCGGATCATAAACTTATCACTTGGTCATAACTCCTCACATCCTCTAAACACGTAAATCGTCCCATCAACTAGTCCCCTACACCTATGAAATAGCGAGCCACTGGCATACTTTGGACCCTGACGCAACTTTCCAGACCGTGAATCAAGGATCCACATGTTGACTGTAGTACCCACCAACGAAATAGATCTCGATCGGGACCAACCATGAGAGCAGCAGAGCATGGCTCACGCTGAAGAAGGAAACAGGATTTCGAACAAACGATTCTCAGTGAGCGTGAACCAATGATAGGATCACGTACAGTAGAATGATTATTTGCCTTGGAGAGATCACGTCACTACTCTCATTGGTTGGTGTTGGAAGCGACAGTGTTAGATATCATGATCGTCTTGGATTAGGGTTTTTTTCCTTATAAGTAATTAACATTTACTTAAACATTTGATACCAAAAAATTAAAAAATTGTTACATAGTTTTGCTTATTATATCTTTTTTTTATGTACTTTGGGAAGTCAACAAAATAATGTGGTCAAAAGACTTCGAGGGCACGAGAACTCTATAAAAATACCAATTTCCTTTTTATCTTTATTTTACAGCGGGAAAAATCATCGACGTCTCTTCATCTTTTCGCCGCCTTTAGGGTTTAATTTATAACCTCTTCCACGTTTTGTTTCTCAGTTTCTTTTTTTTTCCCTGAGACGATCATCATGAGAAACTCGGTGAAGCGGGAAGCGGAATCGACCGGAGATCGCAGCAGAAGAAGAGAAGCCGATGAGCCGTCGTCGTCGGCGGAGAGACCTAAGATCGTGAAAAAGGAGAAGCAGAGTAAAAGCGTAACTGCTTCAGTACCACGGTCTCAAGAGCCGCCGATTCAGGAGGGGGAAGAACAAGGAATTGATGATCGTAGAGCTATAAGATCTCAATACCTAGCTCTTACCCACGAGATTAAAGGTACTTACTGTCTCTCGCTTCTTTCTACTTTTGTGTGTTTGTGTTTTTTTTTTTTTTTATCTGTCTTTCTGACATAACTGTGTTTTGGTTTGGTGTATATATAGATGCTAAAGATGATTTGACCAAAGTTGATTCTGACAAGTTCAACCGTATCATTAATGAGGTTGAGAATTTGCACCAAAAAGGTAATTGTATTCTGTTCTTTATATGCCTTGGTCTTAAAATTAGAGGAGATGTTTCTTATTTTGTACTGATTATAAGTCTTTTATTTGGTGGTGTCACAATTGTTCTATTTTTTGCAGTTCGGAAGCCTAGAGAGCAAGTTGCTGACGCGGAGGCGCTTTTGGATTTAGTTGATAGCGTGGTTTCATCGGTGAAATCTCAATCTGCTCATGGTGGTGTTTCTCCAGCTGAGTTTGTTAATGCCTTGATCAATGGTTTTGGGAAAACTTCTTTAAGAATCGATGCTGATGAAGAAAATAGGCTAGTGTCGATGAATTGGAAAGACCTTGGCTTTGCTGTCTGCTCTACGGTTTTGGTATCATGTGGTTGTTCAACAATGTGAGTTACTCTCTCTCTCTCTCTCTCTCTCTCTCTCTCTCACATTACAAGCTAAGTGCTTAATGTTAGGGATCTGAACTAATTGGTTTTAATTATTGTTCTTTTTGTTTTATTTTGTATCTCTTTTAGGATAGGTCCTATGGATACTGAATTGAAACAAAGGAAAAGGTCAGTGGGCAACAGAAAACGTACAAAGCCTGGTGCAGGGGTTAGGCCAGAGGAGGTGAGTAATGTTTTTCAAGTTTCAGTAATCTTTAGTCTCTGGAGCAAATTTGACTGTGTGGTTTCCAAGTTTATGCATCTTTTGATTTACTCTGCATACTAATTAAGCTGCGTGTAATTGCATGCTTGATGTTTTAAAATCTCTTTCTATATTACTTTGTTTGTAATTGGTTTGATGTATCAGTCAGTACTGATTTGGCTACTTTTCATATCCTTTCAGGTTGATAATACTGAAAAGAAAACTGATACAGACAAAAACATGGCAACAATGTTTAACATCTTGCGGAAAAATAAACGTGTCAAGATTGAAAATTTGGTGCTCAATAGGAAATCATTTGCTCAGACAGTAGAGAATGTGTTTTGGTATTTGATTTATGGTTTATATACAGTTATCTTGCTTTCCTGTTTTGTCCTTAGAGCCGAGGAATGCTCCTGCTGCGAACCTGGTGATGTCAGGGGAGGTCGTTCACAACCATTATGTACTTAGATT
The DNA here is from genome assembly GCF_000633955.1 of Camelina sativa. Classification (NCBI taxonomy): domain Eukaryota; kingdom Viridiplantae; phylum Streptophyta; class Magnoliopsida; order Brassicales; family Brassicaceae; genus Camelina; species Camelina sativa. The sequence goes on along the minus strand of NC_025703.1, from coordinate 10,969,749 downwards.
TGATTACAAAGATTGGGAGGTGCAGATTTAATTAGTTTTATTTCAATAATTCTCTTAGTGGTGTATTAATTAATTAGCTCTAATGAGTTTGGAATTTTGTGACTGTTGTTGTTGCATAGCCAATGAACAAAATGGTGGCAGTGGGAGAGGAGCTGATGCCACACAGGGAAACAGAAGTCGTTTCATCTACTTGTGACTTGCCATCGAAGCTCTCACAAGATTCTCATACGACGCCAATAAGAAACCTGTCGAGGAAGCAAGGTTTGGCGAGTCAAGAAGAAACAGTTGTGGAAGATTCTACTGACATTGAAGGCGACAATGAAGATAGTGAAAATCGCCGGGAATGCAAGCTTAGGAAGACTCACTTGTGAAGATGGTTCCTGAATTGACAAGTCTTTTAACTAATCCATTAGGGTACATAGCAACTTTTAACCTGTGGTTTCGATTTGGTAGGAAGCATCATTTATGTGGTTGGCAAATATCTTAATGGATTGTTTCTGGTTAGGATTGTTATTTTGATTGATGTTAGGTTTAGAAAGTTAATTAGGACCATCTTCCTCCTTAACTCGTGGTTTTAATTATTATTGTTCTTTTGAGTTTTAGTAAATTTCACTTTTGATCAGATAATAGTTAATCTATTGTCCAAATGTTCTTTCTATAATGCATGTCATATACTCACCAGTGGTTAATTAAATCCCGACGACTAGTTCCTACGACCATAATGGTTCTTTCCATGGTGCAAATCATTTAGTCATCTATTCTCTTAACCCTGACGATTTTATTTATTCACATAATGGCTAATCCCAAAATTTTGCACGAATATCCTCAAAGCATTACATATTTACATAATTTCTCCCATAATGTAGTGAGGCTCCTTGTAATTACCGAAAGCTTGGCAATATGTAAAAGTAATCTTTTTTTTAATGTAACACTTTTCTCTAATAATACTATGGGTTGGTTTTGCATTTATATAATAAATCGATACTGTCTTGTTCGACTTGTCTCACATGCAACATATCGAACACAAACGAGGAAAACCATTTACATCGGTTTTAGAGAAAAATAGCCTTTAATCTTTATTGTTAGTAAAAAAACAAAAAAAACAACGTTCAGAAACTTACTTGTCTTTGCTTTACAGTTGTAACATCGTCACTAGATTTTGGAATTTATTTAGTATTTAATTCTATACATAATCACCATTTTCATAATTTATGAAGATATTATTCTATTGGTTTTTAATAAAAATATTATTCTATCGAATTTATTTTAGACTACTAAATATATTCTGGTAGATGTATATGATTTTACACAGACTTTTTTATATAAAAAAAAAAGAAAAGGAAAATAAAATATAGCATTTCTGCACTAGCATATTTATTTGGAGAAAAAAATAAACAATATTTCTTTCGATATCAAATATACAATTATTTGAATGAATGAAAAAATGTATTCATTTCTCCAAGTTTTTATATATTCTAATATTGAAATCTGCCAAAAAGTATGAACCAAACAATATTTGTGCCTGTGTACAATTGTGTGCGAATAATATACTTTTGATATGTAACAGTTCACTGCAGTATGAATATTATAAATAAATAAATGAAAAAACCACAAATTCATGAATATTATATAAGCTTTGCAAATGAGCGACCTTAAAATTACAATTGCTTAATTATAAATTTATAATGATAAAATAGTTTTCCAACTACAATCACTCTCGGTTCCTTTTGGATTTCCTCTCTTCCTCCTTCCTGAACTTGATCCCACAAGCATTGCACAAACTCTGAAAACACACATTTACCAATTCAGTGATTAGTAATTAAATAATTCAAACCTGATTAATTTACTTACTTAAAAAAAATTAAAGACTAATTAATCACCTTAGGACCAAGAGGACCCCTTCGCCACATAGGAGTGGTAAGTGCGTTACAATTCACGTTCGTACACTTCCTCAACGTCCCTTCACCCCTTCCGCCACCCCTTCCGCCGCGGTAGTAGCCATCGCAACCGCGAAGCCGCTTCGCGTGAGCACTCGGGGTCTCGTTCCAAGCGTTGGCCATCAACTCAGTGTTGTTACGACTAGCTCTCCTAGCGGGAACGTCGATCAGAACAAACTCAGGAGTCACGGCCAGAGCCGGTGTCGATCTCGGAGACGGAGGCATCGGATAAGGACCGACGTTCAAGGTGTTAGGGACGCCGACGAACTGTTGAAAGATGTAATTGTAGACTCTTATATTCATGTCCACGTTGCTTCTTGCACCTTGGTCGTTGATCACTTCATGATCTCCCCGAAGAGACCGACGTAGGTTAAAAACCTCACCGCCGTCGTTGCTGATGCCTCCGCGGCTGCCTTCGTTGTTGTTGTTGTGATCTCCACGGCCACCGTCCACGACGACGTTGGTGTTGATGGTTCCCTATTTTTTGTTTGTTACGTAAGTAATTTATGTGATAAGGTTTTAATGTTTTTTTTCCTCCAATTAGTGTTTTTAGCATTAAGAGCTTAAGACAGAAATGTTAGCGTTTTTTTTTGGTCTTTCCAATTAATGAATTTAAGAAAAGTTCAATGAATTTTTTTAAAAAAAAAAACATGTGTATGATATAAGCTTGGAACTAGTCCATTTTCTTCAAAAGCAAATATATTAAAGAAGAAGAGATCTCTACGATTGAAGATTTTTCCATATTTATTCATGCCCACATCAATCAATTATAGTGAAAAAAATAAAAATAATTATGAATAAATGAATGAAATAAGACCTGATCAGTGATGGTTGAAGTGGTGGTGGAAGTGTTTAAGCTCAGATGTGTCTCAACAACAGTCGAATTCGGCAAACCCAACTTCAGTGTTAAGTCCAACTCGTTCTCCATTTTCACTCTATAAAATTTGAAGAAAACAAAAACAGTATAAATTTCTTACAATATTTCTATGAATTTTCTGAGGATAATATATATATAAACAGAAAACATAAGATATGAATAGGGCATAATACACTATATGTGTTTAAAACACTTACTGCAAAGCAAAGGATTAAGCAAATCGATCAAGAAATTTAAGTTTTTTTCTTTTTTTCTTCAGATCTGAAACTAATCGATCCCCTAATCTTGTAGAGATCGTGTGTTGCTTTGGTGCCTATATTTATACACATTGATAAATATATGAACGTTTACATGTATATGTACACACGTATTTAGAGAGCAACAACAAGGCATGAGAAATGTGATTATCGTCAAATCATGATTGCTACATGACAAATCTAGCTTAATTTTGAGAAAAAAATACATTAAATATTGAAAACGGTAAAATCTCTTTAGGACCAAACCATGGAAATAACATGAGAAGACTGAGAGGGAGATCAGAACTTACAGCTAGAGACTCTTTTTCCTTAAATATAATTTTTTGTTCTCTTGAGTGAAATTTTTTGTAGTGAATTTGATGATATGAAGTGGAGTGATTTATAGATGTGGTAGGATTTTTTTATACGAAATTATTCAGTAATTTTATTCGTATCTCATCCTAAACTTTTATTTCTTCCAAATAATTTAGAGTCAATTTATATTCTTTGTATAGACATAGATTTACTATTAGTCGTCGTTCATTATTATTATTTAAAATTTTGCAAAAAAAATTTACTTAATTTTTGAATAAGAATTATATAACAATTGAAAAAGTTATGAAGTGCAAGCTATTGAAAATGTTGTTCATGATAAGTATTTAGTATTTATCAGATTTTTTTAAAAAGATTATTTATAAGACTATATAGTAGCTTCTAAGTTTTTAGTGAGTACAATACCCAATTCAATCATTGTATGACAAATTTAACCCAATTTTTCATTTGCGGAGTGATCCAGATCCTATTGTCAATTTTCAAATGATGGAAACTGTCCGTGTTGGACTCATCACATATTAGGTTTTTTATGAGATGTCAGATTGATCGTTAGCATCCTCTAAAAAGATTTCAATCGATACATTATGTCCACGCGTCGTAATTTAGTTAACTACCTAAAAATCATCCATATTACTCCCTCTATCTCACATAGTTTGATGTTTTAGAAAATAATTTTTGTCTCTCAAACATTGATATTCTGAATATTTTTAATATATTTTTGTTTTAATAATTACTGATGTTGTAGAGTGTATGAAGTAGGAAAGTGGAAAAGTAAAAAAGTATCAGAAAAATAAATCATGACAGATCATAAATAAAATAAAAAAATCATGAGAAAACAAAATTAATCATATATTCCCTCTGTCTTAATATGTGTGTAAAATCCTAAACATTAACTATGTGAGAAAGAGGGAATAGTTTTTTATGAGAAGTCACAAGTCAGATTGATCATTTACATCTTCTAAAAAGATTTCAATCGATGCATTATATTCACACGTCATAATTTAGTTAACGACCTAAAAATCATCTGTAACTGCTTTATGTTATTACTAGTTTGAAAATTTGCAATTTGTACAATTGGAAACTTTTGCTTCAATTGGTGACTACATTTTAGGAAAAGAACAAGGAGGAATGTCATATTCCTCTCTATTCCACAATTTTTTTACCATTTGACAGTAATAATTTTTCCTTTACATTCCTCTACATTCTAAAAAAAATAAGGAACAATAGAACAAAAGTGTTCTTCCCCAAAATTGATGAGGAACAAATAGAACAAAAAAAGAACAAATATTAAAATTCGTTTTTATATTTTAAAAAAATAAAAAATAAGTTTATTAATAATATTCAATTTTCTAATATAATAATTTTCATATTTTTATAATGTATTGACAGAAAAAATAATTTTGATATGAATTTCATGTTGAACTAATCTTAAGGCTATTTGAAAACCATATATGAATAGTAAAATAAATTTAAAAAACTCATATTTATATCATAAATAAAAACTAAAAAATTTTTAAATTACCTTTAAAATTGTATTGTAGGTTAATATTAAATATTAATATTTAATATGACATATTTAAAATTTAATTTACAATTTTTAAAACAATGAAAAATTCATTGTATATACATTAGAAGTAGTATTAGTATTAGTATTGAATTTGATTTATTTAATATTTACTATATTTAAAAATATATTTTTATTGTTTGGTTACCATTTACTATTTAGTTTATTCTGTGCAGATTTTCCTTTCATTTCTCAAAAACAGTTTATTCCATTTTGTATTGTTTTTTTTATTCATTTTTTTTGTTCTTCTAATGGTTACCGGTAGACCCTTTATTTTTCGTCAATGTATAGTTGTAAACTGCTTTGATTTAAATTACGAAACGCACTATAATTTTATTTATTTACATTAAATCAACATATATATATAAATTAACTTTTCAATTTTTGAATGCCCGTCCAACTTCTTATAGATATGAATTCTACTATCAATCTTGTCAATGGTGAACCTTGATTCACTTGTTTGAGGGATGTTCAATACATTATCATCATGATTATCAAACCATTTTAGTTAGAATTTATAGGTAAGAACTACGGAGAGACTAATTTTACATAAAACATCTATAAATTAATACTTAGTATAAATTAATAATTATTATAAATTAATAAGATAATACTCTTTTTGTTCCATTTATATGATGTTTTAATTTTTTTTTTGTGTTCTATATTATTAAATTTTTCTCATATTACTATGCATAATTTATGTTCTGCAGTGTGTATGACAATTAGTATTATGCATGTTTTTTCTATTGGTTAAAATTTTAAAAATAAATATTCAATATTTTTTTTATTAAAATATTTATGGTTTCTTAAATTTTGGGTTTTCACCTAAAAGATCTTATAAAGTGGAAAAATGAGAGTATTTATTATTGAAATCCTATGTAAACATGTGATCCTATTATTATCATAAATTACTAATTTTATAAACTTATTTAGATATACCTTAAGACAATTTAAGTAAATATGACCATAGTGTTGTTTGTTATTTTTAAATTGCCATTCTTATTTAGTTGAACTCATCTATAATCTTTTCTTATTTCATCAAAAATATTTACATCAAAAAACTAAAAACAAAAAAATTAGGAAACTATAAATATTAGCAGAAAAAAATTAATTTTCATTAGGTATTAATTTTTATAAAATTAGGAAACTATAAATATTAGCAGAAAACCTAATTTTCATTAGGTATTAATTTTTAAAAAATTAGGAAATTTCTCTATAAATAATAGCTTTATAAATCAATAAAATGTGAGCTGGATATTAATATATAGAGGTTTTTACTTATCATTGCACTTAAAAAAATTCATTCGTACCTTCAAGAGTTTTTTTTTAGTCTTTTAGAGAAAACAAATAGGTAAATTTCGATGATACCAATCAAAAAGAATCTATAATATATATATTTTTCAGCATAACGTTCATATTTACCAATTTATTCTTTTTTATAACAGGTAGAAATTTGTGTCAGGGTCCAAAATAAAATTTTGTCGTCAGGTCACAAAGCTTCGGTTACAGTAATAATAACACGCAAATTTTGTGTGTATAATCGAAAATTTCAAAAGACCCGTTGTGGTTGGTTTGTTGCATGAGCGAGCTTTTAGATTAGCTGTGCCAGCGAGTGAGAGAGAGAGAGAGAGAGAGAGAGAGAGAGAGAGAGAGAGAAAGAGAGTTAAGAGATTTCGAATTTTGAATGTCGAAGATAGTTTTTGGGAACGAGTCACTTGTTGGGTCTTTGAATCCATCGAACAAGAATACGTACAAAGTGACGAACAGGATCCAAGAAGGGAAGAAGCCTTTGTATGCTGTTGTTTTTAACTTCCTCGATTCTCGATTCTTCAGTGTCTTCGTCACCGGTGGTGGTAATCGGGTAAAGGTTTCAACTTTTCAATTCGGAATCAAAAGGTTTCAATTTTGGGTTTTTTTTTTTTTTTTTTTTTTTCTTGACTGGGATTGATTTGCAATAATAGGTACTTTCCTTTTGTGTCTGATTCTGGATTTCTAGCCTTGTGTGAGATTTAAAAATTGAAACTTTTGCTTCTTAGTTGTGCTTATCTAAGTGTTCCTTTTTGAAACGGCCATCAATGATTTCTGAAGTGTCTAGTTTTTTAAGCATTATGTATGGTATTGGAGATTTCGTGAATGCTATGTCTTTTTTATTTTAAAACTAGTTGGAGTGACTGAATTGGTTACCTTTTTATACTTGATTGCTTTACATTGTTTTCAATGAGAGTTCCTAATATAGCTGATGATACTTTGCTCATTCAATGATTTTATTTTAAACCTTTCTGATATTGGAGATTTTGTGCAAGATATTGGAGATTTTGTGCAACTAAATATAGCTGATAATACTTTGCTCATTTTTACTTGGTCTGCTTATTTTAAGCCTTTCTAATTTAGTTGGAGTGACTTGGTTGCCTTATACACTTGATTGTTCTTTCTTGTTTTCAATGACGGTTCCTAGTTTACTCCTTTGGCTCACTTCTCTTCTGTGGGTAGTTTGGGCGTAGTGGGCTTTGATGTCGTGTGAAACTTCCCGGCTTCCGTTTAAAAACCAATCGGAAATGAGTGGAGTTAATTCGTAACCTTCTATACTTGATTAGGTTTCATCCTCTATGGACTCTGTGGTCTTCGGTCGATACCTGTTTGGGATTTGTGGGCTTTGATACCATGAGAAAGTTCTTTGGTTCATTATATAATCTTATACACTTTGATTTTGTTTCATCCTCTTTCTAATGTGGTATTCCTAATACTGGTTTCCTTCTCTGCAGTAAGGTCGTTCAGTTGCTCAATGTGATTTTATTTCTTAACTAATTGCAAATGTTTCCTTCTCTCTCAGTTCCAACTGAATTTTCAGTTGAATTATTTTTTTGGTGATAGTTATTTAGTCTCATCAGCAGTTATACCATTCGAAAGTTTTCCGGTTTCATTTTTGAAAACCAATGGGAAATTTGTAGAGTTAATTTGTAATGTTATATGCTTACTTAGGTCCATTCTCTTTTTAATGCAGTGGTTTTAACAGTTTTTTTTTGTTTCTGCAGTAAGGTTGTTTGGTAGCTTAATGTGATTTTCCCTAGTTTCTGTGTAATTGTCAATTGAGTGATTTTATGGTGTGCAATACTAGTTAACAATATTCTTGAGTTCCCCATAAAGTTTTAACCAATGGTTCTTTCATCTAATATCTACTGAGCTGGGTCATATATCTCATTAGTGCCATTGGTGTATCTCTTATTATGTAGATTACTCTGTACAATTGTCTTGAAGATGGAGCCATATCTGCATTGCAATCTTATACTGATGAGGATGTAAGGAAGTATACATATTATAGATTTAATATCTCTTCCATGAGTTAAAAGAAGTTATATTTCATTGAGGCCATTTGAGTGTATGTCTATGTGTTCTGGAGATCAGAAGGAAGAATCATTTTACACTGTAAGTTGGGCGTGTGGCGTTAATGGGAACCCATATGTTGCTGCTGGAGGAGTAAAAGGCATAATCCGAGTCATTGACGTCAACAATGAAAGGATTCATAAGGTATTATTGCAATTCTATAAGCTTTTGAATGACATGGAGAATTTATGGATGTTCTATGTATCCTAGGAAATGATTCTATTTCTTTCTTGTATAATCTGTGCTCACATATGTGCAGAGCCTTGTGGGCCATGGAGATTCAGTAAACGAAATCAGAACACAACCTTTGAAGCCTCAACTTGTGATTACTGCTAGCAAGGTACACCTCTTGGCTTTCTTTTCTTTCTAAAATATCCTGACATTTATTTATTTGCTGATGATTAAGAGCTCTTATGTTTAACTGGTATCAGGATGAATCTGTTCGCTTGTGGAACATTGAAACTGGAATATGTATTCTGATATTTGCTGGAGCTGGAGGTCATCGCTACGAAGTTCTAAGTGTGGTGAGCCAATATGGTTTTTATATTCCCTTAAATGATAAGAAAGATAACTACAATCTGACTCAGTTAATTTCGTTTAGTATATAGAGAGTCACATGTTAAGAATAACCATTTTATCNCTTATACTGATGAGGATGTAAGGAAGTATACATATTATAGATTTAATATCTCTTCCATGAGTTAAAAGAAGTTATATTTCATTGAGGCCATTTGAGTGTATGTCTATGTGTTCTGGAGATCAGAAGGAAGAATCATTTTACACTGTAAGTTGGGCGTGTGGCGTTAATGGGAACCCATATGTTGCTGCTGGAGGAGTAAAAGGCATAATCCGAGTCATTGACGTCAACAATGAAAGGATTCATAAGGTATTATTGCAATTCTATAAGCTTTTGAATGACATGGAGAATTTATGGATGTTCTATGTATCCTAGGAAATGATTCTATTTCTTTCTTGTATAATCTGTGCTCACATATGTGCAGAGCCTTGTGGGCCATGGAGATTCAGTAAACGAAATCAGAACACAACCTTTGAAGCCTCAACTTGTGATTACTGCTAGCAAGGTACACCTCTTGGCTTTCTTTTCTTTCTAAAATATCCTGACATTTATTTATTTGCTGATGATTAAGAGCTCTTATGTTTAACTGGTATCAGGATGAATCTGTTCGCTTGTGGAACATTGAAACTGGAATATGTATTCTGATATTTGCTGGAGCTGGAGGTCATCGCTACGAAGTTCTAAGTGTGGTGAGCCAATATGGTTTTTATATTCCCTTAAATGATAAGAAAGATAACTACAATCTGACTCAGTTAATTTCGTTTAGTATATAGAGAGTCACATGTTAAGAATAACCATTTTATCTTGAAAATTGTAGGATTTTCACCCTTCTGATATTTACCGTTTTGCTAGTTGTGGTATGGATACCACTATTAAAATATGGTCAATGAAAGGTACGATCAAGCACATTTGTAAGGAACCCTTTTGAGAACAATGGCTTGTGGTTCGTTTGCATGATCATCTTATTCTTTGGCTGTCTTTAGAGTTTTGGACATATGTCGAGAAGTCGTTCACATGGACTGATGATCCTTCAAAATTTCCCACGAAGTTTGTCCAATTCCCTGTGAGTATTTTGTTTTCCCTTGTCTTGTATAACAACAAGTGGTATACAGTTATTGATGGCCTTTGTTGATAACATTACTTCTATGATAGGTATTTACAGCTTCAGTTCATACGAATTATGTAGATTGTAACCGTTGGTTTGGTGATTTTATTCTTTCAAAGGTTAGTCAGTCAATGATGGTTAAGATCATTTCATTTGGTGGAATAAGTCAATAGCGGATAGGTGTAATATTAAGACACTTACTCTTGTGTGTTCTATCTGATTTTAGAGTGTGGACAAGGAGATCGTGTTGTGGGAACCACAACTGAAAGAGAATTCCCCTGGAGAGGTAAGGATCTCTTTTCTGCGTCAAACAGAACAGATTCATTCATTTCAACACATCTTTTACAGATTGAACTTTCTGTGGTTTGCAGGGTACTTCTGATGTTATGCTAAGATACCCGGTTCCGATGTGCGATATTTGGTTTATCAAGTTTTCTTATGACCTCCATTTCAATTCTGTCGCAATAGGTGATCAGAGAGCTCACTAGATACAAATTTGCAGTATATACTTATTGAACATTTCTTATTCATTTTGTGACAAATTCCTCGTTGGTTTGGTATCAGGTAATCAGGAAGGAAAGATTTATGTCTGGGATTTAAAAACTTGTCCTCCTGTTTTGATTACAAAGTACGTTAATTTCGGATTCAGACTTAGTCAAATGATCAAGCTTAGCTTTGGTGTGTCTTTGTTTGTAGTCTTGACGTAATTATTTGTTGCCATATAGGTTATCACACAATCAATCAAAGTCTGTAATCAGGCAAACCGCCATGTCTGTCGATGGAAGGTATAATCCATCTTCTCTCTCACCAAATGCACTGAAAACTTCATAATTTTATTTATGACTCTATAATTTACTGTAAATGAAACCAAACATTGGATTCTGACGTACTCTGTTTCTTCCATGATATTGTAGCACAATTCTTGCTTGCTGCGAGGACGGGACTATATGGCGCTGGGACATGATTAACAAGTAGCGGTCTGATTCTTGTAGGAATTGATGAATTAGGAGTGCTGAGAAATGAGATCTCCATTCTTTTGTTGTAACTCTTATATGGTTTTATTTGCAATAGTTTGTCTCTACGCCCTGAAACCTTGAGATGCTCCCTATAGCCTTGTAAACGTCAACATTTGAACCACTTTGTAAACCCTCTATAAGATTTTCACTTGTTCTCGTCTGTTCAATGCACAAGGCTGTATCCTGGAGCTTTATTGCAGGAGCCACTTTCCTTCATTAGCTTTCTAGTCTTCAAAGCATTGTCCCATGCTCCATTAGCTGCATATACGCTGGCCAAATTTATATAATTGACTGGTTTCTTCGGTTCCATACTCAGAAGCTGTGTGGCTGCTACTTTACCGAGCTGCACGTTCCCATGGCGCTTGCACGCATCAAAAAAAGATCCCCATGTTGATGAGCTAAGATTTGTAATACCCTCTTTACTTCTTATCAGTTCATAAGCTTCTTCCAGGTAGCCACCACGTGCAAGCATATCTATGATGCAAGATAAGTGCTCTTCTCGAGCTTCAATACCGTGCTTGTTGATCATTGTGTTAAAAATCTTCCAGCCTAGTTCGGTTTGTCCTGTATGGCTACAAGTAGAGAGGAGAGAAAGAAATGTAACGTCATTCGGTTTGATCCCTTCATGCTCCATTCTGTTATAAAGATCAAATGCTTTCTGAATAGTTCCGTGTCTTCCATATCCTGCAATCAGAGAGGTCCATGATCTCACATCTTTCTCTTTTATCTCTTCAAAAGAAAGGACTGCATCCTCAAGTTCTCCAGACTTTGCATACATATCTATTAGCGAGTTACCCAAAGCAACATCAAATCTGACTTGGGAGGATTTTAAGGCGAAACCATGGATTTGTCTTCCAATGGTTACAGATGCCATGTTGGTGCATATTTTAAGCATAGAGGATACTACAACTTCGTCCATCTTTGTTTTCATCCGTATCATCTCTTTGAAGATATCAAAGGCATCATCACTTCTACACTTTGTCTGCTGTGTGAAACCTGTAATTAGAGCAGTGCAAGAGATTAAGTCCTTTTTTGTCGTGCCCTCGTATAGCTTCCAAGCATTGGCAATGCTACCACACTTCACATATGCATCAATCAGAGACCTAATCAGTGCACTTGATCTTCCAAAACCCAGCTTGATCGCTAATCCATGTAATTCACCGACTATATCAAGACACTTAACAACTATAGAAGCTCTCAAAAGGCTTCCAAAGGTGAAACAGTCTGGCTTCTTCCCTAGCACAGAAACAACACAAGAACCCATTTAACCAAACTGAGTCAAAAAGGTTTTGAAATATGTGGGAAGAATAAAAACAAGTAGTTCACCTTCGGAGAGCATTAACTGAAACAGACTAAACGAAGTATCTGCACAAGCATTAGCGGTGTATCCATCAATCATTGCATTCCAAGAAACCAAATCCCTTTTGTTCATTGAATCAAACAGAAGATGAACTTCCTTCATCTTTCCAAACCTGACATAAAGAGAAAGCAATACACTCTTCACAACTAAGTTCCCTGCAAATCTCCCTTTCTCCACACAACCTTGTATCTGCATCCCTTCTTTAAGACATCTCAAATCTTTGCACGACTTCAAAACACTCCCGTAAGTGTGCCGATTAGCCTTAACGCCTTCCTGGTGCATCTGTTTGAACAACAGCAACGCGTCCTTGTGATATCCACATCGAGAAAACCCCGAGATCATAACTGTCCAAGAAACCACATCCCTCTTAGGAATTCTATCAAACAGCTTACGTGCGTGTTTCATATCTCCCTGTTTCGAGTACAAATCTATCAACGTATTGTTCAACTGGAGATTGGATCCGAACCCATTTGTAACCGTATCCCCATGGATCAACAGAAGTTGTTTCTTGACGATTTGAAAGCTGCATAATTTAAGAGCTTTGAGGTACAAAGATGGACTTAACAAGTAAGGTTTCGAAACAACTAAACTCTCCCCATAAGCAGCCAGCATTATCCAACAACTGTAGAGACTATAAAGTGATCCCTTTTGATTCAATGGACTCAAAATCAATCACGAAGAACGTAAAAATCAAAGCTTTTTTTTTTTTCTGCAAAATTTCAAGACTTTTCAATTCAAAAAGACAGTTCCTTTTTTGTTATGCATACACAAGTTTCGTTTCCAATAAAAGATACAAAATTTCCCGCTCTTCAAGTAGTGATTCTCACATCTCTATATATATATGGGGGGGCTATATACATTAAAGAATTAGTTTGCCTTCTTCACTTCTTCTTGTGAGTATAAAAATTTCAGATTTGGGTTCGTAATGTAGCCATTAAGCTCTGCAAAGTCTCGAGTTTTTGCTTGAGCTCGTTGGCGTGATTCGCGGAAGATTCTGAATCGCTGAGATCAGAAACTAGAGCTGAACACTTGGCTTCTAACTCCATCGACGCTTCTTCAATGGAAGTAATGGTAGATTCGAGGTTTGTACGTGACGAGATTTCTCTCATAGAGTCTGATGATGCAGCAAAAGGTGAGATTTTGGGACTTCCTGCTCTGCTCGCTTTTGGAGAGAACATCTTGTCAAAACCTTCACTTCCTGCAACAACGAGACATAGAATTATAAGCCAGAAAGGCAAAAGTTGAAACTATTTATAAAATAGATGCAGAGGAGTTTGAGATAAGTATACCAAGGTTGCTTAGTTGATTTAGCGTCGCCTGGCCAATAGATTCTTCAAGCTTCAGCACACGTAAAACCCCTGCGACTATCCTTCCCATTGCATCAACCTCAGATTTGCACAAGAATGACAAATGTTGCAACTCGTCCTTTGTAACAACTGCCTCAACCTTGCAGCACAAAGGACAAAAACCTCTATTACAAAAACTACTTTAAAAAAGAAAGAAGCAAAGAGCAATGAGATCAGCTTCACTTACAGGTTGCTTAACAGAGAATTTCAGACTTTCTGCCACCCAGTTTAATGAGTCATCATGAACAGATTTGTCATCCGATGCCACAATATTCGCTTCAATGTTTACACCTCCATGCACGTGACCATTTTCGTAAACTCCATTTGTAGGCAAACCATTACAAGAATCAGTCCCTTTCTGCATTTGAGGCTTCACTGTCTGTAGACCTTCAACACTGACCTATAATGCATTTCACAAATAAAATTTAAAAGGCTAAGTAATACATAAAGGTCCATAACGCTTATGGCATTCAAGAATGTTATTTTGTAAGACACCAGAAAGATAAAGTTGCTCTGAGAGTTACATATGGTTTTTCTAAGACACCACAAAACTCTCTCTCCTTCAAAGTGAAGGTTATCATTAACCTCAGAGAGTTTAGGGTAAGAAATTGAGCTGTGGAGAAATAGGGAGTACAGATACTTACAATTATTGAGTCCACAGGATACTTGTGAGCATCATACTTATTTTCTGTCCCATTTGGATCCACATTCTTCGGTGTACTCTTGGCTATTACTCGGAAAGTACGGAAATTTGTGTGCCAACACCTTCTCTGCCCGCCAAAGCAAACAACCAGTCTCTTAACTCAACAGAGACATCAATGTCATCTGGCCTTCCCAAATGTTGGAAACCATCGCCATTCCAGTTTCCTGGAGTTCCATCTAGATGAATATATTAGCAACAGTGGTTAGCGAAACTAGAAGCTGTAAACAAGAACAATCTGTACAGAGGATACTGTCACATGATCTATATGAAATGTAAACAATCAAGATGGGTTTTTTCAGTACCCTTTTTCCTGTCATCAACTATAAATGCTTTGAAAAGTTTTGACAAAGGTCCAGAAGATAAATGCTCTAATCCTCTAGACAGACCCTCTCCTGGACCGCCATCATGATTCAAAATTCCGAATCTGTGTAATAGAGCTTCAGCATAGCTCATTCCTCCTCCTAGGCGTACACCTGAAATACAAGCCACGATGCTTACACTGTGGCACTCCATATCCTTTTCACTCAGGGGAATCACATGTGTTATGCTTATGTCCAGAAAAGGTGTCATAAGAGTGCTGCCACTTTGCCCATCATGTCTTCCGTTGACAACCCAAAAAACACGCCTCAGTGGGGTAGACCCATTACAGCTAACTAAGTGACCATTCCAGCTATTCTCATGTTCATGTTGTACGTCGGTATCTACACAATCTACCTCAATGTTTTCCCAGTATATGTTGGAGGATACTGCAATAGCGCCACCAAGGGTTCTATGAGTTACCTTCACAGAAAGATCTTTGCCAAGAAATTGAACGAGTGGCATGTCCTGAGTACTAGTAAAGGAAGACTCAAGAAACTTAAGCTGCAGATCCTTCAAAGCCAATTTCACAGCAGTATCACTAGGAACTTTCTCCAACAACCCTCCAGTCAAAGAAACAGTATTCTGGCGTTTGCTTTCTTTAACAATTGAAATCTTTTCACTGACCTCACCAAAGTAAGAATAGAGGTCCAGAACAAAAAATAACTGCTCCACTGAAGCACGCGAAATATATTGCTCACAAGCAACTCCTATGCGAACGATACCACCAGGAGGAGGAATTATTACCAGTGGCTTTCCATCAGCAGATACCATAGCAACTTCAATAGACATGTCTTTTCCTTCAACACAATTCCACAAACCCATTTCCGGACCACGAGAGCTCTGAAGTTCAGTTGAGTTGGGAGATGTTTCCATAGCCAAACTAAAATGTGAGGCTCCAGCTGTCCATTTCTTTTGGCTGGCGTCAATAGGCTGTCCTGGCCAAAGAGAGAAGCACGCAGGATCCTTCTCCAGGTTTAGTAGCCGAACTTTTAGGGTAGGTGACTCCGCAAAGGATAAGTTTTCAATATGAAGCCTTGCCCCAACGAAGGAATTTTTTACGGAAAGGTTTTCTTTGATTGCTGAATCTTCCAAATTACTCATGTCTAATGGAACAGAGACATCTAACTCCCTCAGGGTGAAAAGAAGAGAGTTAACAGAGTTATCGGGCAAAACATCACCAGGATTCACAACAATGCCATCAGCCAGAAAAGAAGATATTCTTAAACAAGCTTCTTCCTGAAGATGAACCTGAGAAAGGATAGAAGAAGAAAATGGTGAGGAATTTGTTAAAAAGAGTAAATTTTGATCTTTACGTTATATACACATACCATGAGTGGTTGGCACTGGATAACTGTCTTTGAGAAAAAGTGTGGGGGTTTTGGGGATGGCTTGACCTGAAGAGAATGTAGGGAGATCAAGGGTACATCCTGAACTATTTGCCACGGGCCGTTGTCCAATGGATATATGAGAGGGCAAAAATTCTTGGCTGTCCCAAATATATGGAAGGAAAATTAATCAGCATGAAAATGTTTTAGCAACTGAGAGGATCACAATAAAAGAATCTTTGTAATATTACAGCCAGGATTGTAAATACCAAAGTCGGGAACTGCAAGGTCTTCGGCAGTAGCTTTCATGGATGGTTGCACTAGAGCACAAGGTAAGCGCGAAAAAGCATCCCTGAATTGAAACCATGAGTAATTATGCAAGAACTCTTATTTTAAATTTGTGAACCAACACAGTTACAAGGAAATTATATAAACGTTATAAACAAAGATAACCAGCAAATGCTAGCTTCAAAAGAACACCATAAATAGAGTACTAAGTAGTTTCTTTGAAGTTTCCACAACTCTTTTCTATTTATATCGTATGACATACACTATCAAGTAAAATTTTGGCTTCTGCAATCTATTAAACACAAGGTAATTGGATAAAGGTTTCAAAAGCGCCAACAGAAACGAAGATCCTGACTATGCAAATTGCAACTACGACAAACATAATGCTCTGAAGATCAACAGAAATTACAAAGTGCTCAGAGTTCATTCTAGAAAAATTGCAAAGAATACTATTGATATGATGATCGGTAGCATAGTCAGAACTTTAAAAAGGCTATAAACAGATTACTCTAATCAGGAGTTTTACTATTTATCCCGACATAAGCATGTTCACCTTAAAAATAGCCCACCAATCAAAATCTTGGTCAAGTAGTTAGCTGATTCTCCGTCCGAAACACAGGCCTGCACGTATATATGCCAAGTGATATCAGATTTCAGAACCACATAACAAGATATAATTCATTAAGATGCTAAGCGTACTGAAGATCATTAAATCATCTGAGGGCAATAAACTTTATAGTGAACATAACATGAAGGGAAAAGATATATAGAGCTTGAGACAACCAAGTTAGTGGTCAAACCCATTCTATCCATTAGTCATTTTAAAAGATTTGTTTACCATGAAACTACTTTGATGAGGGAGCAAATCTGGTCCAAATCCCTAATTTCTTTGTGAAACATTGCCCGAGATACGATTTCATTATAGATCTTTTGTATCTTGTTCCAACTCATACTCACACTTGCAATAAAATCATAAGAACAAGAGTTCCTAAAATTTGGTTTACGATTTCCCAGAACTAAGAAAGTTTCATAGTGCATAATGTGAATGCAGGAAACAAAATCATGCTAGTTACTAGATCAAATTCTAAGAATCNTTACCATGAAACTACTTTGATGAGGGAGCAAATCTGGTCCAAATCCCTAATTTCTTTGTGAAACATTGCCCGAGATACGATTTCATTATAGATCTTTTGTATCTTGTTCCAACTCATACTCACACTTGCAATAAAATCATAAGAACAAGAGTTCCTGAAATTTGGTTTACGATTTCCCAGAACTAAGAAAGTTCCATAGTGCATAATGTGAATGCAGGAAACAAAATCATGCTAGTTACTAGATCACATTCTAAGAATCACTGAGAAGTGAGAACGTACTCGAGAAAAAAGGAGTGACTGCATTAGTAGTTCCAGTTGGAATTCTGAAACGTAGAAAGATGGTAAATGTTAAACCCAAGAACGAGAATAATGATTTCATGCAAGACCCCACTCTTAGCTAGCATGAGGTGGGTCAAATCAACTAACCAGCATCTTTAATGCAAAGAAATACATGGTCCACAAGAACGGAGACAAGAGAGCGTCCTGCTGCTTCAGCAGACTGGTGGAGGCATACCATTAAAGGGTGAGAAAAAAAAGAATTAAAGTAAATCGTTTCCTTAATAAAGATCCATCGAAAGTTTGAAATTTAAGACCTGCTGAGATTTTGGATCCACATCTCCTCGGTTTAGGCATAAATACATCCCAGTTAGAAAGCGGAGAAGAGCTCGCAACCCTGTTAAGAAGAATAACGAGTAGACTTGGTTATTCATCTACATCAACCTGTTATCAGAAAACTAAGAGAATATGTTTTCAAACCTGGTTCACTTAAGGCTGGACAAACAGCTTCTGGAATGTGCAACTGGACTTCAAGCCCAAGTGGACTGTTAAGTGCTGTTCTCTGAACTGTGATCTGAACAAAAGGCAACCATCAGGGCTAATGAATTAGGCAGCAAAACATCTAATGCATTCAAGCACTTTGCTTAAATATCATATATACAAGTACAAGAGAATCGAATACAAATGTTTACATATGCTTCGCCAGAAATTCCTTCTAAAAAGCGTTCTCCTCCAAAGAAAACTCGTTTTGCACCATCATCGTCTCTAAGATTTGCTTCTTCAGAGCGGGCTAAATTAGCATCAGTGAACATATCAGGATGTGGTAGAAGATCAATTGATAAAGCTTCCCATTCAAGTTTCTGATAACGAAAGGATATGCATCACAGGTAGAAAAACAAATCACATCAGGAGTATTATCTTCAAAAAAAATTAACAGGTAGGAATAAAGTACTTTTAAAAGCAAGCACCATGGAAATAGATGGATATTTGGCACTGTTTTCGTTGAAACGGAATGCTCAATCTTGAGCCATCAAAAATATAATATCAAGGAAAACTAGCTAACGAGTGGCATCAATACCTTAAACAAATAAATAAATCCTGTGTTAGTAGAGAAGTCCCTTGCTTCTTTCAGATTTACAACCTGTAAATGAAAATTCATTCAGAAATACTAATTCTTCCAGAAAAGAATTTTCTTACATCATTGCTCGCAAATCTCACCTTCCAACTCTCATTAGTGGTATACAGAACAAGGTTACGTATTGTAATAGATGCCAGCGGAGCAGCCCTAGATATAGAGTATAAAAGCTTAGACATACGTAAGCAACAACTCAGGGCACTTAAATTCCCCGAGTAGAGGAAAACGAACCAGAACTATGGATCAAACGAACCCTAAGTAACGAGATTCCAACAGACATGAAGCTAAATCTCAAATTGATTGAAAATGGGTGCAGTAAAAGCAACTTACCAGGCTGCCCCTCCTTCACGGTGAGCACCGCCTCCAGTTTCAAGAAGAAGATTGACCACCTTAACTTGTAAAGTCATTCCATCTGCAATCTGATCGAGATAATAAAAGATCATTGCACAAGTACCTATATATAGGAAATGAATATAACTATAAACCCGAAGAAAGAAATCACTCAGTCAAACTGACATCATTGCTACGACAAAACAAAAGGATTATATGCATAACTAGTCTTCAACCAAATGTGCAAGAAAGACAATTAATCAACAAAGCTCAAAACCACCTACCTAACTACAGAGTGATCGAAACCACAGCAAATACAGCCTATTTTCCTCATTCTTGCATTTTTAGCCTACCTACTATACTGAAATTTACAATACAAACATATATTGGACAAAGCATTATCTCATTTCCTTAGGAAATATAATCTCAAGGGGAGATAAAAATTATATTCTTCTATATATGGAGAAAATGGCACATGGTAGTTATCAGTTTTGTTTGCAGAAATCTCAAAATGGTAAATATTAGAGGAGGCTAGACTAGTAATGCCTCTGTGCTTTATGGGATAAATTTTTGAAATATTGACCAAACAAAGTAGCAGAGATACCACACCTTGTCAGCGAATCCATAACCATTACTTTTTCCAGAGGCGGTAGGAGACTGAACACTAAAGGAAAAGAAAAATAGAAAGACTCAATAATATTCTGGGAAATTAAACAAAGCCTCACAGTTAAGACTGGGCAGAAAGGAGAACAGATGAAGTAGGGACTCAGTACCTGCTTGGACCCTTTGTCACATCAGCATCAGGATTTTCTTCAAGAACAAGATCGAGTTTATCGATTTGCACAACTACGGGTTCAGTTTGTACATTACTGACATATGGAAGCTGTATGAAGGAGGAAATGAGAGAAGGAAAACAAAATTCAATGCTTGTAAAATAATAAGATAGATCACACACGTTAACAGAAACCAGAATAATTTTTTCAGTTTAGTAGCAAGTTCCATCAAATCAAAGCCATGTTCTTAGCAATCCTAAAATATAATTGGTAGAAAAGGTGAAAACCAGAGATTTGCACTCAAGATTATGGCCTTAGTTTTTTCAACGAACCATCTCAAAATCAAGAAAAAAAAAAGTAGACTAAGATGTGCAGACTCTGCTACTATCCCCAATTTCACATGAATTTATACTCAATTCCCCATTTAAAAACAATTAATCACAGATAAACAATGGGGAAGGAGTTGAAACACAAACCATGATTTCCAATTTTCCAACTTTGGCAGTAGTCACACTAAGTGCGGGTGGCAAACCCATACTGGCGTGTATAGCCTCACCATTAATGTCTGCATAACACACAAAAAAAAAAATCTAAAATCAGAAAGAAGACATTTTTATTCCCAATGAAGATAAAGAACTCGGAGAAGAAAGGGGACCTAAGTTAGAAAGCTGAGCGGTACGGCCTTGAAGCTTGAACTGATCTCTGGTGAATGATTTAAGCCAATACTTGAGTGTATACTCCAAGGCTCGTGCCAGTATTGACTCCATTTGCTGATCGATCGATCGATCCTGTGATTCCAAATCACAAACACCAAAACGATGGAATCAACAGCAGCTCCAGCTCATTCGACGATCCCAGATCCGAGAAATTGGGTTTCTGTAGAAAAAAGCAAAGACGTGGAATCGAGAAATGTTGAGTCTTTAGGACATTTACAGATTCTTTTGTTTCTCTAAATAATAAATTCAGAGAATAAAAAAGAAAAAAAAAAAAGGACTGTAACTTATCAAATGTGTGTTCTCAACTTCTCATGGGAGAAGAGAAGATGAGAGAACAAAAATTAATTATTGTTGTTATGTAAGACTGGCACGTGCGAGACTGTTCACGTGTGAAGAAGAGATGACCGACTAGTTAGAATTATTGAAGTAGCTAGAGAGACCTTGAAAGAGTAGTAGTGTAGTATTTACTATTTAGTATTTACTATCCCCATCATGTCGGCCATTAATTAATGGATGATGGATGAAATTCAAATCATAGAGGTTGGGCTTTAGTCGAACATCTCAAGGATTTGGTCTCAAACGTCGCTAAGAGCATTTACATTCAATGATCTTTTATTTTTACCTCTATAATAGAGATTTTCTATAATAGGGATGAGTTTTACTCCAACCCACCTCTATTCTCACCTCTAAAACAGAGATTGTTATTTTTTCCTTTATTTAAAACTCACCTCTATTATAGAAATTTTTATTCTAGAGAAAAAAAATAGGGAAAACCATTGGAGATGGTCTAAGTTTGGGATTTGTGTGATTTTGATTCAAGAAGTCTCATCTTCTCTACTCAGTCCTCATCATGTTCAGCCATTAACGGATGAAGTAGAGAGACTGTTTTGTTTCAAACATCGCACTACTGTATTTTGGGAAATATGTTATGGAACAAAGTATATTAAATTTACCGCATCGAAGCTAACCATCAACGCCTCAGTAAAATTAGTCACATCTTATGAGAATGAGATGGATTTGTGTCACTATATTAGGTTCTCTCTGTCTTAACCAGATGTGTTAGATGAGTTTGTTTGATAGAATGATGAGATCATGAGAACTGATTTGAGCGGAAGAGGGGATAAGGTGAAATGTTTTTGCTACATCTGTTTTAAAACATGGGCCTTAACTGTAAGGCGTATAATGGGCCCAATAAATAGGAAACGTATAAGATGCGCCACCGTCTTACTTTTTAGGGTTCTTGTGTCTTCTACACCAAAATGGCAAAACCTATCGAATGCCTTTTTTGGAATTGGAAGAAACCACAATGAAAAAAAACAGAGTTTTTAAATATTTAATAACCTAGGTTTCTCTGTGCTACATCGATCGACCCTTTTTTCAACGACGATGATGATGTCAAATCTTCCAAAGGATTTGGTGGAGGAGATTCTCTATAGGGTTCCGTTTATACACCTAAGAGCAGTGAGATCTACTTGCAAAATGTGGAACGATATATCCAAAACTAGGAGCTTTGTAAACAAGCACATCCACAAAGCAGCCGTGTCAAGGGAAAGAGAGTTTCTCACGGTCACGGAATTTGATGTTTGTTTGGTCGGCGTCAATCTCCATACAATAAGTCAAAACAACGACGTTGATCTATCTATAAAGCGCAAAGCCAAACTTATTAGCCGAGGCAAGACAACTGAAGTATTCCATAAATCTCAAGTAATTCAGTGCAACGGTCTATTCTTATGTGTATGGGGACACATGCTTGTTGTTTTGAACCCGTATTGGGGACAAACAAAATGGATCTTACCAAGAGCTCCTTACGAGAGATTAGACAAGTATGCTCTCGGATACGACAAATCCAGCGGTAGCCACAAGATCTTGAGGCTTTTTGGTATTAGCGTAAACTGCCTCAAAATCTACGACTTGAGCTCCAAGTCATGGAAGGTTCCTGACGGCACTCTTGAATGGGATATGAAGGATATGAAAGATTGTGTGTCTTTGAAGGGAGATACTTACTGGTATGGTAGAGATAAAGAATCAGAAAAATATTGTTTGTTATGTTTTGATTTTACAAGCGAGATGTTTGGACTGCGTCTGCCTCTGCCCTTCAATGAGGATTATGCGACTCTATCTGCAGTTAAAGAAGAGAAGCTTGCGGTGTTATTGCAGCTGTGGGATAAAATGGTTATTTGGGTAACGAACAATATTGAGCCTGATGCGGTGTCGTGGATCATCTTCTTGAAAATTGATATGAAACCAATTATACATTATTACAATAATACCTATGGGTATGGGGATTTCTTCATTGACGAGGAAAAGAAAGTGGCAGTTGTTTTTGAGAAAGACAGGTCACCGTGGGTTGGAACCATTTACAAGAGAGCTCACATCAATGGAAAGAATGGTTATATCAAAAGTGTGGATCTCCGTAAATCTCCAAACACACTAGAGTTTCGCCGTCTATGTTCTTATGTTCCAAGTTCTATGAAAATCATGTAACAGATTCATAAAATTCAGTCCTTTTACATTTTCATTTTGATTTCATCTTCTTTGAAACAAGATTTATCAGTAAAATACATATGAATTTGTTTCTCATTTCTTCGCCTGCATTATGGGTGATAATTCATTTAAATTTACATTTTACAAAACAAACGACATGGTGATCACATTGGTCGAGCAAGTTACTACCTCTGTCTATTTTTAACAAAAACATGTAACAAGCCCCATACCTCATGATTTAAGCTATTTACTATTTAGATAGACAACAATGGACGAGCAAAAGCCATCAGTTTTCGGGTTGCAATCGAATTCTCAACCCATTGCTTAATAAACTTTACAGACTATATAACAAATGCTTAGAAACAGAGTTGATCCAAGCAATGATATCCCTTGTTTTTCTTACGGTCAAGTTATTCATATTACTTTTTGTCTCTCTATTCACAAAAAAAAAAAAAAATAATAATAATAATAATTGCCAGAGTACTCATTTTTTGTTCTGAAACTTATATAAAGAAAACTCATGTTTTGGGTCTTGTCCATCCCTTTATCAGATTCAGATGTATTAATTTCTTAATGGAGCTTGGAATCTTTCATGCCATGGCTCATATAAGTCTTGACATATATAAACAACATACATAAGTTTTAACGTTATAATAACATTTACTAGTGTTATTCTGTTAAACGTAGTACTGGTCCTCATATATTGTGATCAATAGAACACATGATGAGCAAGTGTTTGAATAAGAGAAGCGAACACACAATGGATCTTGACTTTGCAGCTAATACAAGTGCCATGCCATCATTACCAAATCAGCTCCTCGTCATTGCTTCACTCACGAAACATCAATTAATTCGACAAAACCAAACGAAAGGTAAGAAGATTTGATCTTAAAAAAACTTCTTTGAAAACAGGAGGGATAAATCTATAAACCGATCCAAACCGAAACCAAAAATTTTGTTTTGCAAGTCGACCGGTTTTGTGCCAAATAAAGACTAACCAAATAAACAAGAATCTTTTTGGACGCTAATTATTTAGGGCTTCTTTGTCTTCAGTAACCTCTGGGAAAAGAAATTAGCAGCCGCAGAGGAAATGAAAAGAGTTATTGAAACTGACCTAACATTTTTATCTGTTCTACACCAATCATCCTAGTTCGAAACGACGACAACGATGATCTCCAATCTTCCAGATGATTTGGTAGAGGAGATTCTCTCTAGGGTTCCGTTGACATCTACAAGATCAGTGCGATCCACTTGCAAAAAATGGAACGCTTTATCCAAAGATCGGGGTTTTGCGAATAAGCACATCATCCGCATGAATGTAGCCGCATCAGGAGAACGAGAGTTTATGATGATCATGGATTATAAGGCTTATTTGATTAGCGTCAATCTTGAAAACAACAATGTTGATCATCTATCTATAAAGCTTAAAGGTAAACTTACTAGCCTGGACCGTTCATATGAAGTATAAACCGCCTCTCACTGCAACGGTTCATTGCTATGCTCATCACCAAGAAACATGGATTGTAGGCTTGTGATTTGGAACCCGTATTGTGGGAAACCAAAGGGGGATCAAACGTAGAATTCATTACAGGACAGTCATCAACAGGTTCGCTCTCGGATACGACAATTCCTACGGTAGCCACAAAATATTGAGACTTTTTGGGGATGCACGAATAAATAACTACGAAATCTACCATGTGAACTCTGGTTCATGGATGGTTCCTAGTGTCACTCTTGAATGTGATTGATATGGAGTACATGCAATCCTGCGTGTCTTTAAAGGGAAATACTTACTGGTATGCTAAAGATAAAGAATCAGAAGACTATTCTTACTTGCTCTCTTTTGATTTTACAAAAGAGAGGTTTGGACCGCGTGTCTCCCTTTGCCTCTTCCCTGTATTACAGAAAGTTGTGTGCTTCTATCTGTTGTTAGAGAAGAGAAGCTTGCGATGCTACTACACCGAGATGATACGTTAGAAGACGAGATTTGGATTACGAATAAGATTGAGCCCGATGCCGTGTCATGGAGCAAGTTCTTAAAATTTGGTGGGCGACCAAGTATTTTTATGGCTGATAATTTCTTGATTGACGAGGATAAAAAAGTGGCATTGCTTTTTTATAGAGCTTGGGAAAAGAAGACGGAATCCGTTTGTACCGTAGCTTACATCATTGGAGAGAATGGCTATATAAGAAGAGTGGATCTCGGTTAATTACCACCAAACTCACTATCATTGTCCCATTGGTATGCTCTCTTGTGTTCCAAGTTCTGTGCTAATCAAGTAAACCAGGATTGTGAATTAGTCTCCTTGCTTTCATCATCTTTTATGATTAATATGTTTCTCATTTCGTCTAGGCTACGCAGTTATGATGATGATTTAACTTATTGATTTTATACAAAACAGAGAGACAACAACATGGTGACGAGTACATAAATAAGCTGACCCGAACCTATGCAAGGAGTGATCTTTTAAGTGTGTGAGAGATGGAACGTTCTTGTTGAAGAAGAAGAAGGTAATTAATGGAACTTTAAAAGTGACTTGTTGAAGAAGAAGAAGAGATGTTGGAGGCTTGCACTTTGAAAGTCATGCGAATTTAACTGACTCGACATGCAAATTTCATCAACTATGAAGACCCAATATGGATTGGACATAAAAGAGACTAGTTCACATATTGCTTTAGTAACCAGATGCTTGGAAACAGAGTTATTGCTCATGTCACAGGGAAGAAACAGAGTTAATCCAAGCAATGACATCCCTTGGTTTCTTACGTTGAGATCCTTTTTGGTCTTCTTAACTCTCTCTCTCTCTCTTCACGAATGAAAAAAAGAGCCAGACTCGTTTTTTTTTGTTCTGAAACTTCTGTAAAAAACAAAAAAAACTTCTATAAAGGCTCAAGATTTCGTACACACGCTGTGTCCATCTCTTTATGAGATGTATTGATATCGTAGTGACAAATGGAAAAAGCTTGAAACGTTTCTCACCCTGGCTCATAAGTCAAAAGTCTATATTTACACAACACACTATATACTACACAAATTATTCGTAACTAAAAAATTTAAGTTTCAAGTTGTATTTGTTTGTAAATTTTATTTATTTTGATTAGTTTTTAAGAGTATATAATTGTATTTTGATGGTTAATTTTATGATTTAACCTTCCACATACCACAAAAAAATTTCTTTTTTTTACATAATATTAATTTTACCAACTTAATTAGATTTATCTATTACCCTTATATTGATAGTGTTAATAAAATAATGAAATAGTATTTTATCCGTGTAACACTGAGTTAGTGATATTTTAACTTTTAAAAATTTTAAATTTTTTAAAATAAAGAACTGGAGTAAACCATCTTTGAATGCATGATAAATCAAGTTCACTACTCATTTGTATTCAGAATCATTTTGGTCACTACTCATTCGTATTTTGAATAATTTTGGTTTTTTTTAGAATATGACTCTGAAACCATTGTCTTATTTTTCCAAGCAATATGGGACATTGTATAAACAATTTTCTTTGCATCCGTTTAAAAAAAAAAAAAAATCACATCATATTTTATAAAATTTATTAAGTAATTGTATTATATAATAGATTTAAAGAAAAATGAACTAAGAATCATACAATTATGTTTGAATTAGGTAGAGAAATTTATGGAAATTAGATAAAAATAAGAAATACTTTTTTTCCAAGGATCTTCTATGTAGTTAACTATAACTAAAAAAATAGATTAACAAATGTACTTCAAAAATATTAATATAGAAATTTGGGGGATGTTCAAAAATACCCTTTTTCCTATGTCACTTTTTAAAAATACTCTTTCATGTTGGTCATTTTCAAAAATACTCATTTTCTATGAATAAAATCACTAAATTCTAAACCTTAAACTCCAAATATTAAACCCTAACCCCTCAAAACTATATACTAAATGTAAAATGAGAACCCAAACCTAAACAAAAAAAATTCTAAAAATTAATTTAACATATTGAAATTATGTAAAATAGGGTAAAAATAAAAATGTTCCAAAAAAAGGTATTTTGGAAAAGTATCATAAAAAGGTATTTTTAACAAATACTCTAAAAATTTATTAGTTCTTTTACTGTTTTGTTTTCCTCTTTGTTATATATATGCCATAATGTTTCAAAAGCCCGTACGTAATATATATGGCATAATCAGGATATATGATTAGGGTTTTGCTTATTGAACTAGCTAGCTACTAGCTAGAGCAACTTAGCATTTAGAAAATTAGGGGTTTTACAAGGTTAAAAAGCTTTTTGCGTATAAGTATTTCATAAGTTTATTAAAAAAGATGGGGTTTGTGTCATCAGTAACAATCTATCAACAGCCTCTCCGGAAGAAATCAGCAACCACAGAGGAAAAAGAAAAGGAGATTTTAAAAGTAGAACAAAAACTTTGTCTTCTACATCGTCGATCTTTGCTTGAAACATGAAACGGCGGCGTACGATGATGATGTCCAATCTTCCACGTGACATGTTGGAGGAGATTCTCTCTAGGGTTCCCTTGACATCACTGAAAGCAAAGCGATCTACTTGCAAAAAGTGGAACGCTTTAACGAAAGAGCAGAGCTTTGCAAACAAGCGGGGGAAAGAGTTTTTGATGATAATGAATCATAGAGTTTACTTGATTGGCGTCAATCTCCATGGAACTCACAACAACACTGATCTTGACCTAAAGAATAATGGTAAACTTGTTTGCCGAGATAAAACAGCTCAGGAATCAATCTATGTATCTCAAGTCTTTCACTGCAATGGTTTATTGTTATGCGTATCAGCAAAATCTAATGATGATGATACTAGGCTTGTGGTGTGTAACCCGTATTTGGGGTATTCAAAACGGATCACTCCCAGATTTAGTTACGGGAGATCAGACAAATTTGCTCTCGGATATGACAAATCTTGCGGTAGCTACAAAATCTTGAGGCTTTTCGGTTTCGATAATAAACTCGAAATCTACGATTTGAGCTCTAATTCATGGATGGTTCCTAATGCCACTCTTGAGTGGGATATAGACTATATGCAACCTGGCGTGTCGTCCAAGGGGAATACGTACTGGTGTGCTAAAGATAAGGGATCAAAAGATCATTACTTATTCTGTTTTGATTTTACAGAAGAGAGGTTTGGACCGCGTCTGCCTCTGCCCTTCAACGGAGCTTATGTGTCTCTATCTGTGTTTAAAGAAGATCAGCTTACGGTGTTATTACAGCCGCCGGATAAATCTGAGATGGAGATTTGGGTTACGAATAAGATTGAGCCCGATGCGGTGTCGTGGAGAAACTTCTTAAGAGTTGGAATGAAACCTTGTGTTCGGTCTTGGAACTTCTTGATTGACAAGGAAAATAAATTCGCAGTTGTTTTTGATAACGACAAGGAAAAGGGGTTTAAAACCATTTACAACATAGCTTATGTCATTGGAGAGGATGGTAATTACACAAGAGTGGACCTTCGTGAATCTCCAAACACACCACTTTGCCGTCTTGTGTGTTCTTATGTTCCAAGTTGTGTGCAAATCAAGTAAACCGGATTTATGAATTAGTCTCTTTTACATTTTCTTTTTGCTTTTATCTTCTTTGAACAAGATTCATCGATATGAATTAATTTGTTACCCATCTCTTATATGCATTATGGTAATAATTTTTAGTTATATTGATTTTTTACTACTTAGAGGGACAACAATGGACGAGCAAGAGCATCAGTTTTCGGGTTGCAATCAAATTCTCAACGTGGTTTTTTACTTTTGTTAACCCATTGCTTAGAATATAGCAAATTCTTAGAAAGAGAGTTGAGCCAAGCAATGGTATCCTTTGCGTTTTCTTACAGTAAGATTATCCAAACTCTCTCTTTATTAACGAATGAAAAAAAGAGCCAGACTCATGTTTGCTTGTTCTGATTTCTGAAACTTATATACAAAGACTAGCTCAAGATTTCGTGTAAATGTGTGATGTGTCCATCTCTTTATGAGATCGATGTACTCATTTCTTAATAACAAATGGAAAAAGCTTAAGATTTTTCTTCCCATGGCTCATGAGTCTTGACATATATACTGATTATACACAACACACATATTCTAACTTTTTACATTATAGTAAAATTGCTAGTGTTAATCTGTTAGACCTATCTAGTCATGATCTTCATGTTGTGATAAACATAACATAAGAAAGAGTACTGTGAGTGAATCGGAGAAGCGAGCATACGATGGATATGTTCTTGACTTTGCACCTAAACACAAGTGCCATCATTACCAACGCCATAACAAATCAGCTCCTCACCATTGTACTCACTAATTGGACATCACAACCAAATTAAATGAAGGTAAAGAAGGATTGATCTTTAAAACTTCTTTGATAACTCAAATGGATAGTACGTCTAATGGGCTTGAAATAATACAAACCCAATAGACAAAGATCTTTATTGGAGTAGTTCAGACGCTAATTAAAATTTAGGACTTCTTTGTCTTCAGTAACAATCTATCGATAACCTCTCTCCAAGGAGAAATTAGCAGCCACAGAGGAAAAAGGAAAGAGTTTTTGAAAACTTATCTAACTTTTATCTGTTCTACACTGATCATCCTTGTTTGAAACGGCGAAAATGATGATGTCCAACCTTCCAGATGATTTGGTAGAGGAGATTCTCTCTACGGTTTCGTTGACATCTACGAGAGCAATGAGGTCTACTTGCAAAAAGTGGAACGCTTTAACTAAAGATCAAAGCTTTACAGATAAGCACATCCGCATGAATGTTGTAGCCGCATCAGGAGAACGAGAGTTTCTGATGATCAAGTTTGATAAGGCTTATTTGATTGGCGTCAACCTCATCTCCGTAATATTGAAAACAACAATGTTGATCTATCTATAAAGTGTAAAGGTTAACTTATTAGCCTGGACAACTCAGAAGACGTGTTCACCGTCTCTTACTGCAACGGTTTATTGCTATGCGCATCAACAAGAAACATCGATCGTAGGTTTGAGATTTGGAACCCGTATTGTGGGAAACCAAAGTGGATCAAACTTAGAACTATCAAGTATATACATATTAATATATCTAAGCTTATGATTAGATTATAATATACTTGTATATATATAGTTTACACTGTACACAAAACACAATTAATAAGAATAACTAACTTTTCTCTCTCTCTAGCTCAGTTCACCACCACTCTCTCTCTTGTTCTTGCTCAACTCTGAGTTCATCTTCTTCCTCTGTTCAATTCTGTTATGGTATCAGAGCATACTCGATCATGAGCGCTTCTTCAGCTCAGCTTATTCTCATTCACATCATCTCTTTTGTTTTTGATTTGTGTTGTTTCATCGTATTAGCGATTCTTCAATTCGTGTTCGCATACGATTCTTTCTGAGTTCTTCTTTCTTTGACCTAATTGTTTTTCCGATTCTTGTTTTGCTTTCAATCGGAACAATCTCTTATAATCAGTTCGATTCTTCATTAATATGGGATCGAATCCAAATCCGACTACTTCGGTGAATCAAAATTCGCGAAATAAGGGTGATTCAGGTACATATCTATACGAGAATCCCTATTTTCTTCATAGTACTGATCATGTTGGGTTGCAATTGGTTTTAGATCGACTCGTTTCGGGTTCAGATTTTCATTTTTGGCGTAGATCAGTACAAATGGGTTTGAATATTTGAAATAAATTGGGATTTGTTGATGGTTCGATTCAGAAACCTCTTGTTGATCATCCGAGTCATGGTTCATGGTCATGCTGCAACGATATGGTATCCACTTGGCTAATGAATTCAGTCTCGAAGAAGATTGGAGCTAGTTTGTTATACATCTCAACTGCTGAAGGTATCTGGAAAAATCTCTTACCTCGTTTCAAGCAAGATGATGCGCCTCGTGTTTATGAGATTGAACAGAGACTTACTTGTATTCAACAAGGTTCTTTGGATGTTAGTGCGTACTACACTGAGTTGGTAACGCTCTGGGAAGAATATAAGAATTACATAGAACTTCCTGTTTGCACTAGTGGTCGCTGCGAATGTAATGCAGCTGTTCTTTGGGAACGTCTACAGGATCGTAGTAGAGTAACCAAATTCTTGATGGGGTTAAATGAGAGTTATGAACAGACGAGAAGGCATATCTTGATGCTAAAACCGATTCCAAATATGGAGGAAGCATACAACATGGTTACTCAAGATGAAAGGCAACATATTGTTTCTCTCAAGCCTCCTGTGAAGTCTGATAATGTAGCATTTCAGACGACTGGTTCTTATGAAGGTGATCCTGCTAATGGATCGTATGTGGTGGAACCATATGAGTATGTAGCAGCTTACAACACTTATAGACCAAAGAGTAATAGACCGATGTGTACCCATTGTGGGAAGATGGGACACATGATTCAAACATGTTTCAAGGTTCATGGTTATCCACATGGTTTCAAGTATCTAAATGAGAACAATCCAGGGCAAGGACAGAATACTCAGAGACCTTCTTTTGTGCATCGTGGTCAGGCTAATCAGAATAATCAAGGTCAATTCTATAACCAAGGACAATCTACTAATCAGAGTTTTGGTCCAAGATCTGGTACAACATAGCCGAGGGTGGTTGCGAATATGCAAGTTGATTGAGGAATGTCGTATTATCCTTCTGCTCCTGTTAATGCTATTAACTTGGATGCGAGTCATTTAACTCAGAGTCAAGCTCTAGACTTGATCAATCAACTTTCTCGAGTTCAAGCTACAGAACCAATGATCAATCAACTATCACTTGTTCAGATTTCAGAAATTTCAACGCCTAAAGTTTCTTCTTCTCGTGCATCTATTACAGAATCAGGTGTTATGGCTCCTCAATCGTCTTCTGGTACAGTCTTTAATATCTCTTCTAATCTTAGATATGAGAATAATAATCTCACATATAAACACCATTGTCTATCATCTCTTCATAGTGTTTTGCCTAATGGTGCTTGGATTATTGATAGTGGGGCAACTAGTCATGTTTGTTGTGATATCTCTAAGTTTAGGGAAACTTCTTTAGTCTCTGGCATTACAGTAGCTTTACCTAATGGAACTAGACTCCCTATTAACCAAACTGGCACCATTCATTTGTCTGATTCATTGATTCTTTACAATGTTTTTTATGTTCCATCTTTTCGCTTTAATCTCATTAGTGTTTCGACTTTGCTGCATGATAATCAATGCTCTGCTCACTTTTATCCTACATCATGTTTCTTACAGGAGTCTTCTCAGGGATGGATGATTGGGAGTGCTAATCTTTTCCACAATCTCTATATCTTGAATGAACACTCCCTTTCTACACATGCTAAGTCTCCTGTCATCAATCAAGTCTCGGGATCCTTAGTGAATGAAGGAATTCTTTGGCATCAACGCCTTGGTCATCCTTCAAACGCCAAGTTACAGCTTATGTCTGGTAATCTTTCTCTTAATAAAGCAAGTGTCTCTAGTCTAGATCATTGTTCAGTTTGTCCATTAGCTAAACAGAAAGGTTTGTCTTTTCCTTTTCATAATTATATCTCTGAAAAAGCATTTGATTTGATACATCTAGATATATGGGGTCCTTTTTCAGTAGAGTCTATAGAAGGGTACAAGTATTTTCTTACAATAGTTGATGATTGTACAACTCCTAATCATACTACTCCATACCCATTATCTTCTGTTCTATCATATAATCGTTTCAACCCACATTAATGTTCCTATATCTTATCCTATTCCATGGAGACTGAACCAAAGACTTTTGAAGAGGCCATGGCATCTGATATATGGAAAGGTAACGTGAATGAGGAACTGGATGCGATGGAGATAAATGGAACCTAGTATGTTACATCTTTACCGCCTCGAAAGAATGTTGTTGGCTGTAAATGGGTATCCACCATCAAATATAATTCTGATGGTACTATTGAGAGGTGCAAAGCACGTTTGGTGGCTAAGGGATATACTCAGCAAGAGGGTGTTGATTTCAATGAGACTTTCTCTCCAGTGGCTAAGCTAACGAGTGTCAAGCTTATGTTGGAGCTGGCAGCTACACATGGATGGGAACTATCTCAAATGGACATCTCTAATGCATTCCTACACAGCGAACTTGATGAGGAGATATATATGAGTTTACCTCAAGGCTACACTCCGGGTAACTCACAAGTCTTACCTCTGAATGTTGTATGCCGCCTTCGTAAGTCAATATACGGGTTAAAACAAGCTTCTAGGCAGTGGAATCGCTTGTTTACTTCCGTTTTGCTCGATGATGGTTTCCTACAATCGCAGGCAGATACGACCTTATTTGTCAAGTTCACAACAACTAGTTTTATCGCAGTCTTAGTGTATGTTGACGACATCGCTATCGCTAGCAATAATGCTGAGGATCTGGCTGCACTTAAAGCTGTCTTGGCCCGAGCTTTTAAAATCAAGGACTTAGGTCCTCTGCGATTTTTTCTGGGATTGGAGATTGCAAGAACGAGCAAGGGTATATCTGTTTGTTAGCAAAAGTATGCTCTAGACTTATTGGAGAACACTGGATTATTAGCATGTAAGCTGAGTCTTGTCCCTATGGATCTGTATGTTCATCTTACTAAAGATACAGGAAGTCCTTTGGATTCAGCAAGGACTTACAGGGAGATCATTGGACGTTTTCTCTACTTAACGATAACAAGACCTGACATTACATTTGTTGTACATCATCTCAGTCAGTTCCTACAATTCCCTACTGATGCTCATATGCAAGCTGCGCATCGCATTCTCAAGTACATCAAGGGTAGTCCAAGTCAAGGCTTATTCTACTCTGCATCTATTGAATTATGTGTGAATGCTTTTGCGGATGCGGATTAGGGAACTTGCACTGATACAAGACGTTCGATTACTGGTTTTTGTGTTTACATCGGCAAGTCACTTATCTCTTGGAAGTCCAAAAAACAACATGTTTCAAGCCATAGTAGTACAGAGTCTGAGTATTGGAGCATGGCTGAAGTTACTAAAGAGATACTATGGATTCAGCAGTTTTCAGGATTTCCATGTTCTTGTTACTTCAGTTGCCATACTCTTCTGCGACAACAAATCTGCTGTTTACATTGCCACAAATCCAATATTTCACGAAAGAACAAAGCACATCGAGATTGATTGTCACACGATGCGTGATCAGATCAAGCTTGGGAACCTGAAGGCATTACACATTGGTACGGAGAATCAACTCGCTGATATCCTGACTAAGCCATTACAACCACGGCAGTTTCATTCTTTGCTTAGTCAGATGGCTTTATCAAACCTTTACAATCCTTCTCTGGATCCGGATTGAAAGGTTTGAGGGGGGGGGGGGGTATCAAGTATATACATATTAATATATCTAAGCTGATGATTAGATTAGAATATACTTGTATATATAGTTTATACTGTACCCAAAACACAATTAATGAGAATAACTAACTTTTCTCTCTCTCTCTCTCTAGCTCAGCTCACCATCACTCTCTCTCATGTTCTTGCTCAACTCTGAGTTCATCTTCTTCTTCTGTTCAATTCTGTTAAGAACTAATTACACGCCAGTCGACAGGTTCGTTCTCGGATACGACAAATCCTGCGGTAGCCACAAAATATTGAGGCTTTTAAGTAATAAACTAAGTGACTACGAAATCTACCATTTGAGCTCTGATTCATGGTATTAGGGATATAATATCCCACATCGGAAGCTGGACAAGGATCCTGACAGTATATAAGATATATGGGCCTCTCCACTCATTGCCAATTGGTTTTGAGTTGGAAGCCCACAATCTAATATGGTATCAGAACTCGATCCACACATTGTCCAGCCCGATCCATCGGTCTGTCCCAAATTTGGTCCAACGATCCTTTCCCGAAAATACCAAGATCTATGGCTAGAAGAGCCATCATCTCGAGGGGGCGTATTAGGGATATAATATCCCACATCGGAAGCTGGACAAGGATCCTGACAGTATATAAGATATATGGGCCTCTCCACTCATTGCCAATTGGTTTTGAGTTGGAAGCCCACAATCTAATATGGTATCAGAACCCGATCTACACATTGTCCAGCCCGATCCATCGGTCTGTCCCAAATTTGGTCCACCGATCCTTTCCCGAAAATACCGAGATCTATGGCTAGAAGAGCCATCATCTCGAGGGGCGTATTAGGGATATAATATCCCACATCGGAAGCTGGGCAAGGATCCTGACAGTATATAAGATATATGGGCCTCTCCACTCATTGCCAATTGGTTTTGAGTTGGAAGCCCACAATCTAATATATGGATGGTTCCTAGTGTCACTCTTGAATGGGATATGGTGTACATGAAATCATGTGTATCTTTAAAGGGAAATACTTATTGGTGTGCAAAAGACAAGACATCAATCAGTTATTACTTATTTTGTTTCGATTTTACAAGAGAGAGATTTGGGCTTATTTTGTTTCAATTTTACAAGAGAGAGATTTGGGCCGCGTCTGCCTTTTCCTTTCCCTCTGCCTTTCATTAGAGAGTCTCTACATGTGGTTAGGGAGGAGAAGCTTGCGATGTTATTACAGCGAAGAGATACATTTGAGTATGAGATTGGGGTTACGAATAAGATTGAGCCCGATGCAGTGTTATGGAGCAAGTTCTTAAAACTCGATAAGCGATCACAAATTTGTCTGACTGGGGATTTCTTGATCGACAAAGAAAAGAAAGTGGCAGTGCTTTTTTATAAAGATTGGAAAAAGATGATGAAATCCTACAGTAGCGAAGCTAAAGCTTACATCACTGGAGAAAAAGGTTATATAAGAAGAGTGGATTTTGG
Source organism: Camelina sativa (assembly GCF_000633955.1). Classification (NCBI taxonomy): domain Eukaryota; kingdom Viridiplantae; phylum Streptophyta; class Magnoliopsida; order Brassicales; family Brassicaceae; genus Camelina; species Camelina sativa. Next base: position 10,933,776 of record NC_025703.1, on the reverse strand, counting down.
TGAATTACCGAACTCACTACATAGTCCCATTGGTATGCTGATGCTTTCTTATGTTCCAAGTTCTGTGCAAATCAACTAAACCAGAATTGTGAATTAGTCTCCTTGCTTTCATCTTCTTTTATGATTATTTTGTTTCTCATTTCTTCTACGCAATTAATGTATTATGAAGATTTAAGTTAATGATTGAATTTCTTACAAAAGAAAAGAGAGAGACAGACAACAACAGAGTGACGAGTATATAAACCGACCCAAACCAAAATCAAACTTTTGTTTTATATAACTCGATCGTTTTTGTAACAATTGTGCGAGTGTAAAAGTTCACACGTGGGAATTTCTTTATCTGAACAGCCTTAGACCATCTACTGCGGTTAGAATTCCATGATGGGTTCCAACATTTTTTTGAAGAATAATTTCAAGAGCTTGGGGCATTATATTGAGTGAGTGTTTTTTTTGGTAAGGCATATTGAGTGAGTGTTGCAGGGTGAGGTTTGAGGCTTTGAGACATTGAGCATTGTATAATTTCCTTATTATATAGTATAATTTCTTTGTTATGACGATATTGTATAATTTCCTTGTAATAACATTTTTAAGAAAATAGTTTTAAATGTGTTTTCTTTTTTGACATATGTTGAAATCTAATTGATGGATATGACATATGTTGCGATCATATCAGTTAGCAAATTTGAAAACAGTGTTTTATATGATAAGATATCCAGTATTTTTGGTAATTTTAGATATTGTAAACATATTTGGGGTATAAAATAACTAATATATTTTTTATTTTTGGGTATTTTAAGGTAAATTTAGACCTACAGTAAAACCTCTATAAATTAATTAAAAATATACATTTATAAATTTTGTTGGTCCAGGAACAGTGTAAAAAATAACAAAGTTCGATAAGATGATAAAATAATAAAATAATAAAATAATATTTTTTTTGAAATACTCGTATAAAATATGATCCTAATAATGTCATAAATTAATAATCATGTAAATTTATATATATATAATAATAATATTTGCTTTAAAATTTAAATTTTTCCTATAGCCCATATCTATAAAATAAATGTTATTTTATATTTTTAAACTGTAATGATAAAATACACTAATAACATGTCATAAAAATAACTAATTTTAAAAAAAAGTTTTCAATTTCTAAATATCTATAATTTTTATTTTGATAGCTTTATAGACTATTAAAATATGACAATTGATATTCTTATTCATAAATTTAAATATATATATATATATGTCATATGTATAAGTGAATTTGTTTATACTATATGTAATTTGTTGTCTACATCCGTACGCGTCATATTCCCATCATGTTTGGTTTTTGTTAATCGGTTTCTTCTATCTTGTCTATGCGACTTTGAAATTGGGGTTTCCAAGAGTCGAACGAGATTTTCATAAAAATTTGAGATCTTTCAATTTACTACTCTAGGGTGGAACGTGTTCCATACTCTATGAGTCAATTAGTTTCAAAGATTTAAAACTTGAATTTGGCGATTTGGAGTTTTTCGTTTAATTTGTTTTAAAGAATACATGAGCATGATTTCGTACGTTTCCTAAATACATGTTACTTCTTTAGTGATTCTAATAACATAATTCATGTATGATACACATGATTATACAAAACTGGCATATAGATTGAAGGGGATTGCTGTAGTGAACGAAGATTTATACAAACCAGATAAATGTAGTCTAGAGTGCAAAGGAAAATGTCCAGTAGTCAATACATGTAAATCTTTTCTTCAATTTCGATAGCCTTTACATTTTTCTAGTGACTACTATTGTAGAGTGTGATGTGATGTGATTGTACATCGATTAAGGAAACAAATTTTGTACATCGTTTAATTTTAAAATTAATTATTCTAATGTTATATTATAGTTTTTAATTCATCTAAATCCTAACCATTTTTTATAAATCAAAACCAACATATAATTTTGTTTAATTATGTAATTTAAAGTCTAACCACTCTTTTATAAATCCAAACTAAAATACAATTTTGTTTAATTGTAAAATATAAACTTTAAACTCTAACCACTCTTTTATAAACTCAAACCGATACATAATTTTGTTTAATTGTAAAATCTAAACACTAAACCTTAAACACTTTTTTATAAACTTAAACCGACTTATAATTTGAGCATAATAGATTATCTCTAGGGAGACAACAACAAAAGGGTGACAAGTTATCGATCGAATTTCTTATAAAACAGAGAGACAACTATAGGTTGACGCAATGGCGGAGCTAGGATTTACTTTTATGAGGTCAAAATGTCAAAACAAAAAATTATAGGGGTCAATTTTGATATTGGACAAGGGTCAATTTGAAAGTTTTAAGAAAAAATCCACTGATTTTGAAATCTCATGAGGGTCAATTGACACAGAAATTCAAATTCAAATTTCATCTGGGACAATTTATTTGTCATTGCAAATTTGCAATGACACTATCCTCTTATATACTCGTCAATTTTATCAGGCCTCGACGAGTATATAAACCGACCTAAACCGAAATTCAAATTTTAGTTTTTATTATTCGATCGGTTTTGTAACACATGTGCGAGGCTAAAAATTCATACGCGTGCGAATTTCATATTTGAACGACCTTATCCTCTTTCTCTGCTTTTCCGCATCATCAGCCATGGCTTCTTCGACTCTCTTCAAACTCAATACACAGACATTCAAAGCTCTAAACCCTTCTTCTCCTTCGTTATGTCCTCCAAATTCCAGAATCTTCCATCTTCATTTCTCCAAATCACTCTCCCAACAACATTCAAAGCTCAACCACAAACCCACCACAACTACTCGTTTCTTCGCTCCTCTCTGTTTCTCTCCTCCTTCACCTTCTTCTCCTCCTAACTCCAAAGAAGAAGCCATTTTACAAGCCAAGACTTGTCTCTCTTCTTGTCTCATCAAACCTTTAAACAACCCACAACTCGCTTCCCCAAAACTCAAGAAGCTCAAACAACCAAGATTCCGTCTTGAGATCCCAATCCTTGACGATGACTCTCCTTCCTCTCTCTCTCAGCTCGCTTTTTCGATCTTTCATGACTTACCCATCTCGAGAAGAGGCTCTCCCAATGTCAAGCTTCTCTTCCTCTGGCCTGACACTTCTTTCCTCGATTCCGCCATCAAAGCTTTCCGGTCAGACTCTATCAGCCACACTGCCGTGTCCCCTGTTTCAGACTCTGTTACCAAAGCTCTGAGATCTGCTGACGTGGCGGTTTTCATGTCCCCAGAGAGAACGCAGATGGAGGATGTTAGGACGGCGAGTGAAGCTTTTTCTTCAAAACCTGTGGTGATGATCAATCCGAGATGGTTGTTCGAGGAAGAGAAAAGCTTTGGTGATGAGTTCAACGGCTTTATAGGTTCCTTTGAAGTGATTTATGCGTTCACAGGTTTAGAAGTGAGAGGAGTGTTGAGTAAGAGGAAAGGAGTGATCTTTAAGTGTGTGAGAGATGGTGTTGTGAGTGGAGAGAGATGGAACGTTCTTGTTGAGGAAGAAGAAGGTAATGGAACTTTGAAAGTGGTCTCACAGTTCAAAGCTAGGCCATCAATGGATGAAGTTGAGCTTGTTCTCTATAACTTGATGGCTATGAATTCGCCTATCACCAAATCAGCTAAGTTTCTCAAGGATTTAGTTTCAAACATCACTGGGAAGAAGTAATTGGGGTTTAGGAGTCCAATGTTTTAGTATGTCTTGAATTAAGAGAGTTTCCTGTAAAGAATCAATGTTTGCATAGAGGAACCTTACGAGTTCAATCTAATCACCAGTCTCATCCAAGAGCTTGGGCATTGAGCAAGTGTTGCAAGGTGAGGTTTGAGGCTTTGAGCATTGAATGCTTTCAGTTTTTGTTTGTGTCACTACACACCTGTTCTTCTCATTGTTGTTGAATTGAATGTGTAATCTGTTGGAGGTTTACTCTTTAAAGACTTGAAGTCATGTACTTCAACTTATGCGCTTTGCAATGTAACTAATCCGACATGCAAATTTCATTAACTAGGAAGGGCAAGCTTTGTCTGCTCTTAGTCCTAAGAGGTCTTCCGGATCCAATATAAGCCAAGTCCTTCAATCTAATGTGCTAATGCCAAATTTGATAAGTTGAGAATGTAAAGTGGAGGCAAGGAAATGGCAAGCCTGAGGGATTAGTTGTCATTTAGCCGGTCACGCCTCTATTTCTCTATTCAAAACCTCTTTAATTTGGGTTAATGGGTATAAATTTGTAAATTCACTTGCGGATTCGAACAAATGACAACAAATAAAAGGCATAACGAATAATAATATCATATCATAAGATTCCAACATTTCTTTTCAAACATAGTGCAAATTAAACTAAACCAGATCTAATCTGAACCTAAGCTACACATTAATTTGGGCATTAAGCTAAACACAAGACACGATAGCTAATCTAATCTTCATCAACGGAAGGCTTGGAAGCACCAGTCTTCTTTGGAAGAAGAAGGTTGTGAATGTTAGGCATCACACCTCCATTAGCAATGGTCACATCACCAAGCAACTTGCTCAGCTCCTCATCGTTCCTCACAGCTAGCTGAATGTGACGCGGCACAATCCTAGTCTTCTTGTTATCCCTTGCTGCGTTCCCAGCCAATTCCAACACCTACACACAGATCCAATTTCCCAAACAAACACAAACCGGTTAAAAATCAATTTTTTTATAAAAATTGAAGATCTAAATATGATAATTACCTCGGCGGCGAGGTATTCGAGAACGGCGGCTAAGTAAACAGGAGCACCGGCACCAACACGTTCGGCGTACTTGCCGTTCTTGAGAAAACGAGCGATTCGACCAACCGGGAACTGGAGACCGGCTTTGCTGCTTCTCGAAGTCGCCTTCTTAGCAACGCCAGATCCAAGAGTTTTGCCACGACCAGCCATTTGCGGTTTCGGAAGAGAGAGAGAGAACAAAAATGCGAAATTTTCAAAGCGAGGGAGAACAATAAAAAAACTATACAGTAGAGACAACGCTCTTGGGTATATATATAGTGAGTAGAGAGACGGTTGAGTTGATGCTTGTCCAATAGAAAACAATCACTCGGATCGATGTCATTGCCGTTGGATCATATTTTAGATCGACGATTCAGAATCGAGATCTGGATTTACCTTTCTTCTTTTTTTTTTGTTTTTTTTTGTTTTGAACTACACAGGTGGATCCACGTTTAAACATTGCGTTGACGAAAATACCCTTATATCTGATAAATGCAGCAATTTAGGATGTGCAATAAATTTTGAAATCTAACAAAGCCTATATAATTTCTCTCTTCCTAATAGATTAATGTTTTGGCACACATATTAAAAAAAGGTTTAAATTTTAATTATAAAGTAATTTATAATTATCTTTTAGTAAATAGGAAAAATATAAACCACTAGATTATTGTCATCAGAAAATACATAAAGTAAAAAAATCATTTTAATCTTTTTATTTATAAAATCAATTTTTGAAAAAAATATATATATCCTAGAACATCAACCTTTAAAAGTCAAATGGGAGTATATTTTATTATAAACACAATATAATATAATAATTTATTCTTATAAATAAATATAACTAATTAATAAAATTAAATATATTTAAAATTTTATTTGATATGATCTTAAATATATTAATTAGAAATCTTCTAATTTAAGATAAAATATAAAATATATATATTTAAGCCAAATCACATTATTTATTAATAAGAGACTTATTAAGTCACTAAAAAATAAAAAATAAAAAATTAATACATTACTATATTACACTAAAAATAATAATGTTATAGTATTAGTGGAAATTTTTTAAGCATTAGGTGAAATATTGTATCATACATGCTAAGTAACGATTACAGGTTAGGTAATTAAACCATATAAAGAATCAATTGTTTCTTGACTTTGAAAATGGAACTTATACTATATGTATTCATGTATTTGTTGAATATTCTGACGTGGCATACTAATTTTCAAAGTGACAACTCATACACGTTATTAACATTTACCATATTTTTAGATATTATATAAGCAGAGATATTAACACAACTCTTTTCACTTATGTAGTCAATCAATATCATCAACAAAAAAAACTTAGTTACTAAAATATTAAAACAATCGGCAAAGAGATATATATACGACAAAGAAGCCACCTCTTCCTTCGCGTCAACCCAAATCAAGAACGCCTCTAAACTAAAATAAAAAAATTATGGAGTCTCCGGTGGAGAGGAGCGGTAACGACTTCCGACAACCGTTGCTAGATAAAATTCCGGCGAAGAAAGAAGCGGAGGGAGAGGAGAGATTATGCATAGACGAGATGTTACAGAGATATTGCGGCGAGTTCGGGAGGTGGCAGATGAAACACTTCGTTTTGACGTGTCTTGCTTGGGCTTTAGAGGCGTTTCACACGATGGTAATGATATTCGCCGATCAAGAGCCCGAGTGGAGATGCGTCGGGTCGGATTGTCGGGTCGGGTCTTCGACTTGTGGTATGGATCCGAGTTCTTGGGAATGGACGGCTGGTAAAGGAAGCTCCACCGTGTCCGAGTGGGGGTTGATTTGCGGCGAGAAGTATAAGGTTGGTCTCGTTCAAGCTCTCTTCTTCGCCGGATGCATGATCGGTAAGTTTTTTTTTTTTATCTCTTCTAAGTTTTGTTTTTGATTTTAACCAGAAGATAACAGCTGTTTCCTGAAAATGTATTTCACGTCGAATTCAATTTTTTTAAAAGATAACAATAGTAAAAAAAATAAATGAAACTAATCTGTCAGATGTTTTTTTAAGTTTTACCTTAACTGAAAAACTTTGATTCTTTTCTTAAGAAAAATCATAAAATACATACTCTTAATGGATTTATCAATTGTTCTCAACTAATTTGATTTGTTGGATCCAATGGACTAAGCACACAACTAACCCAAATCAAATTAGTTAAAAGCACTTCCATATCCACGGACACGTTGGCTTGGATCTGGATCGTTCCAAATCGTATACCACGTGCCCTGATCACTATAGAGTAGAGGATATGTATACCTCACTTTTTTTCCGATATACCTCACTTTTTTTAATACTATAAAATTTTGGATGATAATGCTTTTACCCATAACATTATTAGGCGGTTCAAATTCACGTACACAACCAAAAAAGAGTGATTGGCGATAAAAGAAAAGATAGACTTTGATTCGTAAGCTTGGTGCTAAAAAACAAAACAACTAAAATGACAAGAATGTAAAATCATATATGATATCCGTGTGAGATGTGGCTGACTAAAGGAGTTACGTTGATCACATTCTATATTATCTTGTTGGCTTTTTGGGAATAAAAAGTCATAATTTCCTTCTTTAATATTCGTTGAATTGATCTGTAAAGTTGAAAACACACAGAAATATCCCTCTTGGCATGGCGTGCGCATGTCTTGGTTATACCACCGCTTCGGCTTTAAAATCATGATTCACCTAACATCATTTCACACGTTCATCCACGTCTTTTCTTTTCTTGAAATAGCTGTGTTTTACTTTTATCTCACATGAGTATACTTTTACTAGAAAAATAAGTAGTTTTCTTAAGAAATTTCTCTCAATGTTATTTTGTTAATTAATCTTTGAAATATGTTCGACTGTTTTTTTTTTTCGGAGAGCATGTTATGATCTTGATTAACACACAATTTACATTAGGATGCTATTTATGAATATGATGACAACATCACGTTCACATTTGAAACAAACGTGTAGCCATAGACACATCTAGTCTACTACATGTCTAGCTACTTGCATAAACAAACAAAATAATCATTACAATATGACCTCGTTACTAATATTGGCTCATATGATGATAATAGAAAAAAACAAAAGTTGTATATCTTATTTTGGCTAATGTTTAGATAAGTTTATAAAAAGGGACAGTTTGGCTCTAGATGATCCAATCTCTGCATTTGATACATATCACATAATGAATAGGATATACTAAGGAATATCCAATTAGAGTGTCATACTAGTCAATTTATTTTACATATATTTCATGAAAGTTGAAGATATCGTTTTCATATAAATTAGCAGAAAAATGATTGTGAAACATTGGTCCAACATATCTCAAAAAGTACTTCGCTTTTTCGACCATACATTCCTTATGGTCCCCTATGAACTTGTCAAATCTTTTGATAAGTCTTTAACCAAAGTGTTCAACTGTTTTTTTTACTCTCGTATAACTTTTTGTTACCCTACATTTATTGGTTACAAATATGGCTTAATCAGTGTGTTGACTTAATTATGTGCAGGTGCAGGAGTATTCGGACATCTATCCGACTCGAAGCTAGGAAGAAAAGGCTCACTAACAGTCGTTTGCATTATTAACTCAATCTTCGGAATCGCGACAGCTTTCTCCCCAAACTACTGGACCTATGTGGTTCTCCGGTTCTTGACAGGTTTCAGCACCGGTGGTGTAGGCCTAACCGCGTTTGTCCTAGCCAATGAACCTATAGGACCGAGCAAACGCGGTGTAGCCGGAATGTCAACTTTCTACTTCTTCTCTGCCGGCATCGCAATTCTATCCGGCATTGCTTACGTTTTCAGATCATGGAGGGAGCTTTTCATAGTGTCTTCGTTACCGTCTCTCTTGTTCCTAATCATTGTTATCCCATTCATCTCCGAGTCCCCTAGGTGGTATCTCGTGAGAGGCAAAGTAGACGAGGCGATGAAGCTGATGCATTGTATCGCTAAAACGAACGGGCGTCACATTCCCGACGGAGTCACTCTTGTTGTAGACGACGACGTGGAAGATAAAAACGGAGAGAGGAATAATACTGCTGTTGAGGGTTCGCTCAAAGATGTTATACTGTCGCCTCTCACGCGGATCAGACTTCTCCTTACAGTCGCCATAAGTTTCACGGTCTCGATAGTGTACTACGGACTAAGCCTCAACGTAGTCAACCTCAAGACCAATCTCTACCTCAACGTATTTGTCAACGCGGTGGCGGAGATGCCGGCATTTGCTATAACAGCGGGTTTGCTAGACAAGTACGGGAGGAAACCGTTGTCCATAGGGACGCAGTGGTTCAGCTGCGTCTTCTGCCTAGCCGGATTCGCTATATGGGGAGCTGGTACATGGAAATCGGTTAGAATGGTTGCAGGGGTTTTAGGGATATTTGGGATGGCCGGAACGTACAATCTTCTGTTCATATATATAGCTGAGCTGTTTCCTACGGTGGTGAGGAACGCGGCATTGGGCTGCGCTACTCAGGCGTCTCAAATGGGAGCGATCCTGGCGCCTTTTGTGGTGGTTTTAGGGGATGAGTTACCGTTTGGGGTGTTTGCTGTTTGCGGGTTAGTGGGAGGTGGGCTTGCGTTTTACTTGCCGGAGACGCTAAACAAGCCCTTGTATGATACAATGTTTGGGATGCACGAAGCTGAGAGTAACAGAGGCGGCAGAGAAGAAGTAGTAGTGTGTTAAAAGAAACAGAATCTACAACACTTGGACATGAAGACACAAATAAAGATCTAGGGATAGGTGTTTTAAAATGTCTTGTACGTTGTGATTTTGAGTTAAGATTTTCGGTTTTGAAAATGGTGAACGCGTTGATAAAAATGTTAACATTGATTTTAGTGAACACGTTCATGGTTTTGATTAGTGGGAAAAAAATGACAAATGGTCAACACTTTTCTATGAACCGAGCAAAGACAATAACATAGATGTGACAGATCCTGTTTGCCAAAGAAAAAGAAATAAATAAAATAATGGATCGATGCCAAACTCAAACATTCGTAAACAAAACAACTAATAATATGTAATGACACGATGGATGTATCAGAGTCACCCTACAACACCAGGAGGCTTGACATCTTCAGCAACAGGAGCGGCTCCACCTCCAAGCGTAGGAATATGAATTTGTACATTGGTTCCATCAACAGGGTTAAGGGTAATGGTAAACCCAGCCGGAACCGTTACTGTGAAACCATCAGCCTGAACGTCAACTTTGAACGCAGGTACAACGGGTCCATTAAAGCGAAAAACAGCTTCCATCTTCGGAGATCAGATCAGATCAGATCAGAGAATTTAGGATTCAAGCGATGAAGAAATGATTAAGGAGAAAGAAGTTAAGACTGTCAAAGTAGGTTAAGGAAAAAAAAAACAAACATCGTTCACAAACTAAATTGGGTTGGGTTACAAGTAAATGGGCCAGTGCAGGGATAATAAAAGAATAAAGTTCATAAAACGTTATATAGATTAGCTTACCAGAGAGCTAACATCTGGTTCCATGGCCCAATGGATAAGGCGCTGGTCTACGAAACCAGAGATTCTGGGTTCGATCCCCAGTGGAATCGTATTTTACTTTTTTGTTTTTCCGACCAAAATAATATTTTGTCGCAGCGGTATGACACAAGGCCGAAGCCGCAAAACAGAAAAATTGGGGCTTTTTCTATGAACCAATAGATTCATATATTAAACCCAAATTTTGCGTTGTTTTTTTGCTTTGCCGAAGAAGAAAGACAAAAAGGGTTGAATCGACGATTTAAAGAAAATCCCAACTCCAAAACTTTCTCGTTTTTGTTTAATTGGGGTTGAAGAACATCGAAGGGGCTGCA
>NC_025703.1:10904008-10919615 GCF_000633955.1 Camelina sativa | reverse complement strand
GTTCGACTGTTTTTTTTTTTCGGAGAGCATGTTATGATCTTGATTAACACACAATTTACATTAGGATGCTATTTATGAATATGATGACAACATCACGTTCACATTTGAAACAAACGTGTAGCCATAGACACATCTAGTCTACTACATGTCTAGCTACTTGCATAAACAAACAAAATAATCATTACAATATGACCTCGTTACTAATATTGGCTCATATGATGATAATAGAAAAAAACAAAAGTTGTATATCTTATTTTGGCTAATGTTTAGATAAGTTTATAAAAAGGGACAGTTTGGCTCTAGATGATCCAATCTCTGCATTTGATACATATCACATAATGAATAGGATATACTAAGGAATATCCAATTAGAGTGTCATACTAGTCAATTTATTTTACATATATTTCATGAAAGTTGAAGATATCGTTTTCATATAAATTAGCAGAAAAATGATTGTGAAACATTGGTCCAACATATCTCAAAAAGTACTTCGCTTTTTCGACCATACATTCCTTATGGTCCCCTATGAACTTGTCAAATCTTTTGATAAGTCTTTAACCAAAGTGTTCAACTGTTTTTTTTACTCTCGTATAACTTTTTGTTACCCTACATTTATTGGTTACAAATATGGCTTAATCAGTGTGTTGACTTAATTATGTGCAGGTGCAGGAGTATTCGGACATCTATCCGACTCGAAGCTAGGAAGAAAAGGCTCACTAACAGTCGTTTGCATTATTAACTCAATCTTCGGAATCGCGACAGCTTTCTCCCCAAACTACTGGACCTATGTGGTTCTCCGGTTCTTGACAGGTTTCAGCACCGGTGGTGTAGGCCTAACCGCGTTTGTCCTAGCCAATGAACCTATAGGACCGAGCAAACGCGGTGTAGCCGGAATGTCAACTTTCTACTTCTTCTCTGCCGGCATCGCAATTCTATCCGGCATTGCTTACGTTTTCAGATCATGGAGGGAGCTTTTCATAGTGTCTTCGTTACCGTCTCTCTTGTTCCTAATCATTGTTATCCCATTCATCTCCGAGTCCCCTAGGTGGTATCTCGTGAGAGGCAAAGTAGACGAGGCGATGAAGCTGATGCATTGTATCGCTAAAACGAACGGGCGTCACATTCCCGACGGAGTCACTCTTGTTGTAGACGACGACGTGGAAGATAAAAACGGAGAGAGGAATAATACTGCTGTTGAGGGTTCGCTCAAAGATGTTATACTGTCGCCTCTCACGCGGATCAGACTTCTCCTTACAGTCGCCATAAGTTTCACGGTCTCGATAGTGTACTACGGACTAAGCCTAAACGTAGTCAACCTCAAGACCAATCTCTACCTCAACGTATTTGTCAACGCGGTGGCGGAGATGCCGGCATTTGCTATAACAGCGGGTTTGCTAGACAAGTACGGGAGGAAACCGTTGTCCATAGGGACGCAGTGGTTCAGCTGCGTCTTCTGCCTAGCCGGATTCGCTATATGGGGAGCTGGTACATGGAAATCGGTTAGAATGGTTGCAGGGGTTTTAGGGATATTTGGGATGGCCGGAACGTACAATCTTCTGTTCATATATATAGCTGAGCTGTTTCCTACGGTGGTGAGGAACGCGGCATTGGGCTGCGCTACTCAGGCGTCTCAAATGGGAGCGATCCTGGCGCCTTTTGTGGTGGTTTTAGGGGATGAGTTACCGTTTGGGGTGTTTGCTGTTTGCGGGTTAGTGGGAGGTGGTCTTGCGTTTTACTTGCCGGAGACGCTAAACAAGCCCTTGTATGATACAATGTTTGGGATGCACGAAGCTGAGAGTAACAGAGGAGGCAGAGAAGAAGAAGTAGTGTGTTAAAAGCAACGGAATCTACAACATTTAGACATGGAGACACAAATAAAGATCTTTTTCAAATGTCGAATTGTTTTGTACGTTGTGATTTTTGCGTTAAGGTTTTGGTTTTTGAATGGTGAAGGCGTTGATAAATAAGGTTAACAATGATTTTAGTGAACACGTTCATGGTTTTGATTAGTGAAAAAAAAATGACAAAATGCTCAACACTTTTCTATGAATCGAGCAAAGACAATAACATAGATGTGACAGATCCTGTTTGCCAAAGAAAAAGAAATAAATAAAATAATGGAACGATGACAAACTCAAACATTCGTAAACAAAACAACTAATATGTAATGGCACGATGGATGTATCAGAGTCACCCTACAACACCAGGAGGCTTGACATCTTCAGCAACAGGAGCGGCTCCACCTACAAGCGTAGGAATATGAATTTGTACATTGGTTTCATCAACAGGGATAAGGGTAATGGTAAACCCAGCCGGAACAGTTACTGTGAAACCATCAGCCTGAACGTCAACTTTGAACGCAGGTACAACGGGTCCATTAAAGCGAAAAACAGCTTCCATCTTCGGAGATCAGATCAGAGAATTTAGGATTCAAGCGATGAAGAAATGATTAAGGAGAAAGAAGTCAAGACTGTCAAAGTAGGTTAAGGAAAAAAAAAACAAACATCGTTCACAAACTAAATTGGGTTGGGTTACAAGTAAATGGGCCAGCCAGTGCAGGGATAAAAGAATAAAGTTCATAAACATTATTTATCTTATTTTACGACAGAGCTAACATCTGGTTCCATGGCCCAATGGATAAGGCGCTGGTCTACGAAACCAGAGATTCTGGGTTCGATCCCCAGTGGAATCGTATTTTACTTTTTTGTTTTTCCGACCAAAATAATATTTTGTCGCAGCGTTATGACACAAGGCCGAAGCCGCAGCCGCAAAACAGTAAAATTGGGGCTTTTTCTATGAGCCAATAGATTCATATATTAAACCAAAATTTTGCGTTGTTTTTGCTTTGCCGAAGAAGAAAGACAAAAAGAGTTGAATCGACGATTTAAAGAAAATCCCAACTCCAAAGCTTTCTCCTTTTTTTTTTTTTTTTCTCGTTTTTGTTTAATTGGGGGGGGTTGAGGAACATCAAAGGGCTGCAGCAGGTAAACAAAACCACCGGCTTTTATTTGTTATGAAACGAAGATTCCCTGATTCTCCTTCAAGCTCTGGTCCTCCTTCTTCTTCCAGATTCAAATCTAATCCCGAAGGTTTCGTTTCCCTCTCCTCCTCCTCAATCTCCTCTATACATAGTCTGGGTTCTTCGTGTTCTGTTGATTGGATTGAAGTTATACAGGAGTTTTTTTTATTCCTTGCTAGTTTCTCCGTTGGACTTGAGAGTTGGTTTTGCTAACCCGTGGGAAAAAGTTTCGTTCTTTATAGTATCTATCAAGCTTTTCTCATTCCTCTTGTGTTGTTCTGCTTGTCTTGTTCGAGTTTTAGTTTAAGCTTTCACTTGGATTCTTATAGATTTTATCAAAATGACTATGATTGTTAAATGCTTAAAGTTATATTCTTTCAGGTGATTCTCAGTTTCTGGAAGATGAGACCACTAAGAATTTTGCCAGGAAAGTTGCTGATCATTACAGTCGGAGAACTAACCAGACATTGGAAGAGCGAGAAGCTAGTCCTATCATTCATTTGAAGAAACTTAACAACTGGGTTCGTTACTCATTTAACAACACCTTCTTCTCTATGGGAAACTTCAACTTGTGTCTTCTTTTTCTTTCAAACAGATTAAAAGTGTGTTGATCCAGCTTTATGCTCGTCCTGACGATGCTGTCCTCGATCTTGCCTGTGGAAAGGTTCCTCTCTTCTTAAAGTCTAAGCTTTCACTTGCATGTCAACTGTTGTTTCTCAAAACTTTTCTCAATGTATTCCTTTTAAATCTACCAGGGTGGTGATTTGATCAAGTGGGACAAAGCTAGGATCGGGTACTATGTTGGAATCGATATTGCTGAAGGGTCGGTAAGTTGACTGGCTTGATATTAGCTGTATCTTTTTGCGTATTTTGTATCTCTATATCTTGGAATTGAAGAAGTGCTTCTATGTTGTACTTGATAACAGATTGAAGATTGCCGCACGCGTTATAATGGTGATGCGGACCATCATCAACGGCGTAAAAAGTTCAGTTTTCCATCCCGTTTACTATGTGGGGATTGTTTTGAGGTATAACAAAACCCTTGTAGTAGTTCAGGGATCTCGATTATATATTGACATGATATGACCAGATGCAGATACAACTACAAACTCAAAATTTTCATTTGCTTGACGATTTGTAAGTCCTAATAGTGGAATTGAATTTCAATGATTACAGGTAGAGCTAGACAAGATTCTTGAAGAGGATGCTCCTTTTGATATATGCAGTTGTCAGGTCCCATATATTTCAGTCGCCTTTTTGTTTTCAAATTACTTTTTCCCACTGGTATTTTGAAGTAGAGCGTTTGGTGATATAAAGTGTAGTTATAGTTTCTAAAATTACTAAGTCCTTGCTTAATTGTAGTTTGCTATGCATTACTCATGGACTACTGAGGCACGAGCACGACGAGCTTTGGCAAATGTTTCAGCTTTACTTCGTCCTGGAGGTGTCTTTATCGGAACAATGCCAGATGCCAATGTTATTATAAAAAAACTCAGAGAAGGTTCTTTTTCTTTTGCTTCGTTTCTTAGAATTTTCTCTGTGGATTTTGGTAAATTAATCTGTTCTTTGTTGTATGCTGAATATGCAGCTGAAGGTTTGGAGATTGGTAATAGTGTATACTGGATTCGTTTTGGTGAAGAGTATTCCCAAAAGGTGATCATTATGTGTCCATAGCTTTATCTTTTTTAACCTTTAGCTGAAAGTTATCTCTGTTCCGGTTCTGATGTTGATATTTGTTATACATGGTTCAGAAGTTCAAATCTAGCAGCCCCTTTGGTATCGAATACGTGTTTCATCTTGAGGTACTTACTTTATCTACAATTTTCTGGAGTTATTCACTTAGTCTACCCCAGAAACTTGAGCATTTTTTAAAAAGCTTTAGAGGTGTATTTTAATTGTACAACATGGGAGCAAAGCAAATCGATGGAGGTCTACCAAAATCTTCCCTGTTATTTTTGCTGTATTAAAGTAAATGTAACATAGGAATTTGTAATGTAGGATGCTGTTGATTGCCCTGAGTGGATTGTACCCTTTAACGTCTTCAAGTCTTTAGCAGAAGAGGTAATTGCTTGATCCCGTGTTTACTAGAAAACTTTCTAGTTGCCAAAATCACTGGTTTAGATTTGTGAGAGTGACATTGTCCCATGTTTTGTTGGATAGTATGATTTGGAGTTGGTATTTGTGAAGAACTCCCACGAGTTTGTCCATGAGTATATGAAAAAGCCAGAGTTTGTGGAACTCATGAGAAGGCTTGGTGCTTTGGGTGATGGTAACAATGATCAGAGTAAGTCTTTGTTCATATCATCCGTTTGATTCAAATCAAATGCGATAAAAACATAACTAGCCCGACAAATCTTTTTTTTTTCAGGCACATTATCAGCTGATGAATGGGAAGCTGCATATCTATATCTCTCCTTTGTCTTGAGGAAGGTTTGTCTTCTTTTAACATTTTTCGATTTTCACATTTCCTATTTCCATCGGTTATGTTTTATAATAAATGGTGGGGTTTTACAGAGGGGAGAATCAGATGGAGCTCGAAGGAGTGGGCGGAGGAAGAATGGGAAAATGAACTTATCAAAAGACGATGTTTTGTATATCGATAACTGAAGTGTGAAAGACTGTTCCATTACACACCAGTGTCTCAAGTCTCTGTTTTGGTCTCACTTTGTTCTCTTATGCTTTAGGCCATTTTGAATTGAGAGATTGGTTTACATAAGAAAAATATGCTCCTTCACAAAGAAAGAAGATGACAAGAAGCCTAATAATACGAATAGTTGTTGGAACACTTGTGTTTTCAAGTGTGTAGGCTTTTAATATACCATCAGGATGATGAACATGATAGATCATGGCATTATTCATGATTTGTATTGTATTATGATGTATTTGCAGCGTACTTTGTTTAAAAGGTCGATGGCTTTTTATTTGTATTACTATATTTTGAGATTATATCCACTGTGAACTTGAGGAAATTGAGAAAGATTCAAGTTTTTGTTATGTTATTCTATTGCTTTCGATCTCACTTTGTCTCTCTTTAACTCTCGCGTAGTCGTGTGGTTCAAACTTAAACAAGAAAATTACAGACAAGTTTTACGCGTTATCTGTTTGTCCTTGCAACACTCTTACATAGAACGAGGACAAGAAAGTTTCTATTCTAGCTTAAACAACTCAGAGAACAAGTAAAACTTAATCACGACTTGTTGTCTTTACTTTCTCTTAATCTCAATGTATGTTCAAAGCATGTTCTTTCCATACAAAGATCTCGACTCTCGAGTGGTACTTCCAGATCAGAAACACATTCGAACATGTGACTCTGTTTGGTTCTCTTCTTTTTTTTTTTTTCTGTTGGAACTTTCTGCTTTGATCAGTGTCTTTGCTTTTGATTGAAACAATCGAACCCTCTGTACAATATACGAATAGGAGGCATAGGGGAAGAAGCACTACGCCTAGAAATCAACAACACAGAAAACTTTCTTCAAAATGATTCCTTTCTTTCTTCTTCTTCTTTGGGATTGGGACTAATCAAATTAAAATGGTTGGAACAATAAACATCCATCTTGTTCGTACTTTGGATACCCGTATAACCACGTTGGCGTAGTGTGTGTTCTTTCTTTTCAAATATTTCTAAGACCTTCCGTTCCAATTTTGAAGTTTCGAACCAAGTCTCATATTATGAATTTGCAGATTCTTTTTTTATTATTATTATTTAAAAAATGAAGAACATCAGTTACATCACAAATGGTTGTTTCTTAAATTCGCAAAGAATTTTGTCGGTTCGAAGACTAGAGGTTAGCCTAATAACCTCAATAGATCAAAACACATCTGCCTAACGTAATTTAGTAGGATATAAGAAATGAACTACTTTATGTAGACAAATTGATACCAAGACCACGTCATGCTTAATGCGAGTAACTAAATATTTCTTTCAAGATCTGAAAACTATTGAGTTATGTCAAATTATAAATATGACCCATTTGGACTAATAATACTACACTTGACTTAACTAATACTATATGTTTCAATATTTGCACCAATTATTTAACACCGACAACATCATTTGGCTTGTATCGGTCTCACTAACAACATCGTTTATCATGTTGTTGCAAGCATCCGAAGTCTAATAACAAAGATATAATTCTGTTTGGTACGAAAAGCTATAAATATCTCTCTAGAGTAGGCAAACAAAATACTTTTTTACAGAAAAAAAAAATTTATAGGTTAATCATTATGTGATAATCAAACGCACAAAGTCCAATAATTAATGTTAATTAAAGACGTTACTTTCTCTTTAAGATGATACTACTATTCAATTAAGTAAGCTTAGTCTGAAGAATATAATCAATCATAGCAGATCGAGAAAAGTAGAACAAAAAAGTCGCTCCATTATTTGCTCTCTTCGTCTTGTTATCATCAATTCTTTTTTCCTTTTTTCCTTAACTAGAGTAAAATAATTTGTTTTTTCTTGGTCAATCAAAATAATTTATTTTAAATTATCTATATATATTTTTGATGATGCAAGAATGAGGTATTGCTATCATGCAGTCACAACAACTTCGATCTAATGCTTTACTAACCATTTGTTCACATATTGACGATTCTCCTCGTACTTTTGATTATGAAGAATTAGAAGTACAAAAACACCATTTTTGTATCATCAATAAATAATCCTCTACGTTTAGATGTTAGAAGTTGGCTTATCGTCCGACTGATAAGAGTTGTATATCAATTTTCACTAGATGTATATATATGTATATGGCTACAAATCGAAGGAATCTTTATACCTTCGTTTATAATTGTTTCATATATGTACTAATTATCTTTTGACATCAAAACTAATACAAGTAGCATAATTTTCGTAAATGTAGTTTTGAACAATTAATTCGAGATTGTCACCTAACTCCCTTTTAATAATAACGATTTGAATAAGAAGAAGTGAGCCCATATAGTAAAAGGTCGAGAGAATGTTCGGACAGAGGTGTCCGGTAGAGTTGTCCATATCACTTCTATGATATCTTTTTTTATTTGTCATTTTTTTTTTTTTTGGGTTCAGAAGTGTCAATTTTATATTGTTGTTGATATTGATAAGATGAATGTTTAAAAGATATTTTTGTTGGAAGCACTAGTTTTATAAAATGATATGTCAACTCCTAAAAAGGATATATATTATGTTATATTGCATATTTATGTCTTTGTTGACTTAATAAGTTGTAACCTGTCATACTGTGATTAATAAGAAACGACCCATAATTTTTTATTTAAACTCTTTCATCTTTCCACGAAGATAAATAGATGATCCATTCAATTGACACATTTACCCGAACTTTCGGAGAAGAAACTCAATCCAATTCATGAAAGTTCAGTTTTGTATTTTCAATATACAAGTGTTTAAAAATGAATCAAAAAATTATTTTAGTTAACATGATTATTTATGAACCATCGGAATACAACCAATTTGGAATGAGTCAACCCGTATTCACACGTATCAGAGTCAATCAAATAATATATTACTCACGAGAGGATAAGCAAGTTTTTGTAGATATGTCAACCCCTATTTATATACTAATTAAAAACAGAAATCGATTAATTAGCTCTAGAAAGAAGAATTATGATTTGGTCTACATCTGTGGGGTTAGGACGGGTGGGAAAGTTGGTGACGATGAATACATTATGGTTTATTTAGAAATTATCAGCTCGATTATTAATCTTTTCACTTAATATTTTCATGGCATATTTAATTAATATATTATTTTATTAAACGAATAACACTAGTATTCTTACAAAATCTTACTTCTGATCAGAGTACGTTTTGCTCAAATGATATTACATGTATAATAAATAATCTTACATAACTGTATGATGTTTTTTTCTTTTACCATAAAGATATAAGATTTCAATATTCTTGGAAGTATATTAGAACAAATTAAAACCACAAGTAAACATGGCAAAGCCGAGTCATTTGTGATTTAATCAGGGCTTAGTTTAGATTACAAGTAAAATAGAAAGAATGAGGGTGTGGGGTTTGTTTTCTTTAATTAGTAAATAGCATATACATGATGTTTATAAAAAAATAAAAAAATAATGTTTATATCAGAATGAGATTTGATTGTTACGTTTTCCTTTAAACTAAAGAACATAAATCCTGATTACTCCAAGAGGAAACACGTTTATGATAGTTCTAACAACATATCAGAACTATAATATGGAATTATCCAAAGGTAGAAGTCATCAATCTAGATATGAACTCTACCACTAGCTGACCTATATATATATATATAACTTTTACATATTATTAATTTTGTACGCATGTAAAATTTATAACATAATAAACAACGAAAAATACTTAGGTTCACTTTTAAGGTGAACGCCTCTGTTCACTTTTTTCTTTTTAACCAATCAAAATCTTTTATACATTATTTTATTAAAGAAAAAATTTATGTATACTTTTAACTAAGTAAAGTTAAATATTAGTTTGGTTTAGATTTTACAATTAGAACAAAATTATGTGTCAGTTTGGGTTTATAAATAAAGTGGTTAGGGTTTAGATTTTATAATTAAAACAAAATTATATGTCGGTTTGAGTTTACAAATAAAGTGGTTATGATTTAGATTTTACAATTAAACCAGAATTATATGTCGGTTTGGGTTTATAAATAAAGTGGTTAGAGTTTAGGTTTTATAATTAAAACAAAATTATATGTTGGTTTGGGTTTACAAATGAAATGGTTAGAGTTTAGATTTTACAATTAGAACTAAATCATATGTCGGTTTGGGTTTACAAATGAGATAGTTAGGGTTTAGATTTTACAATTATAACGAAATTATATATCGGTTTGAGTTTATAAAAATCGGTTTGAATTTTTAATTTTATAAAAATATATACAGATTTTGTTTTCTTATTTAATAAGGAGTTGAATGAATAGATTTTTAAATGTATGACGACATGTTAAATTATTATTGATTAAAATAAGGATAAGTGAACAAAGGAGTTCAGTTATGAATGAATCCAAACATTGTTCATAAACAATTAATTAGTATAATATTTTGTGTGGGGCAAGATATGCTACTAGAATAAGCAAGTACGGCGGGGATATGATTGAAACAAAGAAAAAACAAAACAAACAAAATAATGAAGCAATCGACGAATTAAGTGCGCAAATTTAAAATTGTAAATTAATTAATTCATATATTCCATATCTTAAGGTAGTTGAGAAAAATTAAAATATTTGATATGATATTACAAAAAGGAGTTTTGTCACGTTATGACTTATATAAGACATATCGAGACAGACAACAATTCCATTTGATCAATGCCCAAGTGGAAGTCTTAGCTGTTTCTATTTCCTTCAGTTTTTTTTCTTCTTCTCTTCTTTTGTCTTAGTGCTTATGGGCGGCTTATATTACTAATTTACTATTCAAATAATATTATTGCATACATGCTTGTATATTCAAATATGCTTTAAGACATACATTTATACATCAGCATAAATGAACTATTCCCTCGTACATGCACTTACTACTACAAATATTGAAATGTGTTGTTTAATCATATAGCTATATGGCTACTGCCTAGGTGTTAATTATGTATATGCATATATGTCCCTACCAGAGCCGTGCCAAGAGTTACATGGACTAGAAGCAATACTAAAAAAAAAGGCCTTAATTCAAAACAAAAAGTATCAAAACAGACCAAAACCATGAAATTTACAAACTGAATTTAGAAACCAAACTTGAAAAATATTTAGTCTTTTCTGTTATTTTAACTGAAGAAAAAGAAAAAAAAGGTAAAACATGGCAAAAATATGAAGTGAAACGTTTAAACAATGATGTGATTCTCTTTTTTTCTTCCGTAATATATATAAAATTTTCTATTTAGCCATAATGTAATTAACAAACATAAGAAAATAAGGACTTAAAATTCTTTAAAAAAAAAAGGCCGGAAGCGAATGTTTATTTTTTTGTATATAGCCACGGCTCTGGTCCCTACTTACAATATATGGAGAAATCATGGAGAGAGGAGAAACTGAAATTGGTGATAGCAAAGATGTAACCTTTTCTATGATCTAATCATTAACTTAAGCATTCAGCATTTGACGGCAATATGAATGGTACGACTTTGCTTCTTCGTGTCAAATATTTACCTCCAAGCTATACGGTTTTACTATTTCATTTCAGTTTGATTAAAAAAAAATCCCATTTTATTGACTATATATAATACATTTTTGTCTATATACCGTGCGCATACATATATGTTATATACATACAGTATATATGTAATGTAGTTAATTATATATATATATGTAGAAATAGTGGATAATAGTGAAATATATATATGTTTAATTGTTTATTATAGTTGGAATAATAGATCACAGTACTGAGTACTGACTAGTATATATATATATATATATATATATATATTAGCATCTTATTGAAATAAATAGTATTATCTATTATTCGGTTTTGAAAAAAAAAATCTATTATTCGGTAAATCCTTGAGCCACCATTGTTTTTGATTGGTGCATGAACCGTTTATAAAAAGCCCTTGAAGAAAGAAAAAAAAATGAGCCGTTTATAAAAATATATAACTTGTTTTTAGCGCAACTAGAACTATGACATAACTAAAGTATAACTGAAGTCAAAAGACTAAAATAATAAAGCAAAACACAGAACGTGTAAACGATTAAATCACTCAGAGGTTGACTTAGCTAGACAGAAGAATTGTGAGATAAACGTCAAACTGAGGCGACAAGAATAGTTGAGAGCACATAAGAGAGAGTGTGTGTGTACACAAATATTTTACAATCCGAAAAAAAATTATGACGGTCGAGATCTAATCAATTATATCGTTTGATCGACGGAGCAATGATGATGATCGTTTTGGACTATATTATAATTTTGTCGTATCATTTTTTTACGTTTATGAAATTACCGACTATACCTTAATACGAAACATTTGCATAAAATGTATATACATGGTATGCTATGGAACATTTGCATAAAGTTTATATACAAAATATTTGCATAAAATGTTAGTTTATGCATAAACATGGTATGGAACAAAAATTCATAAAAATGCATTATATAACAAAATAAATGAAAGAAATTACTATATATATCATTTCGAATCATAATGCATGATATTTGTGTACGTTACACGTTGTTGGCTAAATCAATTTGGAGAAAAGACAACAATTATTTTGGAGTGTTGTATATATTACGCTTTCGAGTGTAGTATTACTCTTAGTTAAAGGAATTTATCAAAAACCAGTGTTGTTTTTTTCCCTTTCTAACATAAAATAATAATGACTGAGATATAGTTGATGATGTGATGATGAAAGGCCAAGAGAGAGGCCGTGTGGGTTTGTCTCCGCGACAGTCTCTAATTCTCTCAGCTTTTTTCTTTTCTTTCTATAAATTTTCTTCACTGTACAGTTTACATGTTCATCTTCTTCTCTATGTTTTGTCCTTTTTCCATTACACCACATGCTTACGTCATTATGACGGCATTGCTCCACCTCAATCTAGTTCCTTTCCTATAATGTGAAAATCAAACCAATTCTAAAAGGCTTTCATTTCAAAACATAGGGAACTAGGGAAGATGGATCCAACGTATACCAATGGTTTTTGGACGGCGAAAACTAGCAGTTGATGAAGATGCATGTCGTATGACACAATCTGGTATACAATTAATTCTAATTGATGGAGACGTAGCCAATATAAATGACAATATGGAAACAAGTTTATTCCATTGTCGTCTATCGCTTTTTCTTCTTAAGCAGTAACACTAGTTTTTGTAGTGCAGTAGTCAGAGCAAGATATGTTGTAAGCAATGCAGTTGGATTATGAATGATTTGATTTGGAGCAAATCAAACGGTCAGGAGTTCAAGTTACATGGCTGCTAAAACTTTCATATATCATTTTGTCACTAGCTATAGGCCTATATATATATATATATAAATTTCATGATATATATTTTATATTCACGACAGTTTTTGCTAAGAAATTAGTATTTTATGTAAAACATCTATCTACATTTGCAAAGAGTTGGATGCCAGGGAAACGTGGTAAAATTATTTAATAAACATAAAACCCAAACACTATTGAAAACTAGTTATACATAAAATGGAATGGATCGGATCATTTGATAAGTGGTTAATGTTAGTTATGGAAATAAATAGACGATTAAAAAACTAAGTGAATGTCCAAACCCACTTGAAAAATCCGCAAATGAATTATGGCTAGAGCCTAGAAGTGAAATATGCCACTGAACCCTTTCCGTTGCCCGTAAATGTTGCAAGTTAAAAGTTGCGATATTCTTCTTCTTCAAAGTAAAAGATCACCAACAAAATGGAATACAACCGTGGAGCTCTTTTTATTTTTGTTTTCTCCAATGGCAATCATATTGTAATAAGTAAGTAATAATTTGTACTTGGCTTATAATCTATCTTAGAGAAATGAACAATTAACAGCCCCATTTAAAAGGTAAATAAATAAACTAATTGGTGCTATGTATGCGTATATCTAGCTAGCTTTCACCAAGCTCACCTTTTCGATTTTCTTTTCTTTTCATGTTGCTAATATATATATATCATGAACTAATTAATTAATGTAATGGATAGCAGGATAAACCAGGTCCGATTGGGCCAGTAACTCAAAACTATTCCAGTGTCAGCTAAGAACTTCCTTGGTGTGTTTTAAAATAATCAAAAATGTAGAATTTTTCAGAAAGGAATAGGATCATGCAAACTATGCTACTGAATATTAGCGGCTGTAAGAGAAGGTATGTAATATTAATATATTATGCACTCTGTTTGACTACAATCCAAACACTGATGCAAACAAAAAAAAAAACAGCAAAATTCAATATCTATACGACTTCATATAGAGACAAGTGTTAGATAAATGATTAGGGAGACGACCACCAAATGAACAAAATAAGGACTTATTAATACAGACAAATTACAATTTTAATTTAGCATTAAGAGAAAAGATTTAAAAGAAAAAAAAAGAGAGAAGCGTCATATTCAGGGCTCTGACTCTGAGACGGAACAAGTGGGGTCTAAGTTTGAAAGCACGCGCGCACGCCACGTGGAGCCCACTCGTTGACTTGGTGTGACCTGAGAAAAAAAAAACGCTGAAGTTCATATAAATCATTCATAACCCAAAGATAAAAAAAATATATATATATCTCAGTGGTCTGTGACTCTGACTGTGACCGTGACTGTGACCCGCTCCTTCTAGTCCATCCTTGGTCTCTATCTTTCTTTGCTTAAAATAAGTCAAATCCATTTCTCAACTTCTTTTATAGTTTTATGTTTCTAAAACTTTTCAAAATCTATCTATCTATAACAAAGTCAATTTGTTACTCCTCAATGTGAACATTCTTTAAACTAGATTTTGTTCTTTTTTTTTTTCCTCCAACATATTTATCATTATTAGTGAATGAACTGAAAGGTCATTACAATTGACGGATGTTAATACAAAACATCACCGTGTATGTCTTTAAAAAAAAAAAACTAGAAGGGTTGTCTAAATTTAACGGTATGTTTAATGTTGTTTTGTCATGATTTATGTTCAAACTGAAAATACAAATTTGTGAGTGATATACGCGTAGAAAATGTATATAAAAGGAAACTTTACCAAAAAAATAAAGGAAAGTATGAGAAATGAAATACGTGCTACTATTATAATTATTCTTTTGAAGTGTTAACCAATGGAAAAATAAACAATTCTTTTAGTTAATGTAACAAAAAAAAAAGAAGTTGCGAATGACGTGGGCAAGAGAGTCAGCGAGAGCCACCTGAAAAAATGTCAACCAAACATTAATCGGATGGATGTTTTCATAAATAGTTAAACGAAAACCCTACCAGAAAAAAAATTATATATATCCAAATATAAATTGATAAATATTTATAACTATAAGTATCTCTCTCGTGTGGATCCTCATCATTTCATGTAACCACAATCTGAGAGGACACAGCAAAAATTAAGATCCAATATCCATACACACATATATATAGTCGTGAGAAAGCTATGGGAGATCATCATGATTTCATCAACTCAGGAAGCTGGTGGAAAGTATCTTCTTCTTCACCATCTTCTTCTTCTTCCATGAGAGCACGCTCAATTGAATCTGGTGGTTCTGCTGTTTTCCACGATAAACTTCATCATCATCATCATCAACATGATCATTCGTTAGGTACTACTGATCATCATCTTCAGATGATTGGCCTAGGGCTTTCTTCACAATCACCTGTTGATCAATGGAACCAATCTCTCTTGTAAGTCTCAAATTTTGTTTCCTCTTTTTTTTTTTGGTTTTAATCAAAAGTTCTATGCGTAAAGATTGTGTGTGTGTGTGTTTTTTTTCTTTGCGGGGAACAAAAGACGTGGAGATAGTAAAGCGGAGACAAGCTTTGGAGTGATGCTTCAAGAGAATCTTAATTTAGATGCGGCTTCAAACGCAAACGCTAACACAACGTCATCCACATCATCTTACCAGCTACAAGAATCTGATTCCTCTCACCACCAAGCTTTGTGGAGAGATCCACAAAACGATTTCAAACCGCAAATCATGACGAACAACAATCGCGG
>NC_025703.1:10900805-10901816 GCF_000633955.1 Camelina sativa | reverse complement strand
TCAAGTACCGACAGTAGCACAGTGACATGTCAAGGTTTCTCTGTTGACAACTCGTCTAACAACACCTTGTACGCAGCAGCAGCAACTACAACTCCTAATTCATCTTCGGGTATGTTTCATCAACATCAGACAGCTAGTTTTGGCTCTTCCGATCAACAACCGTCGAGGAACCATCAGCAGTCGTCTCTAGGGTACTCCCAGTACGGATCATCCACGGGAAACTATGATCAAATGGCGTCGGTGTTACCTAATTCGACTTGGTTTTTAAGAGCTTCGCCGCCAAAACCACACAGTCCTTTGAGATTTTCTAACAACGCAACGTTTTGGAACCCTGCTGCGGCTGGAAACGCGGGTCCTCCTCCTCATGATGCGTCTTCGAACTTTTTTCCGGCGTTACAGCCACAGCAAATTCACGCGCCTAGCTTTGACGAACAACCAAAGGTATTTATATTTATATAGCTAGCACGAGTTATATATCTACATATATGATATATGTATGCTTATATGTATTGTTTCTTGTCGCAGAATATATCGGAGATTCGAGATTCAAGTAACAACGAAGTAAAGAGAGGCGGAGGAGATCAGCCGGCGGCGAAAAGAGCTAAGAGCGAAGCAGCGTCCCCGTCACCAGCTTTCAAGGTATTTTGCTTTTTTATGATTTTTCTTAAAAAAAGAAAAACAAGAAAAGATTCTTTTTTGGTAGAAAAATAAAAGCATCTTTAACGACATTGAAATAAAACTAGCTTTCCATGGTTTTGCCAAAATAAACCGAATCTTTTTATTAAACAAAACGAAACCCTAATTTAAACTAATAAAATTAGGTTTATCATTACCACCAAAGTATTGATGATGAACCGATATAGAGAGTTTACGAAAAGACTCTTTTATTGCGAAGATGTATTCTTGTAACATTCAAGAAAACAAACATTCTACCCATTTTTTTTGCATAATTGTTTGCACTAGATCTCTTTAGTTTTTAAGACTTGGATTTTTTTTGTATAACAAGGATAA
>NC_025703.1:10890604-10899535 GCF_000633955.1 Camelina sativa | reverse complement strand
TAAGTTCTTACACCAACAAGTTTCAGTAAGTTAGCCCATCCCTTTGATATTTTTAGTATATAACATTTTTCTGCTACAGTTTGAGTTAGTTATATTGTATTTTCTACTGATGTACAAACTCTGCAAATGATTATAATTCAGGCTCTGAGCAACCCATACATGAAAAGTGGAGCTTCTTTGCATCAACAGGTATTTCTTTGATTATATAATTTTAGGTACATTATTAAACCATTATACTCTTATTATTATACAATTGATTCCACGTACGTACACGGCTCTCGTTCACATTTTTTATTACATGCATTTATTGGTTGCTTCATCTTCAAGATTGGACAAAACATTATTTCAAGAAACAATGTAACGAGACCCTTTTTACAACAAATTAAAGAAAAATCATTAGAAACTTATTTATTTATTTAATTTATTATATTTTTTTTTGTAATGATGCAGAGTGATCATCCCAAGGAACTAGAAGTATCAGAAGAACCAGATCTTAGAAGTCGAGGTTTATGCTTAGTGCCAGTTTCAAGCACGTTTCCAGTGACACACGATACTACAGTAGATTTCTGGACTCCTACATTTGGTGGGACTTTTAGATAGATATATAGACGAAAAAATTCGTATATTAGATGTTGGTTGACGTATCTTTTAACTTATATATATATACGTTGACTGCTTATAAGAATCACTGCATTTTTAATGGACAAGTGAAACGTTTTGTCCATTTATATTTTCCTATACATAGAACTACTTCAAAACAATGTGTAATTGAAGAACCATGAATAGAGATATATAAGAGCTATTGAGATTTTTAACATGTATTTTTTTTTTCACGCGATCTATCCCAAACATATATCTAAATGAGTCTTTTTTTTTTTCTGTTTGTGGGGGTTATAATAGTTAGATATGTAAGTTAGATGTAAAGTTATTGGTTTGGAGAAGAATGTAGGGATCTATAATGTAAGTATTGTCTTCATTGATGCAGAGAGGGAGAAAGAAGAATTAATTAAGATGAAAAGGAGCTTTTGTTTCTTCCTTTTTTTAGCTATTCTATTTTTTGAAAGGGAATAATTAGATTCCACGAATAAGAGAGAGTAATGTGTTGATATGCATATTTTGATTGGACAAGAGGAAAAAAAAAATCTTGGGACAAATATATTTTTATAACTTTGGAATATTGTTAGTGGAAGTAAGGTTATGGCCCGCAACATTTTTTTTTTCTCTTACAAACTTTCTTTGTTGAACATTTTGTTTAAAGAAAAAAAAAAACGAAAAACAAATTTTTAGTACACTCAATTTACTATTGTTTAAAGGGATATATAGGAGTATTTTATTTTATTTTATTTTATTTTTTTGAAAAGAGAATAGTATTCTATATGGAGAAAATTGGATGGAAAAAATCGGCTCTGCTATTTTGTTGTCAACAACTCTAGTGGATTTAGAGCACTTTTTTACTTCTTATGTAGAATTTTGAACCCAACACAGTGAGATCTAGTAACATGATGTGAGATCACTGACCTATCAATTCCACAGTTCGGTTTCTTTTATTTATCCCTAACAAAAATATCTATTTGGAAAATTTCTGAAAAATGAGATCATCGAAAAAAGGTGACTACTTTTAGTATTGCTATAGCGATTATCATTGTCAATATTTTTCATCCAAAATCACCCACTTGCTCATGGTATCATCCATACTTCACATTGATACTTTTTTTTTTTTTGTGTACAAACACTTCACATTGATACAATTGTACTTTTCTATTATACTGTTATATAGTTTTAGATTTAGTGACAGAAAAATATTTTCAAAGCTGTTATTTTGGTTTGTACTTATCTTTTTAAAACATTAGTTATCTCTTGAAAAATATGAGGATAAAAATGAAACAGAAGTTTAGTCTATTTAGTTAAGTAGTCCACAAACACATTATAGTATATTTTACACATTGAGTGAATAACCATTGCACCAAATCATTTTAGTTTTGCTAGCTGGAAGAATGATTTTACGAACCTTTCGTTTTGGATCCGTACCAACCGGTCCAAGAACTGACACTAGATACAAAAGTAAAACAATACCTCTGACAAAATCGATATGTGAATCTTTTTGTTATTAAACAGTGATGCCGCTGAGCCTGTATTTATACATGGGACTTAGGCACGTAGGCACTTAGCTACTAAACCTAGATCAAGTTACCTATGTTACAACAAAAATGGAAACCCCAATAACTACAAAGATACAATGATCAAAAATATCTCAATAAAACCACTTCACCACTGTTCCTTCTTTAAAAGCATTCATATATACATGTATCCTTCGAAGTTCGAACACCCTCTCATTGCCAACATACCCGCTTGTGTAGTTCCTTCTCATCAAACTGATCATGATGCAAATCGTGTTATTATTATTTGGATATGATGTCAAGTTGCATTCGATGAGTTGTATATATTGTACTAGGTTGTGTGCTATATTTATCTCGGAAATCATCCATCTTCGTCTTATCCTCATATTGCATTATGTGAAGTCTTTTTAGCTAATTAACACTTGTGCTAAAGTCGCTTCAAGAGTCAAGACCAATTGCATAGAATATGTCGGTCAATGAATAATATTGGGTTGCTATTGGGTATATACAAATTCTGATGGGCCGAACAATAGTATTATTTGGTGTATCCTTTAATTTAGAATATTTTTTAAAATTTACCCAACAAAAGAACCCGGTTAACGAAAGAAAGGAATATAGAAGGACGACGACGACGTTCTCAGCCGTACCTTCTTCTTAAGCTTGCAACGGAGACGACGTGTTGCGATTTCATCACTACTCAACAAACTCTTTTCTCTTCTCTTCTCTCCGTCGATAGTTTCGCCGATTTCGCAAAAACCCTATGGAGCTCCTTCGATCGAACTTGTCTAGGGTTCAGATCCCCGAACCTACCCACCGCATCTACAAGCATGAGTGTTGCATCTCCTTCGATACTCCGGTAAGCCTCTTCAATAACTCTCCTCCTCTCTCAGTTCGTTTTCTTCTTCAAGTTCCGAGTACTCGACTGCTGTTCTTTTTGTCGTTTCTTGTGGTTTTGATGATTCCGCGATGATGATTTTTTTACAGAGATCCGAAGGAGGATTGTTCGTAGATATGAATAGTTTTCTTGCTTTCGGGAAGGATTACGTTTCTTGGAATTACGAGAAGACTGGGAATCCTGTTTATCTTCATATCAAGCAGACGCCGAAGTCTGTTCCCGAGGATCGTCCTCTTAAGAAACCCACTCTGCTCGCTATTGGTATTTTACAATGATTCCAATGCTGTATCTATTATACTGATTTTTTAACCAACGGAAGATAGGTTGATTTTGAAACTGTTTTGAAATTGCAGGAGTTGATGGAGGATTTGACAACAATGAGCCTGAGTACGAGGAGTCTTACAGCATATTCATACTTCCGGATTTTGTTTCACTTCCATTTCCTTCTGTTGAACTACCAGAGAAGGTGTTTGCAATGTGTTTTTTGATTTTAGAAGTATGGTCAGAGAGGTTTTATAGCAAACACCATGGCCTGTCTTTAGCTTTCTTTTTGTTTTTGTATTTTGTATTTGCAGGTGAGGATTGCAGTCGATACTGTAGTGAATGCCGTAGGTGCTGAGCGGAAAGAGCAAGTTGCTGCTTGGACAGCTGAGAAAAAGCAAGTTAGTCAACATGCATTGACACTGCAGCAAATCAAGAGTGGCATTGTCATTTCTCCCTCTGGTTGGAAATGCGCCAAGTGTGATAAGACAGAGAATCTCTGGCTTAATCTTACCGATGGAATGATTCTCTGTGGAAGAAAAAACTGGGATGGAACTGGTGGAAACAACCATGCAGTTGAGCACTACAAAGAGACTGCCTACCCTCTGGCTGTAAAGCTTGGAACAATCACAGCTGACTTAGAAGCAGCAGGTACAGTTGTCTTGTTTCCTATATCTAGTTTTAGTCCACTCTGTTGTGGATGTCTTTATTTTTACCTCTGAGTCATGTAAAGACTTGTGATATTAGAATTGGCCTTTCTGAAAAGTTTCTAGGTACGATTTAGCCGCTTTACATATGTGTTCAAAAGTACTGATATCTGCCCTTAAGGCAAAGCCATCATGTAGGTGATACCTTTTTGAGTATGTCATGATTCATTGCATGTGGCTGGAGCTTTCAGAGCTTTGATGTTGTAAAGTTTCTACACCGTGCCTATGAAAAAAAGATGTTGAATCCCTTAATCATAAAACCAGATTAGTCACTGGACTTCCCTGTTGTGTATGGCTAGTATCAGTTGATAGTTCTCTCTTTGGGTCGGAGAGGGGGGCTTCATGCATCACTTTGGTTTATTTTTTTTGCATGTGGATTATTATGTTCTTTGGATGGGTTTTGATTTCTTCAGCATTAATGATTGGTAATATTTTGGCAACTCAGATGTTTATTCATATCCGGAAGATGACAGTGTTTTGGACCCGCTCCTGGCTGAGCACCTGGCCCATTTTGGAATAGACTTCTCGTCGATGCAGAAGGTTAGTAATGATGATTCATGTTTCTGTTAAAGTATAAAAGTCAAGACTGCATCTTGTCTGGCACTTTATATTGTTGTTGTCTGTAGTTATGAATTTTGTATACGGCATCTTTATCAGAGACTCAAGCTTAGGTATTCCCATAGTGCTATGGTTTGTGTAGATATCCTTCCTGAGTCGCATTGGTAAGTGCTGATTGTACTAGAAAGTTTATGTCTCGAATTCATTTATTTTCATTGAGTGCTATGGTTTGTAAGATACCTTCCTGTGTCGCATTGGTCAACTGCTGGGTGAAATAAAAAGTTTATGTCTTGTGTTCATTTCTTTCTTCAGTATCAGTTGCCACTAAAGAACTGTACATATGTGGAATATGTATGTGGCTCAATGTTTCTTTACCAAGAGCAAGTAGACTCACATCAGTATTATTGCATAGTGCACTTGGAGAACGTAATTTTAGGTTGTTTTGAGACAATATTCCCATTCACGCGTGCAGTCTAATAACTTGTATTTGTCATGAACGTCTTAACATTTACTAAAGGCTTTTTGGTTCTTTTTCTTCTCACTGTTCCTTGCTGCATGTACATCTTAAGTTAAGATCTTTCATTTCCCAAAGCATAGGTTTTATAGTTCACCTGTCTTTGTTTTCCAGTTTATACTGCCTGATCATCTTCTTTGCTAAAAGATATCCTATATTGATAGAACAGCTTTCATCTGAATAATATTAAGTTTCTTGGGATGTTTGCTACTATGGTCACAGACTGAAATGACAACTGCCGAAAGAGAACTTGATCAAAATACAAATTTTGATTGGAACCGTATACAAGAGAGTGGAAAAGAATTGGTACCAATATTTGGACCTGGATATACCGGACTTGTCAATCTTGGGAACAGGTACTCTTTGTGATGATATTTTTTTCAGAGATTTCGTTTCCTTGTTGATGTCTTATGCCCATTTCATTTCCTTTGCCAGTTGCTACTTGGCAGCTACGATGCAAGTTGTTTTCTCTACCCATTCATTTATTTCAAGGTAGATGCCATTGCCCATATTTTTTTCACTTGTATAACTTAAATCAAAACAAACCTTTTACTTCTTATATCCACTATAGTAACTTTTGGTTCTGAGTTTGTTGCAGATACTTTTCACATCAGAGCTTAAAGATGGCTTTTGAGATGGCTCCTGCTGATCCAACTTTGGACCTCAATATGCAATTGTGAGTTATTGTTATAACAAATATTACTACGTTTATGCTCTGGAGTTTCTGAAATCATGTGGTTGAACTTTTGACATTGTATTGATGAAAAGGTTTTAAGATTATATTTGTGCGTACCCTGTATCTGCATGATACATGCTTTAGTTTCTGTTTTTCTCTGTTTGATTTAATATGATCTGCACTTCTGTTTCGAATCTGGTTTCCATGAGGACAATGGCATGGCAATTTGCATATTTATTTCCTACTCCTTACACTGTTGGTTGCAGAACAAAGCTTGGACATGGTTTACTCTCTGGGAAGTACTCTATTCCTGCAACACAGGTATGACTATATCAGGAATTTTTTTTGCTTGCATACATAAATATTATCTAAACCACCTCTTAGAGCCTCAGTACATTGATTTTGCCATTCTTCTGATTGCAGAAAGATGCTGCAACTGGAGATGCTGTAAGATTCTTATTCTATATGATGATTAGATTCGTTATTAATCTTTCAATAGAAACTGTTGATTGATCAAGAGCTTTATAAGCATATCAATCTTTTTATTCTAGTGATTTTTTTCCCGGGTTTTTATGGTAGTTCCTCATCTTTAGTCATTCTCCACTCTTAGAGGCTTTCATTTTTGGTATGACTTGTGCCTTGTGTGGTTAATAAACACAGGCCAGCACAGCTAAGAAACAAATGAATGCTTTAAGTCCTTTGTTTGACTTTTTAATAAATATATGTATGTGAATGGCCACAATTTGTTTTGCATACCCCCTTGTGTTGATTTCTGATGACTTCACATTTTTTTTTAATCGGTAATAGAGCCAAGAGGGAATACCTCCTCGCATGTTCAAAAACGTAATTGCTGCGAGCCACGCAGAATTCTCTTCTATGAGACAGCAGGTGAAAACCATGTCTTCTTAAATGTTCCGAGCTTTGTTTATTTTCGTACTTGTATTTGAATAATGCTCCTTTTCGGCATCTGTCAACGAAATTACCTATGTTTCCACACTAACTAGCACCATTTTGTATCGTAGGATGCTCTTGATTTTTTCCTCTATATGGTAGGCAAGGTTGAGCGTGCCAACAGCACGACGCCAGATTTAGACCCCTCGAGGAGCTTCAAGTTTGGGATAGAAGAAAAGATCCTTTGTCCATCTGGAAAGGTTTCATATAATAAGAGGGATGACTGTATTCTTTCTTTGAACATTCCGTTGCATGAGGCAACTAATAAAGGTTTTATCCTGTTCGTCTGTCTCTGTTCCCCTTCCTATGTCATTTGGTGTGTTTCTTAATTTTATTGTCTTTGTTTTACTGAATGTTTGGTGATCAAGATGAATTAGAAGCCTTTAACAAGCAGAAAGCAGGAAAAGGATTGGAAGAAAATGATATGTGAGTTAATTGACTCAAGTTTAATATGTTCATAGTTTCTCTGCTTATCTAAGATATTTATTTTCAGCAGGGCGAGTGATGAAATAGTACGACCACGAGTTCCTTTAGAAGCTTGTTTAGCAAATTTTGTATCATCAGAGCAGATTGAGGATTATTATAGCTCTGCTCTGAAGGGGAGGACAACAGCTATCAAGTATGAGATTTTTTTTTTGCTGAGTGAATTCAAGTGCACCAAGAATAAAATGAAAGTAAGTTTTTAAGGGTGTATTTTTGGTTTCCATTTCATGCAGGACTACTGGTTTAACATCTTTCCCAGATTATTTGGTCTTGCACATGCGGAAGTTTGTTATGGAGGAAGGCTGGGTGCCAAAGAAACTTGGTCTCTTTCTGATACACTGTTCCTTATAATGTTCCCTACTGGCCCTGTATATAAATACTTATTATCTTTTTCTTGATTTGCTGAGGCAGATGTGTACATTGATGTTCCGGATGTTATTGATATCAGCCACATGCGTAGCAAAGGACTCCAACCTGGGGAGGAACTGTTGCCAGATGGCGGTACGTCGTTATATTTATTACAAGAATTGTGTTTCGTAATTCTTGTTTCGAACTCAGTGCTACATTTTCGAATGTCATGACTACTAGCCTTTTGAACCTATCTTGGATTAGCACTCAGTTTATTAATCATTTAAAAGTACCACCATACCTTAAACGATCATGGCAGTTACTTTCTGAGGAGGGAAGTCTGTGTATTGTTGCATCCTGTACACCAGAATTGTGTTTTTTTTTTTTTTGCATGGCATAGTTGTTTTAGTGTCTTTGTGTTCTATTCTTTATTTCCTTGTCCACTCTCCATTCATATATAATATTGTCAGATAAACAAAACTTGTTATTCTCCCTGTAATTTTGTTGGATGTTGGACTTTTTTTTTGCATACAGTTCCAGAAGAAGTGATGGAATCAGCGAAGCCTGTGGCAAATGAGGAGATAGTTGCACAACTTGTCTCAATGGGATTTAACCAGCTTCATTGCCAGAAAGCTGCCATAAATACTTCCAATGCTGGGGTTGAAGAGGCAATGAACTGGTTACTTTCTCACATGGATGATCCAGGTAATTGAAAATAGTTCTACCAGTCTTGTAGTTGAGGCTCAACTTCTCTCATAAAAACTATATTACGTTACGTTTGGAGACCAATTTCTAATATGATGAGGCATTATGATTCATAGACATCGATGCACCAATCTCACATCAAACATCGGACGTTGATCAGTCAAGCGTTGATACCTTACTCTCCTTTGGTTTTGCTGAAGATGTTGCTCGAAAAGCACTGAAAGCCTCGGTATTACACTTTTGAGCAAATTAGTTGCATTTCTGCGTGGTTCTTTTTTTTCTTTACTCTGGTCACTGAAATTGTCTTCTTCTTTTTTGGTTTTCTTAATAAGGGAGGAGATATTGAGAAAGCAACAGATTGGATATTCAACAACCCTAATGCATCTGTTTCAGACATGGATGTTTCCTCTAGCAATTCAGCGCAGACTCCGGCCCAAAGTGCATTACCAGATGGAGGAGGGAGTTAGTATCTTAAACCCTCCTTTTTGAGTCTTTCGATCTCATTTTGCAAAACAAATCTTAGTGTGTTTTTTTTTTTTTTTTCCACGAGAATAATTCTAACTCTTAAGAATATGATCTTTAACTGCAGAATAC
Organism: Camelina sativa; assembly: GCF_000633955.1. Lineage (NCBI taxonomy): Eukaryota > Viridiplantae > Streptophyta > Magnoliopsida > Brassicales > Brassicaceae > Camelina > Camelina sativa. Next base: position 10,890,726 of record NC_025703.1, on the reverse strand, counting down.
AAGCTGTTTGGAATAGTAAGTCACATGGGAACATCAGTTCACTGTGGGCATTACGTGGCTCACATATTGAAAGAAGGTCGTTGGGTGATTTTCAATGACAGCAAAGTTGGTATCTCGACTGA
>NC_025703.1:10875922-10883907 GCF_000633955.1 Camelina sativa | reverse complement strand
AAAAAAAAAAAAAACTAATCCTTTCCTTTTTTTAATAGAAACTTTTTAAGGTCGATAGGGTTTTCTTTTTTAAGATGTGGATTGAGGTGTCCCCATCCCATGGGTGATGATGTTACTTGTGGATTAGTAAATTTGGTTGACTATGAAATCTGTGGAAATTCTTCACAAATTTGACGACCCCTTTAAAAAGCCAAAAAAATTATCATTCTCTTTACTTCTTTTCAATATGCTTGCTTGGCTTCCACATTGATGAATTAGACCAAAGAAGTAATCATTTTTTGGTTTGCATGCCGTATTGAACCTGACGAGTCAAGGAGGAGAGGGGGTTGTTTCCGTTTCATTTTCCCGGTTAAATTTGTGAGAATCGTAACCGAAACCTAATGACAAGCGTTACAGGAGGGAGGGAGTATATGATTGATATCTCTCTTCTCCCAAATCAAAACACGGGTTCTTCATTTCCTCAATACTCTTCTCCATTTCCAACAAAAAAAGAAATTAAAAAGCCACAAAATAAAAAAAGAGTGAGTGATGAAATTGTTACCTAATTTTGTTGGGACTTTTAATTGCCTGTCATCGGAATCTCTTGCCGTTATCTCATTCTTCTTCTATTACTTATGAGAGGAGGTAACTGACAATCTTTTTTTTTTTTCCCTGAGAATTGGTGAATCGAATCATGTTCGTAGCGTTACAAGATAAGCGTTACAATCTTTTAGTGATTGATGGTGCACAAAAACGGGAATCAGGATAGAATCGGGTTTTTTTTATCTCTTATGATTTGATGAACATAAATGTGGGTCAAATTTGTTTTCTTTGGATTTGTTGTTTCATTTATGTAAAAAAAAAAAAACTTAAAAACACTCACTTTTTATGAATTTTCTCCATTTTAAAGGGCAAGCTGGATGAAACAGGTCATGCATAGTTTCATGGATCATTTGTGACTTTTTTTCGCTGCAATCAGCAGCTGCGTCTTTTTGTCACAGGTTTGGTTTCCAGGACCCTTTGCATATGTTATTGTTCAGGTGTGAATAGACTATGATTAGCCAATCTAATCTAAGAACAGTTTGTTTCATATGCTTCCATTTCTTTCAGATTGTTTCATATGCTACATAGAATCTGCATTTTCTGAAATCTGCATTTTGGGAAATGGCACAATCAAGAAGCTAAAGTTGGCATTGTTTGTCTTCTCTCTGTTCACTAATATTGTCACCTGTATAGGTATATGTAAGTAAGGTTTCTTGAAATTCATGCTCAAAATTGTGGGTTTATATGAATATGAATGCTCAGATCACATCAATGCACTTTAAGTTCTTTGCATAGAGTGTTCAGTTTTAACTTTTAAGTCAGTGCATGTATTAGTTAGTTACCCTGCCGGTAAACTATTTCCTAGTAAATCGTGACTATGAACTGTTGATATGTACTGTTATTTCAGTTTTAACTTTTAAGGCATTTTCAAACCGTTTTACTTGGTTCTGATGGGTGCCCGGTATTTCTTACCAGTCTTTTTGGCCCTTAAAGGGTTCTGATTTCTTTGTGAATCTCTTTTATGTGTTAATCGTTTTTTTTTTTTTTTTTTNTTTTTTTGTTGCTACAGAGGACTAGCAACAGAGCAAACAGAAAATGGTCAAAACTTGTTCTCAGCGGATCAAGCCGATGAGTGCCGTAGATGCAGTTGACTTGCGGTCTAGAGTCTCTGTCAAATCTATCCGGTATTGTAAAACAATTAGCAAGTACCTAGCAGAGCTGCAGTTATCTGAATCAAGAAAGAATCCATCACTCGTAGTATGTCCTACTATGGAGACAACAATGAAGTTGTATTCGATGGATGCAAGGAGTTTTAGACGTTCCCTCCTCAACACTATTGATCCATCTCAAAGAAGCCATGAGGAGTCCATGTACATGATATCATCCTCTAACGGAATCATCTGCTGTGTAAATACAATTTGTGACGAAGACGTAGAAAACAAGTTTTGTCATCTGCAGATATGGATATGCAACCCTTGTACGAGGGAAACTCTCCTTCTTCCCCAAGGGAGACCCTCATTTGGGATTGAACCAAGTGTCGGAGTGGCTTATGGCTCCGACATTAGTGACTATAGAATTTTCCGTATATTCTGCGTTAGAAAGGAAATTCCTAAAGAAAAGGTGACCGTAAAGGGATATTATTTTCGAGAAGGTCAAGTTGTTTATGCTTTAGCATTTGAATGTGAGGTGTATTCGTCCAACAATGGTTCTTGGAAAAACATCGGCTCTGTGCCTTGCGTTCCTATGTGTTCTGGTCTTAGGCCATACAGAACTGGTCATATTTTTGTTGGAGGTAAAATATACTGGCTGGTATCTTTAGATGAGCCAGGTGAGATCCTCTCAGTGGATTTGGAAGGGAGATTCGAGGTTATAAACTTGCCCGAGTATAAAGATGTTATAAACGAAGAAGACAAGATCACAGAGGCGACACATCTGATTATTTTTCAAGGATCTTTAGCATTGCTTGTTCTACATCCAAGCGAGATGGATATTTGGGTCTGGAAAGACGACGGTGATAAATATAGTTGGGACCTTGTACTGACGATTAAAACTCCAATCAGGGATGAAGAACTGGTTTTATCTGTTACTTCATTAAAGAACAATATCATATGTGTGACTGAGACACACTGGCGTATATATGATGTGGAGACTAAAATCTGGAGGAAGAGAAGGGGCCCTCGTACTGGATTTAGGAATCCGGCTGTATTCCCATTCACCGAAAGCATTCTTCCATGTAAGTTGTGTTTATATGAATGATACTGTGTTTCTTTCTTCCTTTGTTTGCCATGTAATCCGCTTTGATCTGTTGTTTGGTGAATCAGGTAATGGTGGTGTAGGACTGTAGATGGAACATGAAGAGTATCTGATGCAGAGATTGTTGAATTGGAAGGCTATGTGTTTCTCTCAGGAGCTGTCATATTGGTTTGGGGTTTAATACTTTTTTGTTTGTGTCAGATTGTCTCTCTCTTTTTTCCTCTTTTTTTTCTTTAAACTTGGTTTTATACAATTTTGTTACTTAAAGCTTCATTGATACTAATAATAAGCCGTGGGTGCTTTGTCTCTAAACAAAGTTTTAATGCTATGATGTGGTTCACCTGTTGTTGTTATTTGATATGTTAAGTGTGCTGATTTTGAGTTCTCTCTCCTTTCGGCTCAAAACGACCTTAGGGCCATTTTTTTCTCACTACATCAAATTATATCATATTAAACCGAGTTTGTTTACGTTTGAAGAATGCAAATTTTTTACCAATGTCGGCAGTTTCAGGGGTTAGGCATATATATACAATGATGTAGATAGGAAAATGATGTAGTAGATCAATAGGGTCATTCATTGCTTGTAAACATTTGTAGTAATCAATGACAACGTTGACAATGACAACTTTTGTAGTAATCAAATGACAACTTTCACTATAATCGAAACAAAATATTTGAAAAAGACTATACCGCGTCTTTGAAAAATATAAATCTAGTGTTTTGTGAAGAAGAAGGTATATAGTAAGTATAGTTTTCATGAAAATGATTTTTTTTTAACAGGCTAACCGACGACTATTCGCAAAGAAGAAGTCATACTAAAATTTATATATAGCACACTTGTTTATTCAGAAATATGCGATTGGTTTAATATTTGAACTTGTAGGAGTTATTGTCGCAGTGACAAGAAGAGGTAACACAACAACCCCCAAAATATTGTGTTATCCAATATCTACTTACATTACATATATCTTCTACGAAGCATGTCATTTTTGTTGACTTGTGTTGTCGATCAATTTTATAAAAGCACATCAATGATTTACGGTTTCAATTTTGTGAATAGAGTTGTAAATAAATTTATTCGTTATAGGCAATAAAAATATCAAATTCTAGTAAATTATGTTTGGAATAATAATAACTACATAAAAATTCGTAAACGCGATATTCGCTTTCCATACTTGAACCGGTTATATTTTAAAGTATTTTTTTGGGTGGTATGTTCTCATTATTGTTTAACTGATTCTAAGCCAAACATATAATTCGTTTGTATGAATTATCCTCCCTTGACGCCTTAAGAGCATCATTAGTAAGGAGTACTCTCTAAGTTACTCTCAAATTAATTAAACATATAATTAATACTAATTTAAGTAAAGCAATCTTAATAGTATTTTTGCAAAATCATTCTTTTACTACAGAACTCAAAGAAGGTTACTTAGAGCATCATTATCGGGACCTCTTAGCCCCAAATTCTTAGGTTTTGTCTATTTAAAATTAAATCAAAACTAAGAATATTGTTAAGAATTTGCCTCTTAACTAAGAGGTTAAAGATACCATAAGAGACGACGACGTGTTCGAATATTGTTGGGTGTTGTTTTAACACAAAAGTTTTTTTTTTGTTGATTATCGTTCTCTTCCTCTTCTCTCTCTTTCTCGAAGTAGAGACTGCAAAATCGATCCAGGGAGATGATGAGTCCCGATTATAGTCTCGCTGGAATCGATCTACCCCTTGGTGGAACTGGTCGCCCTGATATCCCCAGATGATGTAGAGATTTCTCTCAAAAATCGATTGCAAGCAGAAGAATGATTCAATTTTGGGTGGCCTCCGGCGGTTCAACCCCGTTAACTCATCATCTCCACCGACGGCAGATCTCAACGTGACTCTGATGCATGATTCTATCTCTGTAAAAGATTCCTCTCTTTCTCTGCGTTTTTATCATCTCTCTCCTTTCGTTCTTATCAGATTGAATGTTTTTTGCTTCTTCCTCCTCTGCTTACCTTAATTGATGTAGCTTTAGGATTTTAGGTTAAGTTGGGAATCCCAAAACTTGATTCATGTGATTCAGAGCTAATTGAATCATTCCATAGGTTATCTTCTGATTAGTCTCGAATCTTATAACAAAATTGCCCTAAGTTTTAGTTCTAGTGATGATTTATAATCAAATTGGATCTAGTTTGTGTGTGCTTCTCTTTAATCGCTCTGGTGAAAGGCTTATTTTGGTTGGTTGGATTATTTTCACATTCGACATCTTCTCATTGCTTTAGTTATTATGGTCTATGATCCTTGGTCATCCTATTGTTCTTGTTCTGCTTGTTTGAAAAAATGATGGGTATTCGCAGAGACCTTGTTCAATTCATGGCGAGATGATCTTCTTAAAAAACTACAGCTCTCTAAATTAGAAAGGTATCATATCTATCTCTCTTATTAGATTGTACTGTATGTTGAATACATCTTGGATACACATCATGGCGAGATGGTCTACTATAATTTGTTTTTTCTTCTCATTCAGATCACGTGGTTGAAATATAATGATGAAGCCGCCATTTAAAACAATAACTCCATCAACTCAGGTACTCAGCTCTGTCTATATGTCTAAAATTGATTGAAGTAAGCTTGAATTTCGTGTGTATTAGTTGTGTGGACTTATAGTGAGTATAATTGTTTAACAGATGCATCTCTCGCACTTGTGTTTAAGTATTACGAATTGCTTTTTGATATCGATTAGGTAAGACTTGAGTCTTGGATTGATTGCTTTGTGTTTGGTGGTTGTGATAAATGGTTGAATATTAGTTGTGTGGACTTATTGTAAATTGCTTAGTGTGTGTATGAGTTCAATGTTTGGTTGTGTTAGATTAGGTAAATGTCTACATCATACTTATTGTGCATTACTAATAACAACACCCACCAACATGTTTTATTGTCATTGATTGCTAATAACAACACAACCCAAAACGTTTTCAAACTAAGTTAAACCTCACCTTATATAGTAAACCATTCCTCCTTAAAAGTAAACATATCTCTTTCATTCTCCTTCAAAGTAAACCATTCCTCCTTCAACAATCTCTTTCATTCTCCTTGTAACACGATACCATGAATCCATTTAGCCACCCTCCTGGCTTCATGGACCTATTAAATAGTCAAGGAGAAACCCACACCAATCCTTATGATATTGATTCACCAAGTATTGAACTTGGTGAATCACAAGTTCCGGCGTTTAGCACTCAATGTTCAGATGCACAACATGAAGACCGTAGATCAAGAAATAAATGGGCACCAGCAGATGATATTCTTCTCATTAGTGCATGGCTAAACACGAGCAAGGATCCCATAGTCAGTAATGAGCAAAAACGTGCATCTTTTTGGAAACGAATTGCAGATTATTTCAATGAAAATCTGAAGGATGCACGACAAAGGAGAGAAGTCAGTCATTGTAAGCAGAGGTGGGGAAAGATAAATGATATAGTGTGCAAGTTTGTTGGATGCTATGAGGCTGCGACAAAGGAAAAATCAAGTGGCCAAAATGAGAATGATGTTATGAAGCTAGCAAACGATATATATTATAATGATTACAATTTGAAGTTCACATTGGAGCACGCTTGGCGAGAGCTAAGACATGATCAGAAATGGTGTTCACCTTCTACTACTAACCGGACTGGCACGGCTAAAAGAAGAAAGGTTGGGGATGGCTCTGGACAGTCTTCAAACTCCGAACCAATGACTCGTCCACCTGGTGTTAAATCTTGCAAGGGAAAGTCGAAGAAGAATGTAAACGAGACATTCCCTATTGTTGAAGATGGAAAATATCTGTCGGAGTTAGAGGCAATCTATGAGTTAAAAGAAAAAGATTTAGCTTTGAGAGAGAAGATAAGTAATCGCAGCATGCTTGAAATGATACTTGCAAAAACAGAGCCACTTAGTGATATTGATATTGCTTTAAAGAACAAGCTAATTAATGATTTGTTAAGCTAATAAGTTTGTTCTTGTCCTTGATGTATGATGAGCTCATTAGTTTGTTCTTGTTTTTCATGTAATCGGTTCTTCTTGTAATGGTTTATGTAATCGGCTTTAATGTGATGATATGTAATGTTTATGTAATCGGCTTTAATGTGATGATATGTAATGTTTATGTAATCGGACATTTGTGTGCTTCTTGTGTAAAATTTAAACTCAAATGGCTTGTATTTTTGTTGCTTGTGACAGGAATAGACAAGAAAAACAGGTGGTTGACAAATACAAACAATGATGCTCGTGACTTGAAGTGACATGGTACAAGCTCGTGAAAGGAAGAAACAAGAAAACAAGGACTTGAGTAACCCACTTATTTGTATTTTTGTTGCTCGTGACTTGTATGCATTTTGTGTTTTTGTTGCTCGTGACTTGTTTAAATGCTTGTTTTGTTGTTGCTCGTGACTTTCCAAGGCTGGCGACACCATACAAATGATTTGTAACACCTTTTTTTTCAACAAGATTTGTAACACTATATAAGAACGTCATATATTACTACCACAACTCACACAACTCCATCTCTTCTCCTCCTAAACGTTTAATACTTCTTCTTCTACAACTTCATTGCTCAATATTTTTTTCTTTTACCACTTCACAAATCCATATCTTCTTCTTTATTTTGATCTTAGTCATCTTTAAGAAATAAATGGCATCTTCTTCTAGTAATAATTTCGATGATTTCGACAAAATGCTTGATGAGAGATTTGATCAAGTGTACGATCAAACGTTCGATCATATTGTTTCTGCTCATGCTGCTCGCCAACAAGCAAGAAAGCCAAGGAAAAAAAGAGTCTATATTGAAAGAGATCGTGAAGATGGGCACGATCGCTTGTGGAACGATTATTTTAGTGAAGATGCAACATACCCTCCTCCTCTTTTTTGTCGTCGCTATAGAATGAACAAGGCGCTGTTCATGCGTATTACTGATCGACTCTCTAATGAAATTCTATTCTTTCAACAAAGAAGAGATGCTACCGGAAGGTTCGGTCTCTCTGCAATACAGAAATGTACAGCAGCAATTCGTATGATGGCATATGGTTGTGCAGCTGATGCGCTTGATGAATACCTCCGACTTTCTGAAACCACTGCGATGCAATGCTTGGTCAATTTTGTTGAAGGAATCATAAATTTATTTGGGGATGAGTATCTAAGGAGACCCACACCAGAGGATCTTCAACGTTTACTCGATATTGGAGAGCTACGAGGATTT
>NC_025703.1:10860766-10874122 GCF_000633955.1 Camelina sativa | reverse complement strand
CGTTCGATCATATTGTTTCTGCTCATGCTGCTCGCCAACAAGCAAGAAAGCCAAGGAAAAAAAGAGTCTATATTGAAAGAGATCGTGAAGATGGGCACGATCGCTTGTGGAACGATTATTTTAGTGAAGATGCAACATACCCTCCTCCTCTTTTTTGTCGTCGCTATAGAATGAACAAGGCGTTGTTCATGCGTATTACTGATCGACTCTCTAATGAAATTCTATTCTTTCAACAAAGAAGAGATGCTACCGGAAGGTTCGGTCTCTCTGCAATACAGAAATGTACAGCAGCAATTCGTATGATGGCATATGGTTGTGCAGCTGATGCGCTTGATGAATACCTCCGACTTTCTGAAACCACTGCGATGCAATGCTTGGTCAATTTTGTTGAAGGAATCATAAATTTATTTGGGGATGAGTATCTAAGGAGACCCACACCAGAGGATCTTCAACGTTTACTCGATATTGGAGAGCTACGAGGATTTTCGGAGATGATAGAAAGCATCGATTGTATGCATTGGGAATGGAAGAATTGCCCAACCGCATGGAAAGGTCAATACACACGTGGATCCGGAAATCCAACCATCGTTTTAGAGGCTGTAGCGTCACACGATCTGTGGATATGGCACGCGTTTTTTGGACCTCCAGGTATATTAAACGATATCAATGTTCTTGATCGCTCTCTNAGAGACTGCAAAATCGATCCATGGAGCTGATGAGTCCCAATAATTTTAAATAAATATGCTTATAGTCTCGCTGGAATCGATCTATCCCTTGGTGGAACTGGTTGCCCTGTATTTATCCAAAATGGGCTACTTTTATTCAATCTATTAAACTCCCACAAGATCCAAAGGCATCTTTCTTTGCTACTTGTCAAGAAGCTGTCCGTAAAGATGTCGAGCGTGCTTTTGGAGTCTTGCAAGCTCGCTTCGCCATAGTCAAAAATCCGGCTCTTGTCCATAATAAGGAAACAATTGGAAAGATTATGAGAGCGTGTATCATACTTCACAATATGATAGTAGAGGACGAACGAGATGGGTACAACCAGTTAAATCCAGCAGAATTCGAACAAGTAGAAGCAAACAGAACTTCACATGTGGACTTAGATATACATTCAAATGTCAGCAATATGATGACCATGCTGAGCAAGCGGAAGGAAGTTCGTAATCAAATAAAACATCAACAATTGAAGGATGATTTGGTTGAGCATATATGGCAAAAATTTGACACAAATCAAAATTACAACTAAACTTTGTCCCTATTTGTGATTTCTGCTTCTATTTTTATATGTTTTTATGTTTTGTATGTTTAAAAGTTTATGAATGCAATAATAAAATCTTCATAGTTTAAATATTTAAAAATTATATATTTTTTTTTTAACTAAGAACCTCATTTTTAAGAGTTTACCATTGGAAAAATACAAATTTAATTAACAAACAAAAGTTCTTAACTTATAAAAATACACTTTTTAGAACCCAAAAATCAAAACCCACCAATAAAGATGCTCTTAATCTTTAAAATAATAATTTTTAATTTGTATTTAGTAATTATCAACTTTAATAATATAAAATAATAAAACAATTATTAAACTTTTTATATTACATAAAACTATAGAATCTTAAACATATTAAACACTACGTAAAGTCCCACGCGTTGCATGGTTATATTCATATAGTAGTATTATATATATATATATAAATATAGTTATTTATTTTAATTTTGTATCAATAGTACTTGGTTTCATTTTTTCCAAATTAAAATGCTTACACATATTTTTTAAACTATGTAAACTCCGCAAACCTTTTTTTATTTTATTAAAAGTGTATGGTTATTTTTTTCCTTTTATTTTAGTTAGTGTTTGAAATATTTTTTTTATTATAATGGAGAATATCTCAGTAGAAGCTAATTGAAATATTGGTTTGTTTTTAAATTACCTTTGTTTCGCTTTTTTTTTTTTTTTTTTTGGTAAGAACCTTTGTTTCGCTCTTTGCGTATTTATACGGTGTTCTGCCCGTTTGTTTGAGTTTTTTTTTGAGATTTTTGTGGTTTTTATTTAAGGAAATCTGTTTTTTTTTTGTTTTTTGGAAGAATATTATATTTGTGTAAATAAAATTTTTGTGTATATTCAGTTTGATTGTGGTCATATAGTTGTTTGTAATGAACATAAACAAAGAAAAACTTAACCGATATAACACAAAATAGCAACAACTTAGACAAAGAAAAACTTAACCGAACACAAACATTGGAGAGCATAAATTTTTGAAAACTCATCACTTGTGACACAATGAAGTGACAAACTATTCTTTTGATTTCTTTGTCAATGCAAACAAACCAAAGATACAGAGAGATGAGGGAGGTTGTTACAAATATTGTCAGATCAAGCAGCTTGTGATGAGCACAATACCTCTTTTGACCACGGTCCTTTCAAAAGCTCCAGGTTCAAGACCTTTTGCCATCAATGAGAAAGAAACAGGGCATCAGTCTGCTCCTTAAATCAATCAGCTGAAAAGGTAAATCATCATTACTTTCAACATACTAACTAAAGAATACATATCAGAACGCAATTAGGAGGTCCTATTTTCTTCCAGTTCTTTCCTTGAAAATGCTCAACAGATCATAATAAGCATAGCATAATGCTAGAAACTGAAAACAAAGATAAAACAAAGGCATTAGGTCATATATATAACTGGACAAAAAAAAAAGAGAAACATTCCCAGAAACTAAGGCAGCTTTATATAATGAAATTGGATCCAAAAGCAAAAACATAAACGCATTACATGACTGGAGTAGATTCATAATCTCCATGCCTGAGCTCGTTTCCTTCTTTTTCTCGATCAACACTTGGTTTAACCTCTCCTAAAATAAGTTCAATTTTTTAATTAACTAAGATTCGACCTATACTGCAAACACTTAGAACATGTAGTGTAAACCCCTTACCTGTAACTTTATATACTCCTTTTCTTTCTTCTTCGTTTCATGTAACTGTTGGGTCTTGAATTGCTATCATACACAAATAAAACAAAAATGTTCAAAGGGGCATTGCATCAGCATCCCAAATACTTCGAGACAATACACATTACCAAAAAAACTTGAGAGAAATCTAGCTAGTAATTTTAAGCAATGATCCAAACCTGGTTAGCAATCACCATCTGTTGAAACTCATCTCTCTCTTTTCTGTAGCTTCTCGTTCTGCGCCTTTAAAGCCGCTGTATTCTTAGCTTCTGTTCTTGTGACAGAACCAAGTTCCCTCTCTTTGGCTTGCAATTGAGTCTCAAGCCTTTCAACTTTTGCCTCAAGTCTCACCATGTCAGATAAAAGTCTGAATCAAAACCAAAAGAAAAAAAAAATTCAATATGCAATACAACAAAAGTAGCAATTTCGGTAACTTTTGTGCCAGCATTCTTTTTTTCACGAAAAATGGATTTCACCATACCACATAAAACCAAAAACAGTAGGTAAATTATTTGTATACTACATAACATTATCTAGATCACAGTGTCGATCTCATTCAGAACAGTAGAAGCATCAAGATTGAACACTATCATAACCAAGCTACTAAATAAATCCACAATGCAATGCAACACAGAGAAAGAAAATAAAGGTCACCGTTGTCTCTGATCTTTAGAAGATTCTCTGAATGCCACATATCGTTGTCTCTGTTGAATCAAGGCGTATATACAATTGCAAGTTCTAGCAATCGAAACCTAAAAAAACAAGTCACATCGAATCAGATTCATCAAACAAATCGATTATATGAAAACATTTAACAAAGTAGCAAAAACTTAACCGATATAACACAAACATTGAAGAACATAAACATGCCAAGGGAAAAAGAGTTACCTTGCTTCAAGGGTAGGAAATGACAATCCTCTGTCGAGTACCACATCATCCCCAAATGGAGTTTCTCCAAATTAACCTCAACATGCCAGAGTCGGGGTTGGTTTACAGTCTTACCGGACTCCACGGCGACAATGGCTTCAAGAGAGCCGCCGTCGTCATCGTTGCAGTCGCAGGAGAGAGAACACGAGAGACAAAATCGCCTATTCAAAATCGGCCCAAGATCAATGAAAATTACCTCATTTTCCCTCTATCCAACGGAATTGAGGCGTCGAGAGTCGGAGTTGAACATATAAGGGGGGAGGAGTTGGGAAGAGAGAGAGGCGAGGAAGGAAAGAAGACTGAAGTCGGAGATCCCGTCGGTTTCGGTTTGGGAAGACGAGAAATTTTGTGTGGCCCATACAGTTTCAGCCCATTAACAAAAGGAAGAGATACGAGAAAAAACGTCCAGTTTCAGGATATTTAACAATAGGCTGAGATATGAGATAAATGTCGAGTAAAAAGCCCATTAAAAATAGGATGAGATCGAAAAAAAAAAATCAGAGAATATAAATGTGACACGTGGCAGTTAGATAGGGTATTCTTATAGGGTGTAAACATACTTTATTATATTAGATATTATACAAAATTTAAAATAGTTCACATATTTTACAAAATTTAAACATTTTAAACAAAATTCTGAATAAGATTTATTGTGCGGTTGTCCCAAATTTTTGCCACATATGCTCAATTAAGTCTTTTTCTAAACGATCAGCAATTTGTGTATCATGAACGTCATTTCGAATGCCCATCATATTATTTATAGTTGTTGGCATATCTGTAGAATACGAGAAGTTCCGCTTCCTTCTCCGTAGTAGAACTCCGATGGATAGTAGAAATTGTATTCATTTCGTTCGTCTTCCACTATCATGTTATGCAAAATGATACATGCTCTCATTATTTTTCCTATTTTTCCTTTATCCAAAAAAGTGCGGAATTTTTCACGATTGCAAATCTTGCTTGCAAAACTGCAAATGCACGCTCTACATCTTTACGACATGCTTCTTGATTTTGAGCAAAGAGTTTTGCTTTTCGGCCACGTGGAAGTGTAATGGATTGGATGAAAGTAGCCCATTTCGGATAGATACCGTCTGTGAGGTAGTACGCCATGTTGTATTGTCGTCCATTGACAACGTATGTAACTCTCGGAGCTCGGCCCTCTAGGATATCATCAAACACCGGTGAGCGGTCCAAAACATTGATATCATTTAACGTACCTGGTGGTCCAAAAAATGCGTGCCAAATCCATAAATCTTGTGATGCCACAGCCTCTAGTACGATTGTCGGTTTTCCAGATCCACGTAAATATTGTCCTTTCCACGCAGTGGGAAAATTCTTCCACTCCCAATGTATACAATCTATGCTCCCTACCATTCCGGGGAAACCACGATGTTCTCCAATATTCATCAATCGTTGGAGGTCTTCCGCTGTAGGTCTTCTGAGATACTCGTCTCCAAACAGATTTATAACTCCCTCAACAAAATGGAGAAGGCATTTGTGGGCGGTCATTTCAGCGAGTCGTAAATATTCATCCATCGCATTTGCCGCACATCCGTATGCCATCATACGGATAGCTGACGTACATTTTTGAAGTGCAGAAAAACCGAGCCTTCCAGAAGCATCTCGCCTTTGTCTAAAGTATGAGACTCCATTCTCAATAGTATTAACAATATGAATGAACAATGGTTTGTTCATTCTAAAGCGACGGCGGAACATAGCTTGAGTGTAAGTTGGATTATCACTAAAATAATCATTCTATAACCGAGTGTGGCCTTCATAGCGGTCTCTATTAATGTGCACTCTTCGGATTATTGGAGCTGGTGGTACTGTCGGGTGAGTGTCGTGGTATTGAATCTCATCCACTAAACTATCAACCTCTTCCTCTACCATTTCTTCAATTTCTTGATCAGAACTCCAATTAGACATTTTTTAGGAGAAGTTTGGTTTATCTTGATATGGATTTTGGTTTTTGTTGTAAGGGTTTATGGATTTTGGTTTTTGTTGAAATGAAATGGTTTTTGTTTTGTCTTATGACACTTTGGGTTTGTTGTTGAATATTAAACAACAAGCAATGAAGAGAAGAGAAATGATAAAAGAAGAATCAAATGAGTATGAGTATAGAAGTGAAGAAGTTTTAAACTGCTGTGTTATATAGACCAAAGACAACATACACGGCTCAAGAAAACAAAACCCATTCACGGGCTGAAGTACATGATAACAAAACCCATTAACGGGTTGGAAAAAAACTAAAAGTGGTCCCATAAAAACACTTCGTGACACTACATACCAAAACATAAGCAACATGTGACCATAAAAAACACGAGAACAACACACAGGTTGAACACTGTCCCGATTGCACTCGCTACTTGTTTCCTTCCCCGTGACAACGAGACTGCTTATTATTTGTCCTGAAGAACTTGAAACAAACGAATAAAACACCAATGTATAATTAGTCACTGCTCAAACAAAAGAACAACACAACAAGTGACATACAATCTAACAGAATAAACAAAAAAGCAACACCTAGATGTTTGCCACCATCTGGTCTACGAGTTTGTCCCTAAGTGTAACTTCAGCGGGTGTTAGTTCACCCTTGTTAATAAGGCTGTCTAGCAATCTCATTTTGGCGTGTCTCTCCTTAGCGGCTTGTTCTTGCTCCTTCATTGCTATGATCCTATCTAACTTAGCCACAGAACCAGCCTCCACATCAACAATCACAGTCGGTTTCTTCCCTTTTTTCTTAGAAGCTTTAACCCTCAGAGGCCTCACCTCAGCTCCATCATTGCACTCTTCGGGTGAGTATGCTCCTTCTGAAGCGAGTTTAGTCTGCTTATGGCTACACTCCTCCGTGATCCATTTCTGATAATGCTTCAATTCCCTCCAGCAATTTCATAGCAGAAATGGCTTGCCCATGTCGTTCTTGAAAAGCTCATACGCCATGCTCAATACATCATCTTCTGATTCTCCACTCTTTCTCCTTGAACTCGCTTGTGCGTAACACCCCACAAACGTATTGACCGAGTGATTTATCTTGTTCCACCTAGCCTTACATTGTGAAGGCCCTCTTGCTATTGAACCAGATGAGCCAGCGTTTGCTTTGTAGTAGTCGGCAACCCTCTTCAGAAACTTTGAAGCCGCTGCTCATTACTTACATCTGGATCCTTGCTTGTGTTTAACCAAGCACTTATGAAATTGATATCCTCCTCTGCAATCCACCGCTTTCTGATTCCTCTTCCTCCGTCTTCTTCATTCTCATCAACTGTTAACTCGATACAGTCTTCAGAGTCAGATGCCAGGCTAAAGTGAAGTGGCTGAGAAGAGTAGGTTGGCCTAAAGTGTACAGGTTGAGAAGAGTTGGTAGAGGTTAAGTGGACAGGCTGAGAAGAGAAGGTAGAGTTAAAGTGGACAGGCTGAGAAGAGGATGTGTTTGGAAGAATAGAATTATCAGATGCGTTTGAGTCTTTTTGAGAATTCATAAGATCAACAAAACATGTCAGTGGAAAATGATTAAGGTTTCTAGGATCCATTGCTTGTGTTAGTGAAAGATGATGTAAAACGAAAAGGGTTTGTAGAGAAAAAGTTAATGGTTTAGGTTAGTTGGTAAGTTGAAGTTTACTTTTAAACCAAGTGGATTTAGGTTTTAAAATTTAAGTTTTTACCTTCACTACAACAACCACACAACAATCACATTAAAACAACCTACAAACCCTAAGACATCAAACAATAAGTTTGATGTTGAAGCATTCATCAATGAATGACTTGACAAGTATCTGCCTTATCACTCGACTAACCGTATTTAATACAACCAACAAACAAACTCAATCATGAATGACTCACTCGACTCAAACAATTGATCAAGACTTAAACAATTGATCAAGACTTGAACACTTTAGGAAAAATAAAAGACAAACGGGTTTCAAAAAAGACTTAAACACTTGAGGAAATAAAACAACAACACACGGTTTCATCACTTATGAAAGCAGTAAAACCAAACTTTTTCACACAATTATTTATACAAAACATCAAACATTCAAACAATGAAATAGAACAACAATGGTTCATCAAACTATAACACAAAGACAATTTATAACACTTCAAGCATATAAACTCAAACAAAATCTAACAGACAAACTCATCCCAACACAGAAACTCAAACAAAATCTAACAACAACATTTGAAAGAATCGGATTCCATACCTTTCAAATAAGAGAATCCAAGCACTGTGTCCACTTCATGAATACCACTCTTTACCATTTAACCTCGCACAAAACATGACAAAAGAGTCAATTGAACATCAAACAAATCTCACAATCTAATCTAATCTCATAAAAAACAATCACACAAAACTCAAAATCAATTGAACATCAAACAAATCTCACAATCTAATCTAATCTCATAAAAAACAATCAAACAAATCTCAAAATCAATTGAACATCAAACAAATTTCACAATCTAGGCCTAATAAGTCAAATCGACAGAAAACATTCACCATTCTAACAATCAATCTAATTAATCTGAAACCCTAACAACTAAAGACCACCCGATATGAATCAACATAACATGCAATAAATCGGAAAATGAAAAGACCAACCTTCTCTTTGTGATTCCTTAGCCAGTGGTCCTCGCCGTTTGCTGTGCGCCGCCAGAAGAAACCTCCCCTGTCATTGTCCCACCAAATGGAACCTCTGTCGTCGTTGTCCCAACAAACGAAACCTCCGCCGATTTGACTTTAACACCCAACCGATCTGGAAGCTAAAAGACACCGATATGGAACTCAAAAGCCTCCGGATGACCATCAACCAACAATTTTAAGCAAGAAAATTCAATGGATTCGACGTGAATCCATTGAATTTTCCGATCACATAAGAATCACGTTTTCTCTCGTCGGAGTTTTCGAGAGAGAAGAGAGAGAGACATAAAAGAAGAAATGGAAAATAAAATGAAGAAAAAAAATATTTTTATATTTTAGACACAACTATTCAGGAGCCGCCACGTAGCGTTCCTAATGGGTTGCTCTCAATTCTTTCAACAAAATCGGTTTTTCGTTTATGGACCCATATATAGATTGTTTATTATTATTTTGGGGCTAAATCCAAGAATACTCTCTTGAGTATTCATTACTAATGATGGTATAAGACCTTCCTCAACGGAGGTTTTAACAGGGATATAACTGAGAAGAAAAAAAAAAATCAGAAACAAGAAAAAAACTAAAAGGACCTCTTATTTAGTATACTCGAATTCATAATAAGAAACTGTATGTGTCACTTATTGTTGGGCAAACCAAATAGTCCATTGATTTTTCTCAGTGTATATGTAATATGTGATCTCAGTGTATATGTAATTAAAGTTAACCTAAATTGTCTATGTTCATCTGCTATGTTCATCTGATCCAGGAGCTGGTTTTTAAGTTACTGATCCTCTAGATTTATGTTGCTCTTGGTCTGTAGCTGTCTTCAGGTTCAATATGATCAAACAGAATAATTGGTTATCGTCAGCTCTTAGATGTATTCTGCGTCTAGTCATGATTCACACACTAGCTGTTTGGTAAACTTGAGTTTGATTGGCGTAAATAAATCTAAAGCATTGGAATCTATTTGAATAGATCGTGTATTTTCACTAATTTTACTAAAGAGTTGAGACTGGGATCATCGGCAACGCATGTTCTTGGTTGCCGGGTTACCAAGATATGTGTGAGCTCGGTTAGCTTTGTAGAACCGATCCTCCCATTGCATAACCATGCCAAGATGCTGGTTGTTTAGTGTTAGCGAACTCCTTTTGGTTTAAACTCTTGATGTCTGATCCAGAAGTGAGTCTAATTTTGCTTAAAGTTTCAGATTTCTGTTAACACAATGTGATAATGAGAGTTCTTTGGATGAAGGTGATAACATGACTACTGCTAGAAGGATCGGCTCTAGGAAGAAGTACAGTAGTGATGCTGTAAGAGATGCTTCTGAAAGACTTGGAAAAAGAACTAGAAGATATGTGGCAGCGGATAGCGAGGATGATTCAACAGCTTGTCAAAAGCTTGGTTCGATTAAAGTAGAGAAAAGGAGTGAAGAGGATGATGAAACTGTAAGCAATCACTGAAGACAAAGGAGATTCTTTATGATTTTGAGGTTAACATGATTGGAAATACTGCAGGGAAGAAGAGTATGATCGATGGTGAGGAACGTAATGAGACGCAATGAGAAGTTGTGCAGAGAAGTTAAGAAGGAAGAAGAACTTGATGAAAGATTGAAAAAGAGAAAGCTTGCAGTAAAGGAGATAGAACTGAAGCTTTAGTCACGAATTGCTGAGACGGAGAAGACTTCGGCCATGATTGGAACGGAGACGCACATTGTCTTAGTCTTTGATGGTTATGGTTTGTTTGTTTTGATTAAGTTTCCGTTTAAGTTTCGGTTTAAGTTTCATTTGAACAAAACAGTCTCACACATATAAAATCTGAAATGCAATAATTTCTCTTTCTTATTAAATCTGAAATGTTTAAACATTTATACTAATCAAAATATTTACTTAAATGCAATAAAAAATTTTACTAATCAAAATTTTGTAAACATATATCTGAAATGCAATAATTGAATTTCAATTAATTTGGCACAAATCAATATTACAATTAATCATTTTCCCCATTTATGAATTGTACTTCTATTGTAATATGTATTATGTTTTGTATGTTTAAAAATTAATTAAATGCAATATTTTCCCAATTTTTATAAAATCTTAAATGTTTAAACATCTATACTACTTCTATTCTATTTAATTTTTTTAAATTTCAATAACTATATTTTAAAAAATAAGAGACTCAAAATTATATACTACCATTGGAGGAAATAATTTTAATTAGGAGATCAAAGTTTCTTATTTATAAAACAGTACACAATATATTTATAAAATATTCAAACAGTAGATAAGAGTCTCAAAATTAAAACCTACCATAAAAGTTGTTTGCACAAAAAAAAAAAAAAACTAGAGAGTAGGATGTGTAGGGAATTTGTGAAGGATGGCTAAAAAACACTCTGCCTCTCCCTATTACTCTCTCTTCCTTTGTGTCTTGTACATTTAAAATTAGATAATGGAATTTCAAATAGAATTGGTTGATGGGAAACTAATACATATATGAAAACAAGGAATAAATGATTCATTGGTGGAATTAACATGAAGAAAATGGAGCTAACACGCGACAACAAAAAACACTAATCAAAACAACAATTTGAAAATCAAAACAAAATAAAAATTCAAGACCATCAGTGAACCATTTAACGAATGGTAACGAAGACTAGCAAATTCATCAAAACACAAATCAGGAAAGAGCTTCTTGATAATGGAAAAGAAGAATCAGATTTCATCGTTTTAGTCCCTTTCTTACGATCATCGACTCCACCACCAAGATCATCAGCACTAACATCAATCCCTTCGTCAGTCATATTGTACTTTGTCAAAATAGATTTCTTCATTTGAACCCCTTTCTTTTGAGCTATAACTCCATCACCGTTGACTTCGACATCAGCACCCACATTAATCCCACGGCTCTTAGATTTCCAAAACACACTCCTGAATCTCACTCGAGTCTTCAGATCCAACCTGAAAAGTGCCGACCCATTAGGCAAAACCGCTCGTAGAACCGTCTGGTTGTTCAAAGGCAATACTTGACCCCACTTCCTGGCCTTCTTCTTGTGCCCTTGGTAGAACTTCGGCACTGTGTAGTTACCAACAAAGACAAGAGTAGAGGAATTGGTCTTGGTCATCGTGTTGGTGGTGAAGAAGGTAAGGTGGACATCGTCGTAGTAGATTCCTAGGACTTTGTTTGGATTGTCACAACGAACCATGAAGCTGAGAGTGGTATTGTCACGTGAGTTCAGAGTTTTGTTGAGGGCGGGAACGTAAAAGTTTTGGACTGAGCATTTGGGTTTGCCGGCACGGAGATAGAGCCATATGGCGAGACAAGAGAGACCAACTATGAAGATGAACTTGAAGAAGCAGCTACAACATTTTTTTCCAAGTTCTTCTTCTCGATCCACCATTTTTTGTTTTCAAGATTTTGATACTTTTTTTTTGGTGAAAGATGTTATATAGATTCTTGTTGAAAACTTAAATCTCGACAAAGTAATGGTCACTATAATATAGTGAGAAAGATATATAGTAGATTTCAACTTTTCATGGCACAAACAAAATTGATATTTAACAAAGACTAGGGACTATTCCCAAAGCAGAAGTCATACTAAATATATATTAAGCACACTTGTTTATTCTACGATGCGATTGGTTAAATATTTTAACTTGTAATTTAAGTTATTGCCGTACTGACAAAGAAGAGGTAAGATAACAACAACCCCCAAAATATTGCATTATCCAAATATCCCCTTTTCTTCTATGAAGCATGTGATTTCTATTGACCTTTGGTCGATCAATTTTGTAAGAAAAAACAATACATAAATGGTTTATTCGTTACGGCAATAAAAGTATCAAATGATCTAGTAACTTTATTTGAAATAACTACATAAAAAATTCGTAAGTGCAGTGTTCCCTTTCCATATATGAACGGTTATATATATTCACTGTTATATTTCTATTATGTACATTTTTTTGGTGGTACGTTCATTGATTTGAAGCCTCAACATATATATAACTGAATCTTGTACATTTAAAAATGGATATTGAATTCAAATAGAATTTGATTGATGGGAAGTAATACATAGTTGAAACAAACAAAAAAAAAAACAAAGGGAATAAAAGATTCATTGGTCGAATTAATATGAAGAAAATGGAACTAACACACAACAAAAAAAAACTCATGATAGAAAGAGTCAATAATTAAAAATCAACAATATGAAAATCAAAATAAAATTCAAGGTAAACCTTCAATCAACGAATGGCGAAGAAGACTAGCAAATTCATCAAAACACAAATAGGGAAAGAGCTTCTTGATAATGGAAAAGAAGAATCAGATTTCCTCATTTTAATCCCTTTCTTATGAGCTTTAACCCCATCACCGTTGACTTCAACATCAGCACCAACATCAATCCCGTACCTCTTGGTTTTCCAAAACATAATCCTGAATCTCACCTGAGTCTTCAGATCCAACCTGAAAACCGCCGATCCATTAGGAAAAACCGCTCGTAAAACCGTCTGGTTGTTCAAAGGCGAAACTTGACCCCACTTCTTGGCCTTCTTCTTGTGTCCTTGATAGAACTTAGGCACTGTGTAGTTACCAACAAAGAGAGGAGGAGCAGAGGAATTGGTCTTGTTCGTGGTGGCGGTGGATAAGGTAAGGCGTACATCGTCGTAGTAGACTCCTTGGTCTCTGTTTGGATTGTCACAACGAACCATGAAGTTGAGAGTGGTATTGACTCGTGAATTCAGGGTTTTGTTGAGGGCAGGAACGTAAAAGTTTTGGATTGAGCATTTGGGTTTGTCGGCACGGAGGCTGAGCCATAAGAAGAGAGAGGTGAGACCAGCTGTGAAGATGAAGCTCAAGCAGCA
>NC_025703.1:10855838-10858966 GCF_000633955.1 Camelina sativa | reverse complement strand
AAAAAATATTGAAAACGATGAGGGTTATCGAAGTTAAAACAGGGATGAAGATACCTTGGGATATACGCTATTCTCTAAGTCTATTGGTTTTGTTATCATCAATTCTTGTTCTTTGCAACGGCCAAGATTATGGAACCCCGGGCGAGGACGGAGCAGGAGGAGCTGAGCCTACGCCTGAAATGGCGCGTTGCAACGGTATTTTCATGAGCTACAACTTCGGTAGCCGCGAAAGAGAGTATCCGCACGTCAAGAACGTGACCGCGCAATCGTGGGCGTTTAAAGCGAATGCGATGATTGTAAACGCCGGTAAGGAAGAGCTAAAAGGCTGGCAAATGTTCATAGGGTTTCGTCACAAAGAGCTGATCGTTTCTGCGACCGGTGTATCTCCTATGGACGGCGATTATCCTCTGGACGCCAGCAATGGAACCACGTTCATTGGCTCGCCAAACACGGATTTGAAAACCTCCATTGAAACCGCCGGTGATTTCACTCAGATATCTACCAATATCGAGATCACTGGAACTCTTTTCGGGGTTGCAAAAGGGGCCACACCCATGCCAAGAACTATTAAGCTCACCAACGATGGTTGGGAATGCCCTGCCGCTACAAGAAAAGGTTATATCACAATACTCAATTCGTTTTAAATGCATATGCAATTTGTGAATCAAAATCTTTAAATAGTACTATTTGATTTTTAAAACGGTTAATGTGATTATAAAACGGTGAGTTTTGTTATCTTGCGCAGGAGGTAGTATGCACGTTTGTTGCAAGAGAAACCCTAAGGTCAAGAACAAGACTGGACCAAAGACAAAGTTTGCACCGAGAAGGAACGGTGATCTGAGCATAGTCTACGATGTTCTGCAATCGTTCGACAGCAACTACTTAGCCCAAGTGACCATCGACAACGATAATCCGCTCGGACGATTAGACCGTTGGAACCTAACATTTGAATGGATGCGAGGAGAGTTTATAAACACTATGCGAGGAGCTTACACTCACAAGAAAGATCCATCTGAATGCCTTTACAGCAAAGCCGGACAGTATTACAGTGACTTAGATTTCTCTAAGGTCATGAATTGTCAGAAGAAACCAGCCATTTCTGATTTGCCTCCTGACAAGAAGGACGATGAAGTAGTGGGAAAGCTACCTTTCTGTTGCAAAAACGGAACTCTCTTACCACCTTTAATGGATCCTTCGAAAGCTCGATCGATGTTTCAGTTGCAGGTTTAGTATTCTCTTTTGTTGAAATATGTTACAATTCCGCAGAATTTTTGGGGTCTTCAACTTTTTGTTCTCTCTCAATTTGTTAGGTTTTCAAGTTGCCTCCTGACCTAAACAGAACAGCTCTGCACCCACCTCAGAACTGGAAAATCGACGGTATTCTCAATCCGCAGTACAAATGCAGGCCACCGGTTCGGGTCGATCCATCTCAGTTCCCGGATCCTAGCGGTCTACTGGCTATAACCTACTCAATCGCCAGCTGGCAAGTGGTCTGCAACATAACCAAACCCAAAGCACAAGCCTCAAGATGTTGTGTATCTTTCTCTGCCTTTTACAACAACTCTGCAGTTCCTTGCAACACTTGTGCTTGCGGATGCAACGACATTGATACTGACACTTGCGACGCTCACCGTAACCCTCTCCTCCTTCCTCCAGACGCCCTCCTTGTTCCGTTCGATAACCGAACCCTAAAGGCTAGAGCTTGGGCTAAACAAAACCACATGCCAGTACCAAAGAAACTTCCTTGTCCGGATAACTGCGGAGTCAGCATTAACTGGCACGTTAGCACGGATTACAAAAACGGTTGGACCGCGAGGTTAACCGTTTTCAATTGGAGAAATTTCGCGTTCGAGGATTGGTTTGTGGCGATGGATATGGGAAAAGCGAGTCCAGGATATGAAAACGTTTACTCCTTTAATGGAACACGTGTTCCACCAAACAATCGAACTGTTATCTTCCAAGGCTTGCGTGATATGAACTATCTTGTCGGTCAAGTTAACGGAACAAATCCATTAAGAGACCCTCCCGTGCCCGGAAAGCAACAATCTGTTATCTCCTTCTCCAAGAAGAACATCAAAGGACTGAATATTCCAGGAGGCGACGGTTTCCCAACTAGGCTTTTCTTCAATGGAGAAGAATGTGCGCTTCCAAAACATTTCCCGAAGAAGAGTTCAGGACATAGACGCGGTATCAGCGTCTTCATGTCCCTTGTTTTTGCAATTGTCGCGGCTTTTGCACTAATGATGGACTGAAGAGATAACTAAACTTAGCGGTCTTGATCAGTTTTTTTGATCTTCAACTTCTAAAGATTGGTGTTTTGATGATATTGCTGAACAGAGGAAGGATCAAAAGGAGCAGATGTGGAGATATCTTTGTTATATGATTTGATCTAATATGGAAAAAATATTCACAATGTTGTATTAATACTTTTGTTTGGTCTATAAAAGTATTAAAGTGTATGTTGTTCTTTGGTAATCCCGAAATCTCAGAATAGAGTTCGCCTTTTTTTTGACATGAAACAGATCTTTCTATTAGTCTTTTGATTTGGCAATGTTGTGAAATATTTCTTCGTTCTTGAAGATCTCTGTCGGAAAAATAATACTAAAAAATATATAAATCAAAGATTCGGAAGCAAAGAACAAAAGCCATTGACAGAAGCAAGTCACATGAGATTCCAAAACTGAAACACTTCTTGGCATTTATGCTTTGCTTAAAAGTTGAAAAAGACAACAAAAAGCTTCTCTGCAACATTTCCTCAAAAGTTTCACCTTTATATAATAAACCCATTTGCCTTTCATCATCTCATATCAAACATTATACCACACTAAATATTATTACCTACATCTTCTTAAAATCTCTGGTTTTCTTTACACGTTGGTTTTTCTTCTCTTCTTTTTAGCTTACGAATGGCCCTAAACCTAAAGAACATGACGTATCGTGGGTTCTGTCTCGTGTGTTTGCTAATGATCGTTAACAAAGCCTACGCTAGAGAGTTCACAGTCGGTGGAGGGAAGGGTTGGACCGTCCCTTCTGGTTCTCAAGTGTATGGTCAATGGGCAGAACAGAGCAGATTCCAAATCGGTGACTCTCTGTGTAAGTTTTCAAACTGTACTAATACTATTCGATTC
>NC_025703.1:10834461-10855157 GCF_000633955.1 Camelina sativa | reverse complement strand
TCGTGTTGGCGGTGGATAAGGTAAGGCGTACATCGTCGTAGTAGACTCCTTGGTCTCTGTTTGGATTGTCACAACGAACCATGAAGTTGAGAGTGGTATTGACTCGTGAATTCAGGGTTTTGTTGAGGGCAGGAACGTAAAAGTTTTGGATTGAGCATTTGGGTTTGTCGGCACGGAGGCTGAGCCATAAGAAGAGAGAGGTGAGACCAGCTGTGAAGATGAAGCTCAAGCAGCAACCACAACAGCTTCTTCCACGTTCTGTGTCTTGATCCATTTTTTTTTTGTTGTTTTCAAGAATTTGTTTTTGTTTTGTTTGTCTGAAAGATGACGAAGATGTTTATATAGATTCTTTGCTTTGTTGATTGGATGATATTACAAGTTGACTCAAAAGAGACGACCCGGTAGGACACACACACACACGCGTTTAGCCAAAAAGAGATGCAAAATAAACTAATGAACGTAAGAATATAAATGGGATAAGTTAAATAAATAAAGCATAAAAAATTGGATTATATAAAAGGACCAAACCTGGAAATAAATAGGGACGTTAAATAACAGAAAACCGAATCTTTCTTCCATTTCTATTTCTGTTTTCTTTTGAGAAAAAGAAAAGCATTACTGAAATGAAATTTAACACCAAGAAATAAAGTGTAAGAAACTCTAAGTTAGTTTATGAATTAAAAAGATCTAACAAAATTGGTGAGCCTAGTGTTCTTTGTTTTTTGTTGTTCGTGTTGTCAGTGTGGCCTAGTGGACAATTTATAGTCTCGACTCTCGACCATATTATAAAGATATTGTATTTATCATATGGTTGCATTTGGTTGGGGGAAAATGAAAATAATTCCGACTCAAAATGACCTGGCCCAAAACTCTTTGACTAAACTGTATACTGGTCGAATTGGATGGGCTCTCATGCCTTAGAACCTGATTAGCAACACTAATCATAATTAAAATTTTAGTAACTTATTTAATATAATTTGTAAGTGCTACATTTTCTAAGAAATTTTATCTCATCACCCACACCCATTCTTGAGATATAAACATCACAACCAATGGCAATGAGGAATCCACACTATATGTAAGCTTTGTTTGCTAAATTCAAGCTAGAAATTTCTAGGTAAATCGATTTAATTGATAATTATATAATTCAAAGACTATTATCGAATAGAAATTGAACCAAAAAAAATAACAAACATATGATATGAATATATATATATATATATATATATATGTGATTTAAATTACTTAAATTCTATTAGACTGATCTTTATACTAATAATAATCCATATTTCGCTTTATTCTTGAAAAGTCAAAATTTCTGAAATGAAACTGAACTAGAATCCAATTTGTTCTGGAATCCACCGAGTAAATAGTTTGTTATATTTCGAAAATAATCGAAGCGGTTTTTTTAGTTAAGAAACAAATATGAAAACTCTCTCTTGTGTCCAAAATTAGCAATTGCCTTAACACACATTCTTACATGTCTCTCCGCGTGACCACCAAATAAAACCAGAGGCCCATATTAAGACACCTTCTTTTCCAACCATCTTTGTTTCTTTGATTTTTTGATCTTTATACAGATTCTTTACACTAACCCTTAATCGTTGATCAATCTTCGTCTTTGTTAAAAGGCTTAGTTGATTCCTTGTTTTGTTGTTTTTCTTTCTCTCGCTGCCTTGCGGTTCGTGTAATCACAAGGCGGTGGGGAAGAAGGAAGGAAAAAAAATTGAAAACGATGAGGGTTATCGAAGTTAGAACAGGGATGAAGATACCTTGGGATATACGCTATTCTCTAAGTCTATTGGTTTTGTTATCATCAATTCTTGTTCTTTGCAACGGCCAAGATTATGGAACCCCGGGCGAGGACGGAGCAGGAGGAGCTGAGCCTACGCCTGAAATGGCGCGTTGCAACGGTATTTTCATGAGCTACAACTTCGGTAGCCGCGAAAGAGAGTATCCGCACGTCAAGAACGTGACCGCGCAATCGTGGGCGTTTAAAGCGAATGCGATGATTGTAAACGCCGGTAAGGAAGAGCTAAAAGGCTGGCAAATGTTCATAGGGTTCCGTCACAAAGAGCTGATCGTTTCTGCGACCGGTGTAACTCCTATGGACGGCGATTATCCTCTGGACGCCAGCAATGGAACCACGTTCATTGGCTCGCCAAACATGGATTTGAAAACCTCTATTGAAACCGCCGGTGATTTCACTCAGATATCTACCAATATCGAGATCACCGGAACTCTTTTCGGGGTTGCAAAAGGGGCCACACCCATGCCAAGAACTATTAAGCTCACCAACGATGGTTGGGAATGCCCTGCCGCTACAAGAAAAGGTTATATCACAATACTCAATTCGTTTTAAATGCATATGCAATTTGTGAATCAAAATCTTTAAATATTACTATTTGATTTTTTAAAACGGTTAATGTGATTATAAAACGGTGAGTTTTGTTATCTTGCGCAGGAGGTAGTATGCACGTTTGTTGCAAGAGAAACCCTAAGGTCAAGAACAAGACTGGACCAAAGACAAAGTTTGCAGCGAGAAGGAACGGTGATCTGAGCATAGTCTACGATGTTCTGCAATCGTTCGACAGAAACTACTTAGCCCAAGTGACCATCGACAACGATAATCCGCTCGGACGATTAGACCGTTGGAACCTAACATTTGAATGGATGCGAGGAGAGTTTATAAACACTATGCGAGGAGCTTACACTCACAAGAAAGATCCATCTGAATGCCTTTACAGCAAAGCCGGACAGTATTACGGTGACTTAGATTTCTCTAAGGTCATGAATTGTCAGAAGAAACCAGCCATTTCTGATTTGCCTCCTGACAAGAAGGACGATGAAGTAGTGGGAAAGCTACCTTTCTGTTGCAAAAACGGAACTCTCTTACCACCTTTAATGGATCCTTCGAAAGCTCGATCGATGTTTCAGTTGCAGGTTTAGTATTCTCTTTTGTTGAAATATGTTACAATTCCGCAGAATTTTTGGGGTCTTCAACTTTTTGTTCTCTCTCAATTTGTTAGGTTTTCAAGTTGCCTCCTGACCTAAACAGAACAGCTCTGCACCCACCTCAGAACTGGAAAATCGACGGTATTCTCAATCCGCAGTACAAATGCAGGCCACCGGTTCGGGTCGATCCATCTCAGTTCCCGGATCCTAGCGGTCTACTGGCTATAACCTACTCAATCGCCAGCTGGCAAGTGGTCTGCAACATAACCAAACCCAAAGCACAAGCCTCAAGATGTTGTGTATCTTTCTCTGCCTTTTACAACAACTCTGCAGTTCCTTGCAACACTTGTGCTTGCGGATGCAACGACATTGATACTGACACTTGCGACGCTCACCGTAACCCTCTCCTCCTTCCTCCAGACGCCCTCCTTGTTCCGTTCGATAACCGAACCCTAAAGGCTAGAGCTTGGGCTAAACAAAACCACATGCCAGTACCAAAGAAACTTCCTTGTCCGGATAACTGCGGAGTCAGCATTAACTGGCACGTTAGCACGGATTACAAAAACGGTTGGACCGCGAGGTTAACCGTTTTCAATTGGAGAAATTTCGCGTTCGAGGATTGGTTTGTGGCGATGGATATGGGAAAAGCGAGTCCAGGATATGAAAACGTTTACTCCTTTAATGGAACACGTGTTCCACCAAACAATCGAACTGTTATCTTCCAAGGCTTGCGTGATATGAACTATCTTGTCGGTCAAGTTAACGGAACAAATCCATTAAGAGACCCTCCCGTGCCCGGAAAGCAACAATCTGTTATCTCCTTCTCCAAGAAGAACATCAAAGGACTGAATATTCCAGGAGGCGACGGTTTCCCAACTAGGCTTTTCTTCAATGGAGAAGAATGTGCGCTTCCAAAACATTTCCCGAAGAAGAGTTCAGGACATAGACGCGGTATCAGCGTCTTCATGTCCCTTGTTTTTGCAATTGTCGCGGCTTTTGCACTAATGATGGACTGAAGAGATAACTAAACTTAGCGGTCTTGATCAGTTTTTTTGATCTTCAACTTCTAAAGATTGGTGTTTTGATGATATTGCTGAACAGAGGAAGGATCAAAAGGAGCAGATGTGGAGATATCTTTGTTATATGATTTGATCTAATATGGAAAAAATATTCACAATGTTGTATTAATACTTTTGTTTGGTCTATAAAAGTATTAAAGTGTATGTTGTTCTTTGGTAATCCCGAAATCTCAGAATAGAGTTCGCCTTTTTTTTGACATGAAACAGATCTTTCTATTAGTCTTTTGATTTGGCAATGTTGTGAAATATTTCTTCGTTCTTGAAGATCTCTGTCGGAAAAATAATACTAAAAAATATATAAATCAAAGATTCGGAAGCAAAGAACAAAAGCCATTGACAGAAGCAAGTCACATGAGATTCCAAAACTGAAACACTTCTTGGCATTTATGCTTTGCTTAAAAGTTGAAAAAGACAACAAAAAGCTTCTCTGCAACATTTCCTCAAAAGTTTCACCTTTATATAATAAACCCATTTGCCTTTCATCATCTCATATCAAACATTATACCACACTAAATATTATTACCTACATCTTCTTAAAATCTCTGGTTTTCTTTACACGTTGGTTTTTCTTCTCTTCTTTTTAGCTTACGAATGGCCCTAAACCTAAAGAACATGACGTATCGTGGGTTCTGTCTCGTGTGTTTGCTAATGATCGTTAACAAAGCCTACGCTAGAGAGTTCACAGTCGGTGGAGGGAAGGGTTGGACCGTCCCTTCTGGTTCTCAAGTGTATGGTCAATGGGCAGAACAGAGCAGATTCCAAATCGGTGACTCTCTGTGTAAGTTTTCAAACTGTACTAATACTATTCGATTCGATAACAGCATCCATAGTTTCTCTCAAATATGGCACAAAAATTTATACAATTGCAGTGTTCGTCTACCAACCAAACCAAGATTCAGTGCTCCAAGTCACAAGAGACGCTTACGACACCTGCAACACGGACTCACCGACCGCTAAATTCGCTGATGGCAAAACTTCATTCACGCTAAACCACTCTGGGCCATACTATTTCATCAGTGGAAACAAAGACAACTGCAAGAAAAACGAGAAGCTCGTGGTCATCGTTATGGCTGATAGAAGCGGTAACAACAACACCACATCATCATCACTGCCCTCTCCAGCCCCGGCTCCCTCAGGAGAATCTGCTCCCTCTCCCCCTGTCTCGGGAACCTTTGAGATGAGCCCAGCACCTATGCCTACTACGTCTCAAGAAACTCCAAACAATGCAGCTACTTCTTCATCCTTCGCCGCTGCTTTTCTTGGGGCTGCTCTAGCTTCCACTCTATTCCTACAATAAGAAGTTTCTCCTTTGTCTTCCCTTTTTATTATGTTTGGAGTCTTTCCCCTTTCCCTCTTTATCCAAGTTCGTGTCAATTGGTGTTTGTTATTTGATTTTTACCCATTTGTTTCTCTTGTAAATGAATAAAAGTTCTATTTGTGTTTGTTTTTACTGCTATGTCATCTTAATACATACAAATGGAAGGAGAAAAAAACAAGGCAGGTATTATATTACCAAGAACCATAATGAAATTAAGATAGTGTCAAACAAAAATTCTCTGTTTTCTAGTTTTCTCTGTAGAACAGCTATATGAAGTAAACAGTCTGAGGTTCTTCTATGATTTTATAGATTAATGAAAATTTCTAACCTCCAGTCCCCCAATCAAATGTTTTTCCCGAGTTCGACCTTTTTTATTAGTCTTAATGTATTGTGGAAAATCGAATCTAGTATTCCCGCAACCTGAAAAAAAAAATCCACAGGCAAAATCCGAAATTGGAATCCATGAGAGTTATCAAGAATCAAAGTAGACCGAGAAAATACTAACCGTGAAAACACCACCAATAATGGCACACAGATTTGTGATGAAGTGCGAAAAGGACTTCGGGTCTTCGGTTATCAAGATCTGCAAAAACAGAGCAACCAAGGAGTAATTATAAAGAGGCAAGTGAATTGAGACATTTGCGAGAGATATTTTCTCTTTGTGTGAATGAGGACTGAACCTGCATGGGAGAGAGCTCAAAGTGAAACTTTGCCACAGGTAAGTAGTAAGTCTGAGCCACGCTGCTGTGAGCGGTGTATTCATATTCCTCTATTATTGAATGTTCTTGACCGGATCTTCTTGTAGTAACCTCTGTTTTGACTATTTGAAGGTAGTGTTCGATCTGTATACAGCGTTCAGAAAATGATTTGATAAGCGCCAGTTATAGAAAATTTGACGAAGGTTCAAGACACTAAATTCATATGATGGGTTTTGCGACTTACAGTAACATTGGCACCAAACTCATGTTGATTTATGAATGCCTTTCCATCCAGCCTGTCATGGCTTTGGCCAAGATATGGCAACAACCGCTTCATATCAGTCAGCAACCTCGAAGAAATCATCCTCCCAAATGAAAGGTGGGAAACAACATGCGACATGTTCATTTGAGAAGAATCGAATGAATGAGCTCCTGAATGAGCTGAGATAACGAGGTTTCCTGGAACCTAAAACATACAAAAGACAAAATTCCAGTACAGAAAAGCTAGCAAAAATATCAAACATGCCATTAAGTTTTCACTTATTTCAGTCTGAGTTACCTTCTTTACACGTACATAACCTTCAACTCTACACCCTCCTGTAACTGGTGCCTTTTTAAGATTTTTTAAGGTATCATTGGATATACCACCCAAAGCTACCTTGTGAGTCTCCGGGTGGATAGGTGCGACCAGTCCATCCACCATCTGAAAGAAAGAAAATTATTGTAAACGTTTAGAAGAACATGTTTACTATTAACTCACAACGCGCCAATAAGATATGCTGTGCATAACGGTGTGTGTTTTAGTATATACAATTCACAGACAACTACACAATTTTATATAACTAGACAAAGTGACAAATACACACATACACATAGATGTGAATATTGACTCATTTATTCCTGATACTGGAACGGAATTTTGATTTCTCTACCTTAACTATACTCTCTGTGTCCCGATCTCCATAGTAAGATTCATGTTCGTGGTGACCGTGGTCCTCTCTGAAAACAGCAAAGCAGGAACACTTTCATAAGAGCATACACACCAACAGATATGTGGTTCGTAAACCCAAAGATAGTTTAAGAGGAAAAGACGAAAAGAAAAGCATTTTAAGTTCTGAACTAATTTACGTGATGATTGCACATGTGCCAACATTTGACTGTATGGGGATCACAATTAGGAGACATATACTACAATTTTTCGTCACATTGATACATAGGATTAAGAGAAGACATGAAGAATTATAACTAAGCTACTGGCAGTTTAAACATCATATCAGATGGTTTCTCACCTAAGGTCACTGCCTTTGCGGAAAATACGAATAGATGGATAGCCTTGTATGTGATTCCTGAAATTACAATCCAAAATTAATGTTAAGTCAAACGAGAAATTAATTAAAATGACAGTCACTGCTCCCCCAAGCATTCTTAAACAGCAGGCATAAAAAAGGTGAGCGAACAAAAATACGCCTCTTCTTGTAAATAACTCATAAATCAAGTAAGAAACGAACTAGCTTTCTTCAGCAAGTTCAGAACAAGTCCTCAAGTTTCATATCAGCCAAAACAACAGGTACATTATAAAAAATCATCAACTTCATAGTACCTCTTACATAGCGCAGGTTCTTCCGTGCAATCAACGTTTGCTAGAAGAACACGGCCATCAGTTTCAGGATCATATCTGCAGCAGAATAAACATGAAACTATTCAGAAAGTTATCAGCTATTGACATTTAAGAATTCAACAAGTGCCGAAGAGTCTATCACGTACTTTTGTTTGATTATATTAGCTGCTTTCTCCCATGAAGGTTTCTGCAGCGCATAGCAGTATATATAAAAGAAACTAAATCATAATTAAACATGACAAAGTTTTTAAACGTCCAACAGGTATCAGACATACATAACGCCCATAAAAGATACAAAATATTTTGACTAACAAAAAGAGTTTGTCATGGAATTCCTAACACAAAATAACAACAGATTTCCCTACAAAAATGACATGTCCATGGATTACACATATAGTGATTACAAATATTAACAATACCAGTCAATAACGAATTAAGGTAGATTCTTTCTCATTCATCAAGCAGGTAAAACAAGTTATGATGAGTACATCCAGAACTGGACCATTAGTGGTTTCATACCAGAAGAAAAAGACCATCGCAATTTCAGAAAATTGGAAAGTTTATAAGAAGCACAAGAAATTACAAAGAGAATTACCAGGCGATTACTCCAGTAGCACCATGGTGCATTAAAGTTAACCACCAATATTGGAAAGCTGCATAAAAATTCAATTTTCTGTTAATCAATACCCTCAGACAGGACACTTAATGGATGCAAAATAGAAAAGAAGCTGTACTCACTGATGTGTAAATGATTCAAAACTACCACTGGTTAATGGTATAGCACCATCAGGGAACTCTTCCTTAGTTTCTTCTCCATGGTTAATGAGATGTAATGTAAGGCCAGAGTGGAATTCTGCGCCAGTGGACCTTAAATTCGGATCAATTGGAAACTTTCGAATTGTCTTTGTTATATTCAACCTATTCTGAAATATTGAACACCATAAGTAGATTAACATTAAGGCCGTACTAACTATAAACAATATGCAGGGGATATATATATATCAAAGCTCGATAAAAGGCAAATAGTCCTGCTTTTGGTATAATACATAAGAAGTTCGGCACAACTGGAAAAAGGGACTCAGGGATTAGGCGATAAGGTTGAAGTTTCAACTACGTGATAAAACCTTTGCAGATAATTTTCTTTTTGTTTTTCTGCAGTAAGACAGTATTATTAAGTCTTCCCTAACTTTGATGAAGATAATTATTACTAATCGAATGAAATCAATAAACATCGGATTAAACCCATATCAACATTGTACAAACCAACTCAAAATGCTAATATAGATAGCATATCATATAACTAAAAGATACATTCTCTAATACTGAAGAAAGTGTCAAGATTTAAGCTTTTCCTTTATCACGAAACGCATTCTCAATCAGTGAGAATGAGAGATGATCGGAATAGAAAGAGTAAGAGTTGTGAGGTAGAAAGAAGACTTACTGTTCCCAACACGTCACTCACATCAACGGATGCAAATTCACACGAAAGAGCAGGAAAACTACAAAACAGGTAGGGGAAACAAAAACAAAGAGTCAGCTTATAAAGAAAAAACCATTCACCATATTTCCCCCTTTTATATGATGATGAATCGAGGATCTAATAACTGTGTAATTTGGGCAAAAGAAAAAGTCCTAAAAACCTGATGTTGAAATCAATGCGTAAGAAGTCCCCATCAGTGCTCTTATCAACTATAACAGATGTGGTAGTGTTGACTTCCAAATAACTACTCAGCNAAAAACCAAAAAAAAAAAAAAAAAAAAAAAAGATGATATTTTTATTTTGTGTTCAGACTATACAAAGAAAGGATCCAAGAGACATTTAGGAGAAATTTTAACCATTCCAAACAAGAACACCATGAAGAGAGCAGCTACAATGGATAACCCAGCGCCTGATAGAGATGCCTCTGTCAAATCTCTCGGAATTTTCCTGAAAAAAAAACAAACAAAAAATCAGATCATCCATCAAAACGACATTCGTAGTAGCGAAATTCAGAATGATAAAAAGAAAATGTAGAAACATGCTTTGCTATCAGAAGCCGTTATCGGAAAAATAGAATGTGAAAAGAGAGAGGATCGGACCTGTAGAAATCAACGGATTTGAGTTTGGTTGAGGAAACCATGTCTCTCGCCCGATGAAGAATAATAAAACAGGAGCTATCGTGAAGAAGAAGACTGATTGAGATAAGAGAGAGTAGATCTCTAGTGAGCGGAAGAAGAAGAAGAAGAAGAAGAAGAAGAAGAAGAAGAGCTCTCTCTCTCTCTTTCTTCTCTCTATGAAGAATAGATGATGAATGATGCGGTCGTGATTCCTCGTTTTAGGAAACCATTTTGCGTTTCAAATCTGCACCCTTTTAATTACTAACTAATCAATTTTTTAATTTTATTTTAATTACAATCAAATTGTTCTTCCGTTAACTTTATTAAATAAGGAGGATTAATGTAGACAATACTAATTTTTCCCACTGAAATATGTAAATAAAATTTTACAATATACAAAAAAATCTTAAAAATTAAGTAACATTTTAAGAAAAAAAATCTATATAATTTTTATAAAGTGGTATCTTGATATTTCTTTTTTTTTTTTTTTTTGAAGTTAAATCTACATATAATCCTAATAAAATGGTATTTTTAATTAGCTACAATTAAATTAATTACTATTTATTTACACTAAAGCTGAACCAGAGAATGTTTTTGGACAAAGTTATTTGTTGCCGGATCTTATTTTGTCCAACAGAGGGAAACTTTTTTTTTTTTTGGTCAAACAGGGAAACTTATTATTTTGGTTTCTTCAATAACTCCAATATCTCTGAGTCAGAGTCGGAGAAAATAACTCCCAAGGTGACCCACCACCACCAGGAGTGTCAAGTGTGACAC
This sequence comes from Camelina sativa, assembly GCF_000633955.1. Classification (NCBI taxonomy): domain Eukaryota; kingdom Viridiplantae; phylum Streptophyta; class Magnoliopsida; order Brassicales; family Brassicaceae; genus Camelina; species Camelina sativa. Next base: position 10,844,615 of record NC_025703.1, on the reverse strand, counting down.
AGATACATCTACTAGGCTAAAGGTTGTTGGCAATATAATTTGGATGGTTTTTTTCTAAATCGGGAGATAATTCAGTCGTTGGATTACAAGACGTTCCAAATATATATACACATAAGTAATGTGATTGTGTGTATACCGTACCAAAATCCATAAACATTGTGACACACATGGAGTCATGTTAACTCTTTATTACACATGTTTCAGAAATGATTTACAAGTAGTCTTCATTACTGTCAATTGAATCTCCCTCGCACTTTTGCCTTGGTGCATTTTATACATACAATTACAAATAATACATTTAATCCAATCTTCCTTTTCACTACATTTACTTAGTCGTCCATTCTATAGATTTTATAGAAAAGAATCAGAAAAGAAAAATAATCACGATAAAAAAATGAAAAAATATATGATATTCAAAAACACAATCGAAGTTTTTTTCAACCAATATAGTTAGACAACATCGACAAAGGAACTAAACAAAGTCCTCTCTTCTTCAATTCTGCGCAATATTCTTCATATATTATCCCATTTTTACTCAGTCCTTTCTCCTATAAAAAACCGTAAGAATGTTGTTAGAACAATTAAATTTTTTTGAAAATATACATTAATATGTGAAGGTCGTTGAAAGTTTCTTACCTCAGTTTTAGTATTGTTCATCACGGTTTTTACTTTTATCGTATTGTCTTCCATTTCACTACAACCCTGAAGAAACAAGCATATCAAAGAGATTAATTAGATAAAACCACGATTGTCAAAAAAAAAAAAAAAAATTAGATAAAACCACATGAAATATCATACATACATATAGCTCTGCATAAGTGTAATGTGTGTACTAAACTATTAATGTATGTATTATGAACATATATTAATTAAGATTGTCATCTTCGTGGACTAACCTTGGTTCTGTTAGAAGGAGATGAAGCCGTGTCTTCTTCGACAGATCCCATAGGAGACGCAGCATCTGACATCATCGAAGAATCATCGTTATGGCCTAATCCATCTTGGGTTTCAAAGTACATTGTCCAACTACTCTCTTCTAGACCCTCTTGTATTGTTCTCTGTTGATTAGAGAACACTGTTCGCCTCACGCAGTTGCTTAGTGCTGAGCTTTCCATTGAGATCACTTTGCTAGATAAGAGGCCGATGAAGAGTAGTTTGATATTTGTAGAAAGAAGATGTGAGAAGCTAAAAACGCTATCTAGACTTTTATTTGCCTAATTGGTTCTCTCAAATGTGCCCTCTATATAGTAATAAAGGAGGGAGGCAGAGGTCAAGAATGTTGTAGGTTTGGCACGATTCTGTCCCTTTGTTCTTATTATTCGTTTAACTATTCACATCCCCACATATAATACTATTATTCGTGGGTTTAGTATTCTATATGGCAGTTGAACAGATTGATTTCTTTATGTGCAAGAACAAAAGAAAGATACATATAAGGGGAGTGGATCACCTTCTTGTTGGGTAGTGGAGAATAAAATGTACACAACAACCTTTTTTTATAACAGTACACATCAACTTGAGTTTGCTAAATTTTTACTCTTATTAGTTACTCACAATGATATAAGATAAAAATATATATAAAGAACTGTTAATGGATGAACCGAAACGTATTTTAATAGTTTTCAATAAAACGTGTTATTTCCTATAACTCATTTGAACGAGATACATATACTAATTTCATTCTAGCTTATATTTTCCGTATGCTATATGCATATTAAATTTATCTTGATTTACCGGAAACAATACTATTGAATTTGCCTTGCGAGTTTAGGTGTATCATTTATAAGTATACAGAAATGTAAAAAGTACAACAATTTATTGATATAGGGAAACTTCTTGCAAACAAATTAAAAATATAGTTTAGTCAATGATGTGGAGACATGTAATTCGTGGGGAACTGGTACTAAGTGTCAAACGATAATATATATATGGTTTATAACGTGACAAGCAGATGATAGTCTTGATCTATTTGGAAAAGAAAAAAAACTCAAAACAAAAAAACCAGAAAACGTGATGAAGGCAACATTACACATTAGGCTAAAAACGAAATGATAAATGCATATATATATTTCTAAATGTAGTCGGTCCACGTTCTCGAACCTTTATAGTCTGGCATGACAATTGTTTTATAATTGTTTAGCTGACGACAAATCAAGTAGATTATATTGCACTTTTAGTGGTGAGGTACGAATTCTTTGTGTAAATTTGTAAAGTTAGTACCGAATCTTTGATAGATATTACAGATTTACAGTAATTGCCTCTTTGTTCGGCAATCTATGACGCATGGAGCTACGTTAGCTTACGTTTTGACATAACATAATTTGGACTTTGTCACAGTGAAACTGTATGACAATAACGAAGAAGGTGATGATGACCGATGCTGGCTGATATATCATATATGTGACAGTCTAGCTAGGATTTTGCTAATCATAAGATAATAATGACGTGCATGATGCATAACCAACATTTAAACCAGAAACAAAACGGATGGTAGATTACACTACATTTGTTTGTGCATGCTGTGAGAAATTAATTATTTCAGATATAAAAATATATATATTTTTGAACCAGAAGTATAATGTTCCATGAAGAATACAAAAATCGAAACTAGTTTATGAAATCATAATATATACATTTCACTAAAAATAATTATTTTTATGATTGGTAATTAATCATTAGGATTATGATACGTATCAAAAAGAATCATGATGTTTTATGTTAACATTAAACCCAAAAAAAAAAAAAAAGGAATCATGATGAACATGATGCTATATAGTATATACCATCGACGACATTGAATTGAAAATATTTGTTGTCAAACAGATTACATTTTTTAAAATGGGTCAAACAACTTAAAATTAATCATTTCGATTTTGTGACCCTTGTGTGCTCGCCCAATATCTTTTCTTCTAGAACATTGTTTTTTCGTTGTCAAATTAATTTTTCAATAAGATGTGAAAATATATAAATATACATCAAATTAAGTAAACCAGGAGACATAATTTGGGAGACAATGAGTTCTCACCCGACAAACGAAAGCTTTCTCTATAGCGAGCAGCCAAAAAAAGAAAAAACTAAATTTACATATGGGATAATCTCACTTGAGAATAGACAAAAGACAAGAAGAGCATGTGGACAAAAGACCAAAGCTGTGAGCTTCGAAAAATACAGTCTCATCCAACAAGTTCCTCGTACAATATTTTATATTTGTTCAAAGTTTTTTTTTGGGTTCAAAGTTCCTCATACAATATTTTAAGAAGGAAATTGGATATTATAGTTTATACTTTATAGCATAGTGTTTTTACTTGTGGGCTCCTATGAAGGACAACTGGACAAGTGCTCCTTTTTCTAGCGGACTTATATATGTGCATGAAATAAAGGCAAGAACACCATTTTACAATTTCTATTGACTAAACCATCCAGACCAGCTCCAGTTAGATCTTGCGGCGAAGTGCAAAAAGCATACATTAAGGTTTCGACATGTTTTGTTTACTGATATTACTAATACGATTCTCATTAATCTTGTTGGCTTCTGTTCGTAGTACCACACAACAATAAAGCCTTATTTATTATAGTTGGTATAGACCACTTAAATATATATACTAGTATGAAACATCAAATCATTTTTACTTCATATACGCCCAAAATTAAATAATAAAAGGAAATAAGCTAGTAGTGGAATTTCGTTTAACATCTGACCACCTGGAAGATTCGATCGTAGTAGGAGAAAAATCATATACCAAACGTGTTGGCGTGTTGCCGATATTGAAACAACATATGCTATATGCTTTTCGAATCTTCACCCTATCATGTTGACATGTAGAATCGAGAAAGACATTTCTCATAGCTTAAGCTAACCGTATAATATATATATATTCTCCGCAACAAGTGTGTTCAGTTAGTCCAAGGTGATTATGTTGTGTATTTGGTGAACAATATAAAATAAGTGTGATGAATGTTTAGTTTCCTCTACATGACTACATCATTCATGTATTACAAATAACACACTATATTTATGCATTACTTATTTTTGTAGTATTTATATTATGTCAAAAATTACATTGCAAATCAAAAACAATGTTTAGTTTTTCTTAAAAAAACAAGAAAATCATTTTAATTATAGATATGATTCGATGCAGCAAAAAAGAAAAATCAATAATAATAATAATATATCTCATTAAGCTGCACAAAATTTATGAAGTCTTCAGCAAAATCCAAAGCTTAGACTCTTCTCTTATCATGCTTGTTGTTCTTCTTCTTCTTCACGCCATCTTTCACAGTGATAACATCGACGCGGCTCATCTGAAGTTGAAACGCCGGAACAATCTTGCTTCCACAGCTACAATAACTCCCCGACCAGTCAAAGCTTCCAACCTTAGCGCTACACTTAGGACACAATAACTTCCCTTCAGACACAAAATCTTCCACTGTGTTCATCCATACGATAGGCTCTACGAATATGGAAGTACATTGGTTCGGATCACCGGGGTTCTTGTTGCGAACCTCTCCTATCATGTTTTTGAACATGTCATCGAACTCTGAATCAGCCTCACCTGGAGTATGATCAATAACTTGCTCTTGAAAAAACAAAATTCTCTTGCACTTCTTGCAATGGTACGTACTACCACTACTCTCATTCGACATTATTTCCGGATCAGCTCTCAACTTCAATCTATCAAATTTCTTATCCTTGCTATATAAGTAACCTAAAGCTTTTAGACGGAAGTGCTTGTAAATAGGGCTGGAACGGTCGACTTTGAAGTTCATTCTCTCAAACAAATCTAACTGTTTTAAGAAGCCAGGATTGGGACTAGCCTGAGCGCATTGTCTCAATGATGCTAAAGCTTCTTTCCCGGAGAGCATTTCCATCCTCATCAGATACGCAATAACCATAGAAGCACTCCGAGATTGTCCAGCAAAGCAATGAACTAACACACCTTTCTCTTTGCGGCCAGCATCGATAAAATCCAAACAAAGATCGAAAAAATCAAGCAGATTCTCGCATTATTCATCGTCNGCGCTACACTTAGGACACAATAACTTCCCTTCAGACACAAAATCTTCCATTGTGTTCATCCATTCGATAGGCTCTACGAATATGGAAGTACATTGTTTCGGATCATCGGGGTTCTTGTTGCGAACCTCTCCTATCATGTTTTTGAACATGTCATCGAACTCTGAATCAGCCTCACCTGGAGTATGATCAATAACTTGCTCTTGAAACAACAAAATTCTCTTGCACTTCTTGCAATGGTACGTACTACCACTACTCTCATTCGACATTATTTCCGGATCAGCTCTCAACTTCAATCTATCAAATTTCTTATCCTTGCTATATAAGTAACCTAAAGCTTTTAGACGGAAGTGCTTGTAAATAGGGCTGGAACGGTCGACTTTGAAGTTCACTCTCTCAAACAAATCTAACTGTTTTAAGAAGCCAGGATTGGAACTAGCCTGAGCGCATTGTCTCAATGATGCTAAAGCTTCTTTCCCGAAGAGCTTTTCCATCCTCATAAGATACGCAATAACCATAGAAGCACTCCGAGATTGTCCAGCAAAGCAATGAACTAACACACCTTTCTCTTTGCGGCCAGCATCGATAAAATCCAAACAAAGATCGAAAAAATCAAGCAGATTCTCGCATTATTCATCGTCAGCAAACACAACCATTCGTGTAAACTCGAGATCTTTCCCAGTACGCTCAAGAGAATATAAAAGCTTACCTGATGGTAACGCGCTCTCTGTCGCAAACTCTTTGCCTTGTAATGAGTCTTGACCATCACCACCACCAACATACACTTCCTTGATTTCTTTTGATTCTAGTTTCACGTTACGCCATTCCTCGAAGACAGATATGGAAGGGTGGTGCAAAACCGTAAGAACATGTGAAATCTCAGAGCTACCATTCTTGAGAATCTCAGCAGCTGCGCATATATCGCCTAGGTATAGATTCTCCCTAACTAGGTCAAGCTTCTGCATTCTTTGATAACAAAAACCTAATTAAGACAATAAGAAGAGAGATTTACGGAATCCAAAACCTAATTCCACTAATTCCCAAATATTTCCTATTCGCCGATTTGTTTGTGATGATGATCAATGATCAATGAATAAACAAAATCACTCGAACAAGGGTTACTAGTTATATATACATGTCTACTAACGAAGACCTAATGGAACTCTAACTCCGTTAGCTAAGTTGACGCACACCGTCTATGATTTTTTTAATATTAAACCCCTCAATTTCCTTTTATTTACAAAAGACACCACTTTTAATTGAGTCTTTTCGTTTTGCTCTTCTTCTTATTTCTGAGATTATTTATTCATTGGGTCTCTCCGCTTCCCTCCGCCGAAGTAGTCACAGCTCCGGCAACCAGGTAAATTAGCCTCACCATCATTCTCTTGAGCCGTCGTGATACTCGCAACCCTTAATTATGCCGGAAACTTCTGAAACTAGTAATTCGACATCTGTAGATTTTAGGGCTTTGCTCCTCCTCTAGTTCTTGTAATGCGTTTCGGAACTAGGGTTTAGTGTTCTGTAGAGCTTACACTCCTTTTTCTTGTTCTGACCCTTGTCTCAATTTTTGATGATTCGGAAGGCAAAGAAGAGAGGGAACGACCTGTCTCAAGTAATGGCTCCAAGTTCAAGGTCACCTTCACCACGGACGAAGAGACTGAGAAGAGCTCAAGGCGAGAAGGAAGGTGGGAGAAGTAGAGAGAGAGAAGACGAGAGGCATGACGGTAGAGGAAGGGAGAAGAGAGACAGTAGGGATGGAGAAATGGGAAGAGAGAGGAAAAGACAAGGAGACACAGATAGGGAGCTTGGGGATAAGAGAAGACGCTCAGGGAGAGAGGAGAGTGGTGAAAGGAAAAGGGATGATGAGAGACACTCTAGAGCAAGGCATGAGAGGTCTACTTCACCGTTAGATAGGAGTCACAGGAGTAGTAGCAGGCGTTCACCAGAGAGATCTATTGCCTCAAGGCATGATGAGGTATTTCTGCGTGTTTCTTTAGCTTGGAGATGTTAGTAATCTCAGAATGTTTCTTTCTGTTTTTTTTACTTGGGAGTATCCATATTCTGCTTCAAAAGATAATGTGGTTGAAATTTGTTTAGCTTTGGTGTATGCTAGTAAAGGTTAGCCTCTACTGCTTGGTTCACTTAATAGTTTGTTTGAATCCTGTGATTTAGCTTTTCGCCTGAGTCTATAACTAGAACCTGCAGCCAGCTATTTTTGTGCTGCTAAATGACTATAGATAGTGTCTTTCATTCCCTTCAGCATATCCAGTAACGTCACTTCTCATGTTTCTTTTCTTTTAGTAAAAGCTCATTATATAGATTATAGTCGCTTTTGCAGATTTATTATTTTCTGCGAGCCACAGATTTTTCTTCAGTCATTTTGATTACCTTTTTTTCTTTTCAGGAGTCTATTGAAAGAAGGGGCGGCGAGGAGCTGTGAGTTTTCTTCTTATTAGATTAGCCTTTACACTTTTTCATTTTATTTTTCTCTTAACCATGTTATGGGTTTTCTACACCAGAAATGCCGAGGAAGATTCAGTCGCGAGGATGAGAGCAGTTGAAAAGGCTCTGGCAGCGAAGAAAAAGGTATCATTTCAAGCATCTATTGAATTTCAATTTCCAATGTCATTTTGAGGTTTCTTGGCTTATCCATGCATTTACACTTCAAAACCAATTTTGATATATCTTGGCAGGAAGAACCATCATTTGAGCTATCAGGGAAACTTGCTGAAGATACCAACAGATACAGAGGTGATATTTCTGATCCAGGCATTTGATTAAAGAATATCAACTGTTACCATCACCCTGTGGTATAAACTTTTGCCATTGTATCTTCATTGCCTGTTTGAACTGTGAAACATCTGCCTTTGTTATCAGGTCATATTTTCTTTATTTTGTATCATTTGTGTCTGTCATTGCGTGAAAGTTTTCATTGGTCAATAGTTAATAACTAAGGAGACTAGGAGCTTCAATATATAAGCATCTGCATTAGCAGCTATTCTTTTGACTGCCAATTCCGTTTTTGCTCCCAAGAATGGAGATGGAGGTTTATCGCATTAAATTTCACAATAGGCATGCTTCCGTGACTGATTGAATCCTTTGCAGGTATCACACTCCTCTTCAGTGAGCCTCCGGAGGCTAGAAAGCCCAGCGAAAGATGGAGACTGTATGTCTTTAAGGATGGTGAACCACTGAATGGTGAGTCTTTTAATCCTCTCTCATCTGTCGAAGTAGTGGTTCATTTCTCTTCTATGTATTTCACTTAAACTATCTTTCTATGGTGAACGTCAATTATTTGTCCACAAAATATGCAGTAAAACATGTAATGAAATTGATGCTCGAGACCGTTTGATAGAGTCTAGCCTTGTAAACCTATATATTAGCATGATTACTAAGAGTAGCCACATTATTACTTGATACTTGTCAATTTAACTACAATGAATTTTATTATGCAATGTTCATGGCTCTAATAGGAACAATAGCTTCTTTGATCTGATACGTTTGTGACTGGTTTGCCGTGTCGTTCTCGGTTTGAATTCTTGAACATTGTATTGTAGTTGAGTGACTATGTATATTAAGATTTAGTATTTTGTTTCTCATTTCTATTTGCTTCTAACTCGTAAATCCCTGAATCAGTTTTTCTTGATGTGTGTGCTTTTTGTGCTTGTGAAATGTGTTGGATTAATAGAGCCTCTCTACCTCCATCGCCAAAGCTGTTATCTCTTTGGACGTGAGAGAAGGATTGCTGATGTTCCCACTGATCATCCATCGTGTAGCAAACAACATGCTGTTATTCAGTACCGGTAGGTTCCTGACGTGTAGTTATCCTTTTGAATAGTAAAATCTATGACAATAGATCTAATGAGAATAAGGGTTTTAAGGTTAACATATATCTCACTGTGAATGTGCTTTTTGCAGGGAAGTGGAAAAGGAGAAACCGGATGGAATGATGGGGAAGCAAGTGAAGTAAAAACCTGTTTACTCTTTCATTTTTGCTTTAAATTTGCACCTCTTCGGGCTTTAGGCTAAATTTTAATTTTCCATAATATCTCACCTTGCAGGCCTTACATAATGGATCTTGGCAGTACGAACAAAACATATATCAATGTAAGTGCTCAATTGTATTCCATCTTGCTTGCTTCTTTATCATGGTTGGTTCGAATGTTTGTAATGAGAACTTTTTTATCTTTTTCAGGAAAATCCTATTGAGCCACAACGATATTATGAGCTTTTTGAGAAAGACACCATAAAGTTCGGCAACAGCAGGTATTCTAATGTAGAAATCATAGTCGTACCTACTCGCTTTGTAATTCATATGTGCTTGTTTGTGCACATTATTTGGGTTAACACCTGATTTCTCCTGTTCTTGACATGTTTTTTTTTTTCTTTTGGGTGCAGCCGAGAGTACGTACTGTTGCACGAAAATTCTGCTGAGTGAATGGATTGAGAGTCAAGCAGCAACTGAGTATATCACAATATTAGATAGTTGCGTTTCTCAGGGATTTTGGAGATGTTTGAGCAGCTTCATGTCTGCATTCTTAGACATTATGTTAATAACCATTTAGAAATCTTTTGCGTACTTGTTTTATAACTATTGCTGATGAACGATTGGTATGCGAAAAAAGTTAAACTTCTGGTATAAGATCAATCTCTACTTTAAAGTTGCAGCTCCCTGAGTCTTTGGACCAAACTTAATGTAAAACAACTGAGATTTAACCTACAGGTACACAAAAACAGACACACTTTCGTTGTAAGAAAGAGCTAACTCTGACAAAGAAATGACATATTTGTCAAGCCTTTTGAGTGAGGGATCCAAGGATCAAGTCACGGATCTCCTCGCTGCTGGCTCGGTCAAGAGCGGTTCTGCCATCAGCGTCCTTAACCGTGTAGTCAGCACCAGCTCTGAGAAGCTCTTCAATCTTAGGCTTGTCTCCTTCTGAGGCTGCTAGCATTAAAAGGATGTCGACAGGGTGAATATTCTGGTTGAGAAGAGCCTCCATCTTATCGTAGGTACCTTCCACCGCAAGCATCCCCATGTAGTTGAAATACTGCAAATCACCAATAAACGACAATAAAGTTATATCTAAAACATTTCCTCTGTTTTAATTGACAATTGCGTCTGCGTTTCACAACGCTATCT
>NC_025703.1:10825200-10830037 GCF_000633955.1 Camelina sativa | reverse complement strand
AACGACCTGTCTCAAGTAATGGCTCCAAGTTCAAGGTCACCTTCACCACGGACGAAGAGACTGAGAAGAGCTCAAGGCGAGAAGGAAGGTGGGAGAAGTAGAGAGAGAGAAGACGAGAGGCATGACGGTAGAGGAAGGGAGAAGAGAGACAGTAGGGATGGAGAAATGGGAAGAGAGAGGAAAAGACAAGGAGACACAGATAGGGAGCTTGGGGATAAGAGAAGACGCTCAGGGAGAGAGGAGAGTGGTGAAAGGAAAAGGGATGATGAGAGACACTCTAGAGCAAGGCATGAGAGGTCTACTTCACCGTTAGATAGGAGTCACAGGAGTAGTAGCAGGCGTTCACCAGAGAGATCTATTGCCTCAAGGCATGATGAGGTATTTCTGCGTGTTTCTTTAGCTTGGAGATGTTAGTAATCTCAGAATGTTTCTTTCTGTTTTTTTTACTTGGGAGTATCCATATTCTGCTTCAAAAGATAATGTGGTTGAAATTTGTTTAGCTTTGGTGTATGCTAGTAAAGGTTAGCCTCTACTGCTTGGTTCACTTAATAGTTTGTTTGAATCCTGTGATTTAGCTTTTCGCCTGAGTCTATAACTAGAACCTGCAGCCAGCTATTTTTGTGCTGCTAAATGACTATAGATAGTGTCTTTCATTCCCTTCAGCATATCCAGTAACGTCACTTCTCATGTTTCTTTTCTTTTAGTAAAAGCTCATTATATAGATTATAGTCGCTTTTGCAGATTTATTATTTTCTGCGAGCCACAGATTTTTCTTCAGTCATTTTGATTACCTTTTTTTCTTTTCAGGAGTCTATTGAAAGAAGGGGCGGCGAGGAGCTGTGAGTTTTCTTCTTATTAGATTAGCCTTTACACTTTTTCATTTTATTTTTCTCTTAACCATGTTATGGGTTTTCTACACCAGAAATGCCGAGGAAGATTCAGTCGCGAGGATGAGAGCAGTTGAAAAGGCTCTGGCAGCGAAGAAAAAGGTATCATTTCAAGCATCTATTGAATTTCAATTTCCAATGTCATTTTGAGGTTTCTTGGCTTATCCATGCATTTACACTTCAAAACCAATTTTGATATATCTTGGCAGGAAGAACCATCATTTGAGCTATCAGGGAAACTTGCTGAAGATACCAACAGATACAGAGGTGATATTTCTGATCCAGGCATTTGATTAAAGAATATCAACTGTTACCATCACCCTGTGGTATAAACTTTTGCCATTGTATCTTCATTGCCTGTTTGAACTGTGAAACATCTGCCTTTGTTATCAGGTCATATTTTCTTTATTTTGTATCATTTGTGTCTGTCATTGCGTGAAAGTTTTCATTGGTCAATAGTTAATAACTAAGGAGACTAGGAGCTTCAATATATAAGCATCTGCATTAGCAGCTATTCTTTTGACTGCCAATTCCGTTTTTGCTCCCAAGAATGGAGATGGAGGTTTATCGCATTAAATTTCACAATAGGCATGCTTCCGTGACTGATTGAATCCTTTGCAGGTATCACACTCCTCTTCAGTGAGCCTCCGGAGGCTAGAAAGCCCAGCGAAAGATGGAGACTGTATGTCTTTAAGGATGGTGAACCACTGAATGGTGAGTCTTTTAATCCTCTCTCATCTGTCGAAGTAGTGGTTCATTTCTCTTCTATGTATTTCACTTAAACTATCTTTCTATGGTGAACGTCAATTATTTGTCCACAAAATATGCAGTAAAACATGTAATGAAATTGATGCTCGAGACCGTTTGATAGAGTCTAGCCTTGTAAACCTATATATTAGCATGATTACTAAGAGTAGCCACATTATTACTTGATACTTGTCAATTTAACTACAATGAATTTTATTATGCAATGTTCATGGCTCTAATAGGAACAATAGCTTCTTTGATCTGATACGTTTGTGACTGGTTTGCCGTGTCGTTCTCGGTTTGAATTCTTGAACATTGTATTGTAGTTGAGTGACTATGTATATTAAGATTTAGTATTTTGTTTCTCATTTCTATTTGCTTCTAACTCGTAAATCCCTGAATCAGTTTTTCTTGATGTGTGTGCTTTTTGTGCTTGTGAAATGTGTTGGATTAATAGAGCCTCTCTACCTCCATCGCCAAAGCTGTTATCTCTTTGGACGTGAGAGAAGGATTGCTGATGTTCCCACTGATCATCCATCGTGTAGCAAACAACATGCTGTTATTCAGTACCGGTAGGTTCCTGACGTGTAGTTATCCTTTTGAATAGTAAAATCTATGACAATAGATCTAATGAGAATAAGGGTTTTAAGGTTAACATATATCTCACTGTGAATGTGCTTTTTGCAGGGAAGTGGAAAAGGAGAAACCGGATGGAATGATGGGGAAGCAAGTGAAGTAAAAACCTGTTTACTCTTTCATTTTTGCTTTAAATTTGCACCTCTTCGGGCTTTAGGCTAAATTTTAATTTTCCATAATATCTCACCTTGCAGGCCTTACATAATGGATCTTGGCAGTACGAACAAAACATATATCAATGTAAGTGCTCAATTGTATTCCATCTTGCTTGCTTCTTTATCATGGTTGGTTCGAATGTTTGTAATGAGAACTTTTTTATCTTTTTCAGGAAAATCCTATTGAGCCACAACGATATTATGAGCTTTTTGAGAAAGACACCATAAAGTTCGGCAACAGCAGGTATTCTAATGTAGAAATCATAGTCGTACCTACTCGCTTTGTAATTCATATGTGCTTGTTTGTGCACATTATTTGGGTTAACACCTGATTTCTCCTGTTCTTGACATGTTTTTTTTTTTCTTTTGGGTGCAGCCGAGAGTACGTACTGTTGCACGAAAATTCTGCTGAGTGAATGGATTGAGAGTCAAGCAGCAACTGAGTATATCACAATATTAGATAGTTGCGTTTCTCAGGGATTTTGGAGATGTTTGAGCAGCTTCATGTCTGCATTCTTAGACATTATGTTAATAACCATTTAGAAATCTTTTGCGTACTTGTTTTATAACTATTGCTGATGAACGATTGGTATGCGAAAAAAGTTAAACTTCTGGTATAAGATCAATCTCTACTTTAAAGTTGCAGCTCCCTGAGTCTTTGGACCAAACTTAATGTAAAACAACTGAGATTTAACCTACAGGTACACAAAAACAGACACACTTTCGTTGTAAGAAAGAGCTAACTCTGACAAAGAAATGACATATTTGTCAAGCCTTTTGAGTGAGGGATCCAAGGATCAAGTCACGGATCTCCTCGCTGCTGGCTCGGTCAAGAGCGGTTCTGCCATCAGCGTCCTTAACCGTGTAGTCAGCACCAGCTCTGAGAAGCTCTTCAATCTTAGGCTTGTCTCCTTCTGAGGCTGCTAGCATTAAAAGGATGTCGACAGGGTGAATATTCTGGTTGAGAAGAGCCTCCATCTTATCGTAGGTACCTTCCACCGCAAGCATCCCCATGTAGTTGAAATACTGCAAATCACCAATAAACGACAATAAAGTTATATCTAAAACATTTCCTCTGTTTTAATTGACAATTGCGTCTGCGTTTCACAACGCTATCTTCAACTACTTTCTGCGAATCAAGAACTTAGAAGTGAAAACAAACCTGTTCAACGTCGTCTCTGTCAAAATCGTCACGTGACTGGCTGCCATAGATTCCAGCATTCTCAGCATCGACGCCATTCTTTCCAAACTTGAACCAGCAAGTGGCTCTCGACCCATTGGAGGGTCCGAGTCGGAGCCGCGGCTTTACAACCCGAGTTCCAAGAAACCGAGAGGGGAGCTTAAGTGAGGAAGAAGAAGAAGAAGAAATTGTGTTGGTGGTAGAGAAGAATAAGCTCGCAGAAGGAGCTCTGCATGGAATGGAAGCCATGGCTGCCTCCAAGCTTCGTCCTGGACTTTAATTGATAACATCCACTCGTTTTCGTTTTTTGATAAGCTTACTTGTTTTCTCATTGGTTAGTTTTCCACAATTGGATTGTTAGATATCTTGAAGAATACTCTATTTGGTGCAGAGGCTCCCTTTCTATGTAATAGTAATGTTAGTGCCACGCAAAATTTCGAAGTTAAAATCACTTACTACTCTTCAATCAATGTCACAAACCTACTAATTACACAGCAATGTGTTTTAACATAAAAGAAAGAAACGATGGTGACAATTAGCTTTCATTAGGATAAATATATGAACAGATTTTCACAGGGACAATGAGACAAACAAAAATCCTCAAGCACTGCCTCACTGTTAGGTTTCAGAGCAAGAGCTTTTTTACTATTTTCCTCTTATTTGCCAGCATACCAGTTCTGAGCACACTTAGCATCAACAGATAAGTCGACTGAGAGAATATTCTTGCCGTTGAAGGGTTCACTCATGCATTTCACTACTATGTCTTTAGCATTCTCCGCTGACTCACTAGGTCCTTCCAAAATTACTTCATCATGAATCTGTGTGTAGCCCAAAAGGAATCATTTAGATAAAACAATCATCTAAGCTTGTCGTTATGTAAAGAATCTGTGAGAACTGATAAGTATTACTTGTAGAAGCAATTTCCAACCAAGCTCTTTGAGACATTGATTTGTTGATATCTCCAGCATAGCGCACATAGCAACATCAGCCGCGCTTCCCTGTAAAAATAGTGGTGATTGAGGTTTAGAGCCGATGGAGTTCAAGATGGTTAAGATCTGATGTCAGCGCATACAAACCTGAACAGGAGTGTTGATTGCTGCTCGTTCGATATGGTTCTTCTGGGCACGTGAACGGTATACAGGGAATTTACGAGCCCTTCCCAACAAAGTGACTACATACCCATTTTTTATAGCTTCTTTCTTGCGTAGTTCTTGCCATTTGCGGACTTCTTG
>NC_025703.1:10820149-10824703 GCF_000633955.1 Camelina sativa | reverse complement strand
AGCGCACATAGCAACATCAGCCGCGCTTCCCTGTAAAAATAGTGGTGATTGAGGTTTAGAGCCGATGGAGTTCAAGATGGTTAAGATCTGATGTCAGCGCATACAAACCTGAACAGGAGTGTTGATTGCTGCTCGTTCGATATGGTTCTTCTGGGCACGTGAACGGTATACAGGGAATTTACGAGCCCTTCCCAACAAAGTGACTACATACCCATTTTTTATAGCTTCTTTCTTGCGTAGTTCTTGCCATTTGCGGACTTCTTGTCTATCATTATACCAGAGATCAACTGTTTCTTGAGCTTCTTCTCTTGAAACCTAAAAGGTGGAAAATAAGCTTCTGTAAGCTTATTACAATAAATCAAGCATGTTCATATCAATTGTAACGGCTTTCTTAATATACCTTCCAATCTCTAGAAAGTCCAACAGCGGTCTTCCCATACGCAATCGAGAAGTTAAGCATCTTTGCTTTTCTTCTCTCAGAAGCAAAGGCATCCTGAATAAGTAAAAAAACAGTTTGCCCGCTGTTAGAAGAATTCAGGAACAAAGTCTAGCTTCCCTCGGTTCAGCACTATTAGAATTATTTTTTTTAAGCTATATAAGCAAAATGAATAAAAGACTTAGAAACCAAGCTTTCTAAGGTTTTTCCCAAAATCACTGTTAAAACATAAAACCAGGATTCACCTTCAATAATGGCACTGGCGGCTTCTCCTGTCCAGGTTGTGGATGCCATTCAAGGAGCACTTCACCATTTTCAACAGCTTCACGAATATGTGGATACATATTCATGGCTGTTCTCGAGTGGAAGTCTCCACCAGCTATGAAAGCTTCCATCATGCTTTTGCAACCAGTAAGATGTGCTAGAATCCTAAGTTCCAGCTGAAGATAAAAAAAACCCGCCGTACAGTCAACAAGTGAATTAGCTCACTAGTCACAAAAAAAGTAGATATAACTATAATTTTCACCTGTCCATAATCAGCAACAATAAGTGAATTTCCTGGTGATGCTATGAAGGCCTGACGGATCTTGTACCGATCTTTCTCCAATGCAGGTTGGTTCTAGACAGAAAAAAAAATATATACTTTACAAACAAATTCGAGATGTACTATGCTTCCAAGTAAAAATAGACATTGCACATTTCAAATCCAACGATGTACTAGCTCTTCATACCACAACATTTTAAAAATTTACAAAAGGCTCATTAGTAGAGAAATTAGAGAAGCTTAGTTACTTGATTGCATCTCCATTCAAGCAAAATCTTAAATTAAGTTCAAGCCATATACCTGCAAATTTGGCCTTCTAGCCGATAAGCGACCAGTTTCAGTGTTAATATTCAGGGAGCAGTGGACACGACCATCTTTTCCTGATACATTACTTCCCTGTCATTTAGAAAACCAATTCCATAAAAAAATAACCTGAAAGGATATGCTATTGGAAAATAATTAAGTAGCTCAAACTCCAGGGAACATTGTTATAAAAGAAAAAACATACCTGCAAAGGAAGAATAAAATTTGATATTAAGGAATCAATGGAGCAAACTTCACATAGTGCGGCAATAGCATGGCAAGCCTCCTTTCCACTTTCACCCCCTCCAAACGCATCAAATGCTGTTCCATAAGCAGATGTATTTGATTCATCAGAGGTATTGGAGTGTTGTGTTTCTAAAATTTCATCTGGTAGCGAAATAAAATCATCATCTCCAGTGTTTTCTTCTAGAGAAGTATCTAAAACGCCATCCGTATAGTCATATTCTGCAGAGACTTTCCCAGCTAAGGCTTTCAAGGTGTCTCCACTAACAGAGGGCCAGCCTGAGGCAGTGAACTTTTCAGTAGGTAGAGGATTGTCGCTAATCCTATGCAGTTTGATATTGCGGAACTTTGTCGCTGTCTTTTTTCCTTCTTCAATCACCTTATCAACATTAGGAACTTTGAAAAGTTTTTCATATGGAAGATCCTCACCATTACAACTGTAACAGAAATTAACAAAATTTAGTACAAGAAATAAGCACTAAGAAATGAAATTATGTTTCTTGGTTTTAGCAAGGAAAAAGATTACAATCTTTACCAAATTCTGAGACAAAAGAGTCATGCACTTAGTTTTCTTTGTAATAAAATGATATGGTACATGTCAAATTCCAAAATATTATGGTTTCTTCCAAAGATAACTTCTATTTGACACATACATGGAAACATAAGGCAGTCCAAACCAAGACTTGCAAGAAGCATACCTGTTAGTAATGCCACCAAAAAAGAGTTGTCGCAATTGCGTGTCACTGCCAACATTCATATGCTTCGCATCTGGACAATGTTTTGAAGCCCAATTTCGGAACCTCGAAACAGCAATTTCTTTTTCTGCTTTGGCTACAATCTCAATCTGCGCCAAATAATCCCTATCTACAAGAATTCCTTCCGCTTCCATTTTGGCAAGAAGCTCAGCAAAAGGCTGCCAATATTCTTGGTAGAAATCAAACATGTTCTTTTTTGAAATGAGATGTCCATCAAGAAACCATTGCTTCACTTGCAGTTGTTTCTTCATGCTCTCATAAAGCTTTAGTGTGCTTATCGAATCCAACGCCGAGTAGGAAATCCAAGCTTCTCGATCGTCTTTTTGTAGCTCTTCAACAGGAGGAACGACCACCAATTTCCCCTCTGATCCATCTTTTTTCAGTTTTCCCTTGCCGAAAATCTTCTTCATTGATATTTTACCAAATAATTCTGCTTCCTCCTTTGTCTCAGTTCCCCCAAGAACTCTTGGGTCACTTGTAAGTGCTTCGAGCGAATAACCACCAGATATCCGTCTAGATGAATCCCACAATCGTGCCATGTGCATCGTATCACCATGAAAACCAGAAAGCTTGATTCCATAATTTCTGATAATGTGGTGATCAAAGCTGTAGTTATGCCATACCTATAAGTACAAGAAAAGGTCAAGGTTAAAAATGATTTACACAATCAAAACAAAACATGATTCAGAAGTCAGTAGTGCCTTCAACTAAACAAAGGAGAGGCAAGGTGAAGAAATAGCCAATCGTTTTTTCAAGAAAACACACAACAAGAGAGAAAGCTAAAATAAGAATTTGAAACACCAAATTATCCAGAATTCACTGAATAATAGAAACACAGCAATTTGTTTCTCGTTTTAGCTCACTTTTTTTATTGATGAGTCTTCGAAAAATGGCTTAAACTCAGCCAAGATATCCCTTCCACTTTCGCCAAGCAAATCTACCCAGATACATGATTTTCCATCTCCAAAATCTGCTTCTGATCCACAATATAAACTGAAACATATCATCTCCCCATGGTCCACAGGTGTTTCAGTCTTCACATCAATCCTGGACACCTACAGAATTGATTACCAGAGTACAAGCAGTATAAAAAGAAGCGTCTAGAGCATTAGCATTTCTAAGCCATGTGAACAACAATGTATTAGCAAACACATGACCACATACCTCTGTATCGCAAGCATGGACAAGATTCCTATATTCATTCATGAGCTTAGCCACGGTTTTCTTTGCAGTATACGCATCATCAACAACAAAAACTCTCTCATATATTTTCTTGAGGTTTGCTCGGACTTTCGACAGGTTGGTGCATTTTTCCACTTGGGAAACGGTTGCTGATTTCTTATAGCTTGCATTGTCAAGAGACGAGTCACTGTTAAGAGGTCTTTGTTTTCCATGTGTATCCTTATCTCCTCTCAGAGTCATGTCTGTTTTCCCCTCAGCCTCAATATCCTTGCTTGGTAATGCAACGACCGGTCTTCTTATACTATTAGTTTGCATAAATCCATTCAATTCTCTATCAAGTGTGGTAATATCACTTCCTTGCTTCAGCTTGTAATCAAAGTTCTGGCCGTTTCCATAAGACTGGACATCATCTATTTTAGGGACAAAGCCTTTGAAATAATAACTGCCGTTACCAAAAGCATCATCTTGGTTGTTGTTAGCATGTTCGCCATTTCTTCCTCTGAAGTTATTGACTTCATCCCTCCAAGCACTCACAGCTCCAGCTTGTTTCACAGTTGGCGGAACCATTCTTGCCGTCTTCGAACCCAAATTAAGTTTCCACTCTCCACTAAACTCAACAGAGGACGACCGTTGATGACCCGAATGCTGAAATCCATGGGAACCCCCACAATCAGTAGTAGCAGTGGAATATCCAGAATTTCCATTGATGATAGCTATTTTCCTGCAAATCATAAGCACCAAAAATGGTATCAACACAAAGAGAAACACCTTCAAGCTCAGAATAATAACCAAACCACCTCTAACTTAAACAACACCGGAATCCTAAATAACTTTTTTTTGACACTCGAGTATGAAACCTTCACAAGAACAACTTATCCTCCAAAGCGAGAAACTGTATAGTACCCACAACTTTACCTGCTTTTTCAACTACTCCAAAACTTGAATCGTCACTATATAACCAAACAAAAGACTTACGAAACAGAGCAATTGACGAATAAGTAAGCTAAATTCTCACGAACCCTTCAACTAAACTTCAACCAAACCACAAAAAATGAGAGAAAGAGAACAGATAACAAAAAAAAAAAAAAGGG
>NC_025703.1:10815421-10819119 GCF_000633955.1 Camelina sativa | reverse complement strand
ATAAAAAAAAAAAAAGGGTGTAAACCTGGAAATGATTCTACGGCGAGGCACAAGAAAAGAAAGAATTGAAGAAGAAGAAGAAACACGAGGACGACGCGAAACCCAGAAAGAGGAAGGAGAGAGGTGACGAAGAGAAACCCCCATGGCCGCAAGCGAAGCTAATCTCCCCAGCTTGAAGGAGGAATTGCGTCTTCTTCCAGAGAGTAGGGTTTATCGTTGTCGATTTTGTCGTTTTTCACAAAGCTGAGCTGGTCGCCATTACTACTCTCTATGTGACAAACCCTTAAACCCCTTTACCCCTTTTATCTTCTTAAATTAATTAACACAATAAAATTTTTAAAATGACATTTTTCCAAAAAAGTTGGGATTTTTTAATTCTTAACAACGAACGGTGAGTAAAGTCTGAAACTTTCGCTCAAATCCAGAGATCATCGTCGATTAATAGAACATATGATTCTCAGCAAAATCCGTTAAAATGTTCTTTGGTGATTCGAAAAGTCCTCAAATTTCCTAAAAACCGATCATTTAAAATTACAAAACAAACAAACTCAAAGTTTGGATCTTTCGTCTTCTTCTTGTTCTTCTTCTTCTTCTACAGTTTGTCCATCTTCTTCGGTTTTGGTCATGGCTAAGTACTCGAGCGCAGTGACTACATCGCTCATCATTGGTCTCGTTGCTGCTTCTTCTTGAAGACACATTGCTGCTACTGCAAGCGCTTGATACAATCCTTTTATTGGATACTTTCCTTCTAGCAATGGATCCACCATTAACGTGAACTTTCTCCTATCTTTGAACAATGGACTCGCCTGCGCATTGTATAATGCAAAACCCCAATTAAGAAAAACAAATCAAGGGTTTTTTTTTTGTCAGATTGAGAAAAGTTATTGCATTATTATTATTATACCCAAGTGACTAAGTTCTGTTCTTCAGTTGGTTTTGTGGTGTCAATGACTCTTCTTCCTGTGATCATCTCCAAGAACACGACTCCAAAGCTGTATACATCGGATTTCACAGTGAGCTGTCCTGTGAGAGCATACTCAGGCGCACAATACCCGTATGTTCCCATCACTCTCGTTGACACATGAGTCTCCCCACCTGTCGGACCAACTTTAGCTAAACCGAAATCTGAAAGCTTTGGGTTGAATTCTTCGTCAAGCAATATGTTTGAGGCCTTGAAATCTCTGTAGATCACAGGAGGATCAGCTGTTTCGTGTAGATACTCAAGCCCTCTCGCTGCTCCTGCTGCAACTTTCATTCTTGTGTCCCAATCCAACGGCTTCTTCTTGTTCCGCACCAATTCTGAAGTATATAGGTAATCTTTAGAAATGTGTGGATGTGAAAGTACATGTAGTTATGGTGTTTAGATTCTTATATTACCTAGAAGATGATCCTCTAGAGAACCATTTTGCATATATTCATAGACAAGAATCCGTTGATCCCCGTCTGCGCAGTATCCAACCAAATTGACAAGGTTTTGATGATGTAAGAGACTCAACATCATGACTTCCACAAGAAACTCTCTATTCCCTTGGTAACCATTCCTGTCTAGCTGCTTAACTGCAACAACCTAAACATGAAAGAATCAGAATCAAACCGCTGAAGAGAGAATATAATAGAGAGGTGGTTATATGGGAGAAGTACTTTCTCCGGGGTCTCTATGTGCCCTTTGTAAACCCTTCCAAATCCGCCTTCACCGAGCTGATTATCCGGGTTGAAGTTCTTGGTGGCGACGCAGAGCTCTCTGAATGTAAAGATATGAGCACTGATGTTCCCTTTCCCGAGTTTTGCTATCTCCTCGGCTATGTATTTTCGCCTACTGCTATCTGCGGGTATGTGCAAATACGTCTCAACTTTGTTTAGATAGAAAACATTTTTAAGGAATTTGAGAATCTATATCTACATAATGAGAAAGGTTAAAAGAAACTGGGACGGACCTGTTTTAAAAGAGATGTTTTCAAATGTAGTTATATTGTTCTTTGCATCAATGCAGTCTTTGATGCTTTGTCTTGATGATGATCGTCTGGTAAACCGTTTCTCAGACATACAACAGAACAAGCAATTTATTTTCATTCTGTATCTGTGTGTTGTTTTATCTTTATCTTCCTGGATTATTACTACAAGAAGATGGTTGATTACTCCAAGTTCATGAATGTTCTTGAAACCTCGGATCCAAAAGGGATCGAGATAATTCTCAGACGAACAAATTTTTTCTTTTCTTTGTAAGATGGCAGAAGGGTTTGCTGAGAAATAAGAAAAAAGGTTTGGCCTTTGAAGAAACCAAAAATGAATCTGGTCTCTTTTGGCCTCAAAAGAAGAAGGAACAAACAAAAATGAGAATTAATTTTTGCTACTAAGAATCCTTCCCTTATGTTTGACTGTTGATTTTGTTTTCTTTTTTCTTGAAAAGAGAGAGAGATAGAGAGAGATGGATGGTTAAATTTGGGTGAAGAATCCTTTGGAAGAGAGTTAAGATCAAATAAGCTAAATTTGGTTTTGTTGGATTTTAAAACATGTTTATCCATTTCCATATTCCTATTAATATCCTCTTCTAAATTTGACATTTTAGAAGATTGATATATACTAAACCGTTTTTGTTATTCATATATTTTACTTGCAGATACTGCAATTGAAGTCAGTTACAAGCACTTAAAAGCTAAACTGAAATAAAGAAGCTCACAAGAATCGCCATGGTTATAAATGCAAAGGGAACTTCTATCGCTTTTTCCTCTGACTTTGATGGCGTAGGCGTAGGCGTAGAAGCAGGAGGCTGACTTCTAATTACTTCAGGCAATGGTGGCTCCGTGACATCTGAGTCAACTAGTAATGGATACGGAGCTTCGGCCGGATCCAAAAGCATTTTGTTCCCTAAAGATCTGAGCACACCGGTTGGAACCGCATCCAGGTTGCTGTAACATTGGTTCTCTGCAATCAAATACTATCTCAGATTGGCGCAAGGAAAGTTAAAGAAGCAATAGAGAGAAGATGCTATGAGTGTTATATTTACTTCTGTATCTTGCAGTGGTTGCAGGGAAGTCAGTGATGATGCCATCGACCACGCTAATTCCTTGATGTTCCAGTAAATAAGCTGCATTCTAAAAAACGGAAAATGCTATATCAAGAAAAGAATCATGTGTCGTTCTTATTGACAGACAAGATTTGCAGCAAAGCTCCTACCTCCACTTCTATCAAGATGCCTAAGAGAGAGATGTAACCGTTTGAAATATTCAAGAACTCGGATAATGTAAGAAGTTTTCCAGCGTTTTTGTTTCTTGGGTTTCTGATCAAACCGGAGTTCCTAAAAGGATTCGAAATAGTGGCTGCAATAAAAGGAGAAACAGAGCCCAATTCAGATATAATCTTCATTCAAAGTCTTTATATTGAATCTTGATTTTGCTCTTACGCTTCAAGGTTTGTATTTGAGACATGGTCAGGCTGAAAGTGTAGATCCCTTTGTTCTGTTGAATCTCTGCAGCTACTGATGACAGATTTCTGAAGCTAGTTTCGATGACATTAGTGCTGTTCATAAGATCAATGGAGCTCAGACAAAAGGGGATCTTGTCTTTAGACATCTGGACATTGCAATCAAGAATGTCAACCCCGTCGTTTGCAGCTCTCTCATACGCCAAGTCAGTACAGCCCGGGAAATCTCCACTCGCTCCATTCTTCGAGATAATAGTTATCTTAGCTGCAAGACCAAA
>NC_025703.1:10780968-10809467 GCF_000633955.1 Camelina sativa | reverse complement strand
GATCCCTTTGTTCTGTTGAATCTCTGCAGCTACTGATGACAGATTTCTGAAGCTAGTTTCGATGACATTAGTGCTGTTCATAAGATCAATGGAGCTCAGACAAAAGGGGATCTTGTCTTTAGACATCTGGACATTGCAATCAAGAATGTCAACCCCGTCGTTTGCAGCTCTCTCATACGCCAAGTCAGTACAGCCCGGGAAATCTCCACTCGCTCCATTCTTCGAGATAATAGTTATCTTAGCTGCAAGACCAAACGGTAAACTGCAATTAAAATATTTAGAAATCACATATATAAATGGGTTGCTCTTGTGCATTACCTTACTCCTTTGCTTTTTTGGTGTCCAAATGAGAGAAGCAATCTTGGAAAGAAAACAAGAATCATAGCTAAAGTTATATGCAATCAATACAATCCAATGCATTGGGAAGAGAGATAAAATTTGGGTTCTGTTTTACTTACTGATGGCTCGATATGGAGTTACCGGAAAGTCTGATAGGAAACCATCAACGGAGAAGTTTCCGTTGTCAATGAAAGATAGATACTCAGCCGTTGGATCATAGCTGTAGTTATAAGCAATTACATAATCATTGGCAAACTCCGAGGCGAAAACTTTTAAACCTTCTTTATGAGCATCAGTGACCAGCGACGTGTGGGGTTGTAGGTAAGATATGAATCTGCGGGCCATATGTAAGATTTTGGAACAAGAATTCCAGAAGAAAACGTTTTTATATAACTTAGATTCTTGGCAAGAGAGCCGTAAGATTGGTTGGTGAAGGGTTCTATTTGGTCTTGGTTCAGAAACCTAAACATGAGTTTTGTCACAGTCGTCCGCTTGACACTTTTCTTCATGCTCTTCAACAAACTGATCTCTGGAGAAGATATGAAGTTGAATCTCACGCGTCTTGACATAGAGACAACAAACTTTCTCACATTCAAATTGTGTTGCGCGTAGAAAGCACTGTCCTGTAAATTAAATGTAGAAACGATAAGTAGAGGGAGAAGATGACTTATGATGTTATATATGGAAAACACGTTGAGCAGTAAAAGAGTGTATGATAGATACATTATACCTGAATGTTCAACCAGAGGCTTGAAGCTGCCGTTTCTTCCACTTTTGTTATCGGCCAATTATCATCGAATATTGGTGTTCTTGAGTAAACACCCTGGCTCACTGTTGAGGGGTAAAGACTAGAGTTAAAAAATCAGAAACGTTGAACTGAAACATTTGCAGAGTTGTTAATTTCAAAAGATTGAACATTAGTTTTATCTAGAAAGCTTTACTCGCAAGAAGAGGGTGGTTCCAGACCTACTTACATGTCACACTGGAGAGTTCCTTCCATGTAAAATCAACAGAAAAGGTTTCTTTGTAGTTTGGGTAAAATTTCTTGACAGTAGAACCATTTTGAAGATTCAGATTGGGAAAGCAGATTCCAACACCATCCTTTGTTAGTTGAAGTTCACACCAAAGTGTTATGTCTGGTGAAGTTGTTATATTCACCAACTCATATGCTTGAATACTGGAATCTGGAAAAATACCAGAGAACCCGCCTCGAGCAATCACAGCCGGAGGTTTCCCTGCCAAAAACACATCAAGAAACTGTAAGAACATTTCCAAAAAAAATCATGTGTTGTGTAGAAAAAGTGAGAGAACTCTGTCTCTAACCACTCAACGTTCGCCAAGAACTTGATAAAGCAGTTTGTAAAATGAAGAACTTGATCAGAATCAGAAGAACCACTCTAGGGCATGCCATGGTAGTGGAGTGCTTCTTTTTTTACTTTCTTTTTGCTGAAGATGGAATGAAGAATAAGTGACTAATTGATGAACCCGTGAGCTGTTTAGCAATAATCTACACAAACTACTACGTCCGTTGAATGGAAGATTTAGCTAAAAACGTAATCAGATTCTGCGGTAGCATTTATTGAAAATTTTCTACATTTGTGTCAATAATGTCACTATTTTGAGAATTGGATAAAAAAGAGCTTATCTTAGCTGTCAACTGGTTAAGTAAAGCTTAAGTAAAGATTACTAGCATGAAAAATTATTTCCAAAGAGCACATTGGGTCTCCATACTTAACATTTCTAGTGTGAAAGAAAAAAACCCACATTTTTTAAAACTATGTGTCACCTCCACTGATAGGACTTGTAGCTTAAATTTCCCATTTCATCAGGGCACAGCCTTTTCTCCAACTTCTGCAAAGAATCATCGCATAACTTGGCTCCAGCTTCAATATTCTTGCAAAAGTTAACTTGCAGTCATGAATCAATGAATACTTAAGGAGAGATCAAACACAGTTCAAGATTTGTTGTAATGCCACAAGGTACTAAGAGGTTTAGAGGATCATTTTCCATTTTTTATTTTTTCACAAGTGTGTATCAAATCAAAACGTCAGATATCTTCATATATATAATATGGCTCAACACAGTTTGTGGTTAACAAAAACACGATGACAAGAAACTAATTTCAGAAACACATAAGACCATATGCAATTCTTTGACTAATACAAGCTATGAAGGTGTTATGACAGCAGCATTGTCAACAACACATAAAGTTTTCTAATCGACAAATTCAACAACAGTGAGTATCATCCAGAAAAAAAACCATAGGCTTGCATAACCATCATTCAGCTTTTGATGGGAATTTATTGCCACCAGTTGCAATCTTGTATACGTAGAAACTGGTCATGAGAGCACTGCAATACAGATATGGTTCTAAGGTTAACTCAATGGAGTAAAAAAATATCTGTGACAGAAGAACAGAGGAAGATTAGTAACCTGATCCCAGCAACCAAACCAGCGGGCATAATCTTTCCAGTCAGCAAGTAACGTTGTCCCATGACTAGTGTGAGAGCAGCTGCGATTACTGTATCAAAAAAAAAAATGAAACAATCAGATCAGTTTCAGTCACTGAAGATTCTTCAAATAGACAAACGCAAATCGATTTTGGGAGCTAGTATGTCTAAGGTTGATGATGCTGTGTCAATCAATGACAAGAACACTAATTAAAAAGCAGGAATCTACTCAACTACAACATCTTACAAATCAAACAAGGCACCACCCTTTCAATTATTAACCTTGTTGTTGTAACCAATGCATTCTTAATGTTCACTTAAGTACTGCTACAATTGAAGAACTTAACACAACAAAAAAAAAATGTTGGCTTTTCATCTTTAATTAGCAAATCTAGCATCATCATCACACAAACCAGATCATCATCATCATCATATTCATTATAACCAGGCTACTTAATTCAGATCTCTAGATCATTAGTATTCCAATAAGATCCTTAACCTTAAATAACAAAATCAAACCATTCCTTAAATAAGTCAATTAAATAAAAACCCAGATCGCTGAAAAGGAAAGAAAGAAACTTGAACCTGTCTGAAGAACAATAGCGATATACGAATTCTTCTTCTTCTCAAAAGCTTTGAGACTGATATAGCCGGCAAGAATGAGTAACAACCCAGTGCCTGCACCTCCGGCGAAAGACGTTATACTTCCTTTCTTCATGTACCCGATTAATCCCCCGCCGATTAGAATCATCCCGTACGGGATAGTAAAGCAAAAATCATGCATTTTTTTTTCTGGAAACTTGGGTTTTGGATTATAATATTCTCGGGGTGATGAAGAAACCTGTCAAAGAAGCGATCGTAATCTGAAAGAGACGACGATCTATGGATTTTTTGATTGATGATGATATATAAAAAAAAAAAAAAGAGAGAGAGAGTAGTGTGTGTGTGGTGAGCGCGTGGAAAAGGTCCGCCTTTGTTCTTTCGTCAACGGTATACAGACAACTAATCCCCCACTTACGGTCCATCATTGGTCCATCATTTTTAATTTAATGGCCTAATTGTTCATTAATTATTTATTTGTTATCTCATTACTTTACTTTATTACTAGATTAGGATTCCTACTATATTAGGATCCGTCCGATGTGCGGGTTTAGACTTTTAAAAATAAAATCAAATTTAATAAAGAATATAAGTAAGTATTTTTAGTAAGTAAAAACTATCTATAAAAGAAAATAGATACACCGAGGTGTCCAATGTGATATTTGGTTTAAAAGGTGCGACTATACGGTTAAGACTATTAAACACATTTTTTTGAATGCCCTCACTCGTGTGAAATTTGGGATTTCTCTCCGACTCCAGTCTCATCAGAGGGTTTTCCATATGAGTCAGTGTACTCGAATTTGGATTTTGTTTTCAAGAGGGATGTCTCTCAACAGGGTGATCCTGATCAACTTCTTCAATTACCATGAATTTTAATGGTAATCTGGAAGGCCATAAATAAAAAAAGTTTTTAAAGGTTTAGAGATCGAAACGAATGATATAATTGCTCAGACTTTGGGCGATAAGTTAGCCTAGGAAGATGCGCTCTCTTTTACGGCGGTCATGTCAGCTCAATCTCCGTCTTCGGATGTCTAGGTTTCTTCACCTTGTTGTTAGATTGATGGTTTTTGGAAAGCAACTAATGTGCATTCAGGATTGGGCTGGTGGTGTTGCGTTGGTGAGGAGCGAACCTTGTTGTTGGAGGCCAAGTATCTAAGACTGAGCCCCTTCCCCCTGCATTCGGAGTTAGAAGCATTGTTTTGGGCCATGGAGCAGATACATGCTGCAGAGATCGTTTGTCAACATTCCGAGAAAAATTGTGTTAAGTTACTCACTATGGTGCAGTCCCCTGAAGATTGGCCGTCATTCTCCAACCTGCTCGATGAGTTTAACTCGTTATAGTCCTTCCCACTATTCTCCATCTTTTGGATCCCGCGTGCGTCAAATACGAAGGCGGATTGTCTTGCCCGTGTTTCATGTTCTCTTATCTCTGAAGTTTTTTTTTTATAAACCCCTTCCCTCCGGCTTGGGCAACTAACCGAGGAATTTCCTTTTAATTTATTGTTTGGTTGAAAAAAAAGTAAATAGATACACTTTTAGTTAAAGAAAATAATTGTAGATGAGTTCAAAGTTATTAAAATAAGATTAAATTTAACAAAGAAGATATATTTAATTCTTTTCGTAAGTAAAAACTATGTATAAAAGTAAAGAGATAAACTTTTAGTTATAGAAAATAGTTGTGTTTATTTTTTTGCTATAATGCACTAATGTATATCCATTTACAAATCTATTATCTACATTACCACTAAAAGTGTATTTGTACACATAAATATATTTTACTGTTAAAATATATTCTTTAGTTTTTACTAATACCAACAAAATATCTTTATGAACACATTAAATAACCTATTATATGTCTCTTCACTTTAACATTTTTATAGTTACAAAAACGTATACGACAATCTTACATACTCTTATATATTACAATAGCAGTCTTTTTGAATAAATTATTTGATTGGTGAAAAAATTGAGACGATTTTTTTTATTTTGTATTTCAACAATCTTTTTTTTATGTAAAGGTGAGTATTTACAATTTTTTCGAAACAGTAATTAATTGTTACTCACTATGGTGCATTCCCCTGAATATTGGCCGTCCTTCTCTAATTTGCTCGATGAGTTTTACGCACTGGAGTCTTTCCCACTATTCTCCATCTCTTAGACTCCGCGTGCATCAAATTCGAAGGCAGATTGTCTTGTCCGTGCTTTGCATTCTCTTATCTCTGAAGTTTCTTTTGTAAACCCCTTCCTTCCGGCTTGGGCAATTAACCGAGGAATGTCCTTTTAATTTAATTTATTGTTTGGTTGAAAAAAAATAGATACACTTTTAGCTAAAGAAAATAGTTGTATATGAGTTCAAAGTTATTAAAATTAAATTAAATTTAACAAAGAATATATATTTATTTTTTTTCGTAAGTAAAAACAATGTATAAAAGTAAAGAGATAAACTTTTAGTTATAAAAAATAATAGTTTTTCTTTTTTTGCTATAATACACTAATGTATATTCATTTACAAATCTACTGTCTATATTACCACTAAAAGTGTATTTGTACATACAAATATATTTTACTGTTAATATATACTCTGTAGTCTTTACTACTACCAACAAATTGTCTTTATGAACACAGTAAATAACCTATTATGTCTCTTCACTTTAACATTTTTATAGTTACAAAAACACATATGTTAATCTTACATACTCCTATCTTATATATTATAATAGCAAGTCTTTTTGATTAAATTATTTGATTGGTGAAAAAATATGAGACTATCTATTTTTATTTTTCTTTTTTTACTTCAACAATCTTTTTCTTTATGTAAAGGTGAGTATTTTTTTAGAAATAGTAATTAGTTGTATAATTTTCACAATCATTTTTTATCTTATATAAAAAGAAATCCTTTTTCTTATAAAATTAGCAACTTAAAATTAAAATAAGTAAACAATATTATAATTTTGAATGTTATGATATATATATATATAATTTATCTTATAATTAGATTTTAAATAAAA
The DNA here is from genome assembly GCF_000633955.1 of Camelina sativa. NCBI lineage: Eukaryota > Viridiplantae > Streptophyta > Magnoliopsida > Brassicales > Brassicaceae > Camelina > Camelina sativa. Next base: position 10,803,070 of record NC_025703.1, on the reverse strand, counting down.
TTATGTTTTATTTTATCTATTTTACTTTTATATAAAACATTTTTATGGTAGGCTTTGAATTTTTACATTTTTATTTTTTAAAATTTTTAATAAATTTAGAATTGACATTTGTCAACATCTGAATGATACAATTGACACGTGTCACGATCTTGTTAATGAGTAACGTTGACATCAAACTTTATATAATAAGATTAGGTCCGCATATTAACGAGATATAAGAAAAATTTATGGAATTTTAAGTTGTATTCAAAATATCAATTTTATTTCATTAGAGTTCATTACATTCCATCTTGTAATACAATTTTTTTGTATATTAGATGATAAGAAAATTAGATTTTAATTCTATGCACTCAATCCCAATGAGTAAAATTTATAATTTTCGTATAAAAAAAATATGCATTGTATCAAATTTATATCTTACTTAATATTGTAAAGAAACTAAAAATTAATAAAATAGAATTCTCAAAGAAAAAACTAAAAACTAATTTTATCTCATATTTGAAAAAGGAACAATATCTTAAGTATATCTGTTTCATATTTTGTAATCTCATACGTAACAGTTTTACTACTTGTACAAATAATTTTAAATAAAATTATATTAACATTATCAAAAATTAATCAAAAATTCATGAGAAAAATTATTTGTTTATGTTAAAGTGAGTATCTACAATCCTTTTTCTTTTAGGATTAATAATTGACAGTATAATTTATTTAATTATAGTATTATAGTAATTAATTGTATAATTTTCTTAATTATTTTTTCTTATAGAATTAGTAATTTAAATGAATTAGTATTATTATATATATCTATATGAACTATCTTTTATATTTTAATTTCTTATAATTTACAAATAACTTAAAACAAAGTTTTTTGTATAACACAAGACAAAATCTTTAATTGTAAAAATTGACAAGTGTCGCGATCACATGAGTTACTAACTTTGAAAACCAAGGTTTATATAATAACATATATTGAATACGCTATCAAATTATTTACCGATTGAAAAACTTAAGAAAATTACATTATTTTCTTATTTTGATTATCTTGTTTTTCTTATATTATGTTAATCACTAATTTTAACACTTTTTTCAGCATCACTAATTTTAACTCATTAAACCTTTTTATACTTTAATCACTTTTCTGTATAAATTTCTTTTTACTATATATGATTATAATAAATAATAATTGTAATTAAATTGCAAATATTTTCCTTATTAATTGCACATATTTTCCTTATTAATTGCACATATTTTCCTATTGAAATTAGTAATTTAATAGATAACTTTCCTATTACAATTAAGGATATAATATATTACTTTTGGTTTTATATACCTTTTAAAAATATTAATTGTAATCCTTTTAGTTTAAAGATTTTTTAATTTTCCTAATAATTATTAAATAAAATTTATTTTCACGCATGTCAAAATATTATCGATATACTTGATAATATTTAAACAAATATAGAAGAAATTTAAAAGGAAACTAAAATTTTGATATCTTGGACAAAACAGTCTATCTCCAACGTTGTATCAGAGAAATAGTCATATGGCTGATTTACAACCTCGTTGCTAAATGTTTCAACGTAAACACGAACCCTCCTAGATTTTAGCTTTTGAGCAACATGTGTCCCGCCTTTAAGGATGATAAACCCATCATTTTCAGGAAAGACTGATTTCTTATTAATGACAACCGAGCCTGCAAAATTTTTGATGTCTCTGGTTGCTGAATCTTCTGCATCGCGGATGTTTTCATCTACACTATAGACCAGCTCTTCATGATTCATGTTGTTCTTCTCTTTAAAACTCATCAAGACAGACTTATCAGTAGACTGGATCAATATTTTCCTCGCACTTGTCTGGTTTTGTTGATTGGTAGCTCTTTTCAGTTCATCCAGTACAGAAAAATATGTCTAATTGTTCATTAATTATTAGTATTTGTTATCTCATTACTTTACTTTATTAATAGATTAGGCCCGTGTATTAACGCGGATATAAGAAAAATATGTGAAACAAAATATTAATTTTATTTCATTAGAGTTTACACACTTCATCTTGTAATACAATTTCTTTCTTTGTATATTACATGATAATAAAATTAGATTTTAATTCTATGCACTCAATCCCATGAGTAACATTTATAATTTTCATATAAAAAATGTGCATTGTGTCAAATTTATATCTCACTTAATATTGTAAAAAAACTAAAAATTAATAAAATATAATTCTCAAAGAAAAAACTGAAAAAAAAAATTATCTCATATTTGAAAAAGGAACAATATCTTGAGTATATTTCATATTTTGTAATCTCATACGTAATAGTTTTACTACTTGTCCAACTAATTTTAAATAAAATTATACTAACATTATCATAAATTAATCAAAAATTCAAAGACGCTATTAATTATTCACCGATTGAAAAACTTAAGAAAATTACATTAATTTCTTATTTTGATTATCTTGCTTTTCTTATATTGTGTTAATCACTAATTATTAACACTTTTTCAGCATCACTAATTTTAACTCATTAAACCTTTTTATACTTTAATCATTTTTCTGTATAAATTTCTTTTTACAATATATTATTATAATAAATAATAATTGCAATTAAATTGCAAATATTTCTTGATTAATTGCACATATTTTTCTATTAAAATTAATAATTTAATAGATAACTTTCCTATTAAAATTAGTGATATAATAGATTACTTTTGGTTTTATATATTTTTTAAAAATATTAATTGTTCTCTTTTTATTTTTAAGATTTTTTTTAATAATTATTAAATAAAACTTCACACACATGTCAAAATATTATCGATATGTCAAAATATTATCGATATACTTGACACATGTCCCGACTATATGAATTACTAACTTTGAAAACTAAAGTTTATATAATAATAAAGATTAATGTGATGATCGAATGTTTTGGTATGGCGTTGAAAGATAATGACAGTTGTTGTACCTAACAAGTGAAGAGAATTTTTCAACATTGTTTGTTTATGTATGACACGTTCGTTGAACCCGTAAAGGTTGCGACTTGCGTGCTTCTAGAGACCTAAGTATTTTTTTATAAATATGGGAAAACAACACAAAACAGAGAGTTCAAGTTTACAAAATTTTTAAAGTTGGAACTATTATTGTCTATGGAGTTGATAACAAGCTTTATAAAGGTTTCTATATATACGTACTTAATGGACTACTATTTTACTACAAATCTCACTTTATGGTTCCAAGAGCATTTTCCTGAGTTCTTCATGCCTTTTCTTCAAACATCCCGAGTTCACAAGAGAGTTTAACCAAACTTCATCAGACCTTGTTGGCTCGTCATCATCGTTCCTATGCCAGGTCCAAAGCGCGTGGCTTGAATTCACCATCTGTAGCTCCCCATGTCCAAAGCTTGCTTCCCTGAATACTGACCACTCTGGCGACGGATCTTTGTACCTGAAAGTGAACAACCATGATATCTTTTAAGATAAATTTATCAACTACTTTCATTATATAACAAGGGCATTCAAAGTGTGATTAGTTTCATGTAGAAAATATATGTTGAATTAGCTCAAGAATCTTAGACATTGACTACGTACACCATCAGAGGATTCTTGTTCATAGTTTTGTACTAATAACATTGAAATAAATGAAAGCATTAAGTAACCAGTTTGAGGAATTACTTGCGAGCCAGCCCTTCTCTGTTTCCTCCATCACCTATGGTTATGTGTACCGGACCACATGGATCTGATTTACCATTGTTGACACGTTTCTGTTGAACAGCACAATTAACCAATTAATATCACTACTGACATAAGTTTTTTCTGATGACTAATAAAAGAAGCTAACACAATTTTGAGCATACCGTGCGTTCATAAGCATGGACATGACCAGTAAATACGATATCAACACCGCTCGCATAAAGCAAAGGCTCCATTTCAGCCATCATATCATCACCTTCATGCTGATGGGCATTATTACTGTTATACCATGGTACATGGAAGAGGACTATTAGCCACGGAGTTCTTTCTCTGTCCACTTTTGCTAGATCAGCCTACACATATCATACATAACACCAAAATTAAGTCCACGAACTGAAACAGCATCTGCTGATAGTACTATGGTTACTAACTGCTTGACCACATGTGGCAACAAACGGTTAATAGACATAGCAAAAGGATAATAAGTAAGAATTATCACCTTTAACCAACTGTATTGATCCGAGTAGCGATCGTAATCAGTGTATGAGCCAAGCATGATGGCATGGACACCCGCAACCTCAAAAGAATAATAAAGATTTGAATTCGATCCACTTTCCTCATACGGCATCTTCCATCTCGAGTTGAAAGATACAAACTCATCCACTATAAAGGGAATATTCTCTTTCTCATGGTTTCCTTGTGTCACCATCCACGGCCTTACACTTGCCAAAGGCTGAACCAGCTCCCCAAACGTGTCCCACTTGTGCTGCATATAGTCAGCGTAAGAAAGATCCCCGGGAAGTAGATGCACAGCGTATTTGCATTGATCGATATGATCTAGAGTCGACTTGGTCCAACCGGTTTGTCCAAGATCCCCAGCCACAGCAAAAGTAATAGGGAAATGAGCTGGTGGTGTTTTCAGATGGAACTCAGGTCCTTCTCCGCCACAACGGTAGTAATAAACAGTGTCCGCTTCCAATGGCCCGATGACGGTATGATGTATCTTCCCTGACCTGTACATTATATAGCTGTAGGAGGTGCTTTCACCTTGACCAAGATACGAGTACTTCCCGGGAGATGTTCCATATTCAACAAAGGAAGGAGAGGATTTGTCATTGGTAACCCAAGTCACTCGCATATGTTTATCTCCAGCCAATGAGATATGCACCTGCAAGTATGAAAATCTCGGTATAAGAAACATGACCCAAAACGATCTGAAAAACAGAACATATGATGAATGGTGTTCATTGTTCAATATCAATTGAATCATGCACTCTATAGCTATCATTTCACTCAAACATCAATGATCAATCTTTACTTCAGAATGAAACAACAGATATGAATTTATTTCCACTGTTATAAATAATTATTTTAGGATTTTTGTCCAAAGTCGTATAAATTACTAACTGTAGGAGCAACATTACAGGAGTAACCAGATTTATCCATTTGAAAACAGTATTGTAAATGACTTCAGGACAGGAGCAAATGGGATTCCCTGGAGTAAGTATCAAGCACAAAAAATCGGATTTTTTCGGAGAAAACGAACAGAGACCCACATGCAGTATAATTATAGACAGAGATCAGACCATACAAAACATGATTTTTTTCGGAAACGGATCAAATCAAGAACAGAGGAGCACAAGGGAGTCTCTACATTCGTACCTGCTCGGGTTGAGAAGAGGACTTTCGTTCCCATGGAAACTGCAAGGCTTCGCGAGGTTTAGGCCGGACGTAATCATCTGCCGCCACAGAAGCGAAGATCATTAACAGAGACAATGTAAGGTTGAGCAGCGACCTTGCCCACTTTTCCATATCTAAGAAGAGGGAGCTTTTCTTTCTTTCAGATTCAGTGGGGAAAAAGAATCTTTATAGCTAACCGGCTTGCCACGTAAATGACCAAATTGCCCTTGATGATATGTCGTGTGAATGCGTTGATTTTTATTTCAGATTGGATAAAAATTAAAAACGGTACTTCGGTCTGCTGTCTTGTCCAATTCCAATGGGGAGTGTAGTTAATTTCTTTTGTTGTCTTGTCCCCAAACAAAAACCTTTTTTATTATTTTATTACAGTTGTGTTAATAGATTTGCGGATAATCTGTTTTTTTTTGTTTTTTTTTTGAATGGTAGGGATACAGCAGTACGCTAAAACCTTTCTAAATAAATAATTTATTAATTAATAATCACTATAGATTAATAAATTTTGTTGGTCCTATGTCGGATTAGTGTAAAAAATAGCAAAATCTAATAAGATAATAAAATAAGAAAAGTTTTGAAATTCTCTTTTAAAATATTGTCCTAATAATATTATAAATTAATAATCATGTAATTTTACATATATGCTGATATAGTAATTTATGCTTTATAATTTTGTTTTTTTTCCAAAAATTCATATCTATAAAACAATTGTTATGTTGTATTTTAAAAATATAATGATATAGTAATGTATGCTTTATAATTTTGATTTTTCCCAATAGCTCATATCTATAAAACAATTATTATGTTGTATTTTCAAACTATAATAATGTAAAATACTCTATAATATGTTATAAAAATAGCTAATTTTTTAAAAGTTTTCAAATATCTAGCTATGCATCATTTTTATTTTGATAGTTTTATAGGCTATTAAAGTAAGACAATTGATATTATTATCCATAAATTTGAATTGATGTATATCATGTGTATAAGTAAGATTATTTATATTATTTGTAATTTATGGTCAATAATACTTTTTAAATATTATAAATTTAATTCTAAACACATAAAATTTATAACATCTAAAAGTCTAATATTTCTTTTGCTAAAATTGTCTCAACTAATAACTTTTAAATATTTAAACAATTAAAATATATATCTATAAATTAATAAAATATCGTGATTTTAACATTATTAATTTATAGAGGTTTTACTGTAATTCAATATTTGAAAATCGTGAAAGTAAAACTAACCAAAATTAAAGAAAAAAAAAAGGTAAATGATAGTACTATAAAAATAGAAAGTTAGAGAAAAGGCAAGAAACAGTAAACAGGGGTGGTGACCAAAAAATGACAAAGGGGAGAAAAATATCCTTAGCTTACACGCAAAGAAGATAAAACAAAAATAAAGGCTAAAAGTTCATGTCGACCAACAAAAAACTATAATGATAACACATTTAAGATTAAAAAACCTACAAAAATGATAATGAATCCGGTTCTGTCTTGGTTCCTTATATACGTTTGGAACACCTTTATTTCACTTTTTATTTTATTATGTAAGACAAATATGGTCCACTTATCTCCTTGGATGATATAATATGTAAGAAAATTCGAGCAAATATGTAAAAAGTGTAAATAATTTTTAAAAATTGAACTAAGTTATATAGTTTTGTAAATAAATGCCTAACGCTTGATATTAGAGCAGATGGACGTTGTTAGGAAACCGCTCAACCAAATTTCATTATGGGCTCAATTTTTTGACGGCCCATTTATTATATCGTTCTAATTTATTTTTTTCAGTGGAAAAAGTTATCACCGACCGCATGAATGAAACTGTATCACTTGAAATATTTTTAAAATGATGATTTTGTGCGGTTAGGCGGGCAAATTTCACGAAATCTCAAGCTTCTTTGGTACACCAACGCGCCAATTCCCATGTCTATTGAAGACTCTTCCTCTTCCTCTTCCTCTCCAATCCCTAATTCATTCTCATGGATTCAATTGAGCCGCCATCGTTTTCGCTAGGGTTTGATCTTGATGCTGCATTGGATCCCCAATCTGATTCCCATCAAAACCCTAGCTTCTCCGGCGAGCATTTAATTGGGGACGAGCCAGAGCCTGGACTCACGGTCCCAGATTCCGATCAGGAGCTTGAACAAGATTATGCGAGCCCTGTTCTCAAGCGGCTGCGACGAGGGATTAATCCAAACAAGTGTCCTGCGAAAGATGATAGAGGCGTGGGCCGCGTGGCCAGTGAGTTGTTAGGTTGCAGGGAGGATCGGGATGATGATGACATCGAGGAGTTCTCTTCTCCAGAGGATTCTTCTCACACGGGTAACTTTTACATTCTGAGCTTTTGCTTTCTCTTTCCGAAATATGGGTCTTACTTAAACTACTGCAATTGAATCGAGCATTGTTAGATTTCTTATCAAACCTTTATGAGCTAATTAGCCTTTTTCACTCTTCGGGTTTAAGTTCGAATTGCATTTGAAGCTGGGAAACTTAGGCTTCTTGGATCGGAGATACATTGATAATGAAAGACCATCCCTAGTTTATTATCATTAAGAACTAAAAATTGAGTATTTAGGAAGTTGATGCAAACCCTCTTCTATTTTAGTTATGTGGGTCAGTTTGATGTGGCGCAAAGATGAAAACTTGATTGCAGTTGTTGACACTAGTAGGTAGAGTTGGTTTTGTGGAGTCTTCAGGCTGAGAATTTTGTATTTGCAAGGACATTAATTTAACTTGATTAAGTTTCATTCCACTCAAACTGTTTTCGTTTAGATTTAACAAAATTCTCTCGGCTGCTTGTGATGTATTAATTCTTCCATCGTTTGTTGGTGTTTTTCTTGATGTAAAACTTGTGTTGCCACATGCAGACGCACCTGCATCAACAAGGAGTCATTTTTCTAGTTGCAACTCAAGGGTGCCACTTCATGGTACTGGGGTCTTGTCTAATCAGCCTTCTATCTCCCGGGGCAAAAGAAAGCAGTCGGATGTTCCAGCATCTGCTGGCTCTGGGATTAGTTCTGTTGCATCTTTGTTTCAGAGGCCAACTCATAGTCCTCTGCGAAGGTTCCAGCTTCTAGATTCAGATTCAGAAGATGACCATCCATCCGCCAGTAGAGATTTAAGCGGAGTAACTACAACAACTAATTCATCCTCAAAGGATAACCTTTCTGTTCCAAGTAAACCAAAGAGAAAGGAACCTGGGTCTATCCCCTGTATTAAAGATCTGTGGAAAGATTTTTGCCCGGCAAGTTCCAAGATTCAAACACCAGCTTTGGATGATGTTTGTCAGGACTATTTTAGCTCCATCAAGACGACTAGCGCATCTCAGAAACAAAGCAGCGCTGTGGCAAGTAGTAGCAATAGCGGATATCATAACGAGACTGGCTTTCAGCAAACTGGGCAATTTTTGGATTTGTCCCAACCTTCTCCTCCATCTCATCGTTTCTTCTTGCATAGTGATCCAAGGATCCGGAATCTAGCCCGAAAGCGGTTACCAAACTTTTTGCCCCTGGGAATTGTCAATGATAGGGAGAGCCAGCGAGAGGTGTTCCTTGTTGATTATATGTAGGTTACTCCTAATGCCTTTCTTATTTTGACACTTACAATCTTCTGCTTTCTGGAGATTGACTTATCTTTCGAATGCCATTGCAGGAATCAATTTGGCAGCAACGGGAGTTCTAAAACTGGAGCCTCTAGCAGCAAAAGCTCCAGAAGAGGGCAAACAAAGTCAAAGGTTTCAAAGGGCCAAGAGAGCGCACACACTTCTGGAGGCTGGTTGAATCCTAAAACGAGTTCTGCAGTTCCAACGGATGCTGGGAAAAGACGTGTATCAGCTAAGAGTGGCTCTGCAGGTCACTGGTTCACATCCGCAGAAGGAAGGAAGGTAGGTTTCTGTTTCCACAATTAAGAAAAACTACATAGAAATATATGTAACTTGAAAAATGTGTAAATCATACACGCAGACGTGTTTTAAGCATGGGAACTATTTGTTACAGAACACACAGACGCAAGGGACGTCTGAAACTTTTGTAGTCTCTGATATTTACTTGCTCTTGTAGGTTTATATCTCTAAAACCGGACAGGAGTTCGCAGGTCAAAGTGCATATAGATGTTACAAAAAGGTCAGCATCTACTGAAGCTGGTTTATACCATCTGATAATGTTAATCTTCTCTATGAACTAATTCATTGAACTGTATTATTGTCCGCAGGAGACAGGAGGCGGGTTTAAGAAGTCCAGAAAGAAACGACAGCCAAAGAAGAAGGCGAAGAGCTGAAGAAAGGAAGCCATTGTTTCCTTCTAAGAACTCAGGTAGGATACTGCGAACACAGACTCTCTTTGACACATATGTATAGGTTGTATTAGTTTAACATTATTGGAACCAACAACTTCATCAGCAAACGTGTGTTCGTTAGGAAGACTTTAGTGGTCCATGATGATATATTAGCAACGTGTTTCATTTTCAGTCTTGATAAAACAAACGTATTTTATTTTTGTAGCACACCCCTATTGACTCCTTCCTATCTTTTAATTCCCACCTCTGATATATGAATCTTGGAGTTTTGCTCTCTATATATCGGGAGACAACGTATGAAACAAATGCAGAGAACCTGGAAAGTCCATGTGTCTGTGATCAGAAAGTTTCTCTAGATTCAGAGACTGATGGGTTTCTTCTCAAATATTTTCAGCTGTTTCGCAAAGGAATCCTCTGGGTCTAGAGACTACATGTGTGACGGTGGTGTTTGTGTTCTACGAAGATCCAAGACCCCGAAGCTTCAAAAGGGTTAATTTAATACATTTACTTTAGTTCTTGAAGCTATGTAATCGATATTTTGTAGTATTTTCCAATTTGTAAAGATGCAAACCGAAAGAGATTCACGGGTTAGCACATATTTAATTTTATATGTTATACAACTTGGTCAGAAATCATCATGAATTCATGAAATTTGTTGACTAAAAATTTGAATTTGATCCTTGAGATAATAATCAATAATCATAAATTCCAATACCGATGAGTGCCGGTTATTATCGTTTTTCATGTACCAATTTTTGTAAACCGAAAGTCTGAAATTTAACCGGACTTTATAATATCCGTCTTGGTTCAACAAACAGCTTCAGTTTAGTAGTCAGAAAATCTCGTTAGTGGCAGAATCAACAAGTCAATGGAGAAGGTGCGGAAGGTGGTGAACGAAATCGCCTACACGAGAGACCATAGTAAATCCCCTGCACTTCACCGGTCTCTCGTTCCCATCCTCAAACTCGCTTCTTCTCTATACGGAGTCGCTCTCCAAATCCGCCGCTCTCTCTACCGCCTCTCATTAGTACAAAAACACCGGTGAGTTCTTCTCTCACTCGATCAATTTGAATTTTTTTTTTTTTTTTATTAATCGATTTGATAATAATAACATATGTGGAATTAAAAAATTGATGCTGAAGATTACCGGTTCCGGTGATCAGCGTTGGGAATCTGAGCTGGGGAGGTAATGGGAAGACGCCAATGGTGGAATACATTTCTCAATTCCTCGTTGATTCTGGACTTTCACCTCTTATCCTGACTCGTGTAATCCCCTCCCATTCTTCTATTTGTTAGAATTTGAATTTTAGAGTGTTTTGCTTGTGAACTTAGACACTACACATTCACTGCAGGGTTATGGTGGTGGAGATGAAGCCAAAATGCTTAAAAGACATCTTGAAGGTGGACCGGCAAAGATTGGGATTGGTGCAAACCGAGCATCTACTGCTGCTTTGTTTTTCGAAAAGTATGGCTGTGTTGATCCTTCTAGTATAAGGTCATTCTTTGATCTTCATGAAAGAGCAGAAGCTATGAACATTTCGCAGAAAATTGGAGTAGTTGTTCTAGATGATGGGATGCAGGTATATTCAAAAAGTGTAGCTTTATTATTAGCCAAAAGGAATCTGAGATTTGTTTGTTGTGGCTGTTTACTGCACTTTTCAAGACTTGCTCTCTTGTTTGGTAGATAGCATTGGAGTTTGTCTCGTGATCTCGAGATTGTGATGCTTAACGGGATGAATCCGTGGGGAAATGGTCATTTAGTTCCCCTTGGTCCCTTACGTGAACCTCTTGTGGCGCTTGAGCGGGCAGATATTGTTGTAGTACACCACGTGAACTTGGTGCGTTGACAACTCTCTGTTTCCATTTCTCTTTACAACGACTATTAAAGTTTGTGGTTTTTAATATTTCAGATAACTAAACAAAGCCTCAGAGATATTGAGAACATTATACAAGGATTTAAAAAGTCGATACCGATTTTTTACTCCAACATGGTGCCGAAATACCTGTTCGATGTTAAAAATGCTAAGAAACATTTAGCTTTAGAAGCATTGCGCTTTGCCTCTGTGCTATGTGTTTCCGCAATTGGATCCGCTGACGCATTTGTCAAGACCATCGAGATGGTAAGTTGTTTTCTGCTGATCTGTAGTTTCATGCTCACTTGATTTTGTTACAAAGATTCAGTTTTAGCTACCCTAAGTTTCTAACTAGTGAGTTTTACCTTTGACAGACAGGAGCACGTTATGTTGATAGACTTGATTTCAGTGATCATCATTTATTTGAAGCACAGGTACAATGCTACTACTTTCACAGCTATTTTATGCGTTATTCTCTATTTATTTAGTGCCATAAACGTGGATATACACAGATTCTTTTTACTTAAATCAAATCAGCTTTGATGAATATCGTAATGAAAAATGCAGGATGTCGAAACTATGAGGAGGAGAGCAAAGGGACTAGAGCGAAAATCTAATTCCAAGCCTATCATTGTGGTAACTGAAAAGGTGAAGACAAGTTTCTGTTTCTTGTTGTTACTTGCATTCATTATTAAGTTCTAGTCCAGAGGCATGAATCTAACTCTATTTTTATTTTCTTTTTGGGAAATTAGGATTATGATAGAGACCCGGACATCGTCAAATGTCTGGACTCATACACAGTCTTGGTTCTATGCTCTGAGTTGCAAATAACTCATTTTAGAGGAACTGATGGGGATAGCTTTAAATCTACACTTACGAGAGTAGCTGCTAAGTTTTGTGTTTCTAATTAGATTCAAGGTTTTATCTTACTGCATTTTGTAGCTACCCTTCGAGTAAACATCCTCACCTCGGTGAGTATCTCAGCTTTGGCTTCTTCAACACCGCTTGGTCTTCGTTACAAGATAGTGGCCACTTATGCTTCCATCGACTTGTTCTTGGAAGTTGCTTCGTTATTGCTTGATCTCACAGGTTCCAACACCCTTGTTTGGTTTTGGTTCATAGCTCTCAAGATTACAATCTCGATGACCTGTTTCTACCTCTACCCTTTTGTTGTTTTGGCTTTGGGGATCGCCTATCTTTGTTGTGCTTTAAACTTTGAACTCTGTTCTGTATGTTCTGTTCTGTTTTAATGGAATGAAACATATCTTTGTCCAAAAANAAAAAAAAAAAAAAAAAAAAAAAAAAAATCTTACTGCATTTTGTTGTTGTGGATCATTACTCTTTAGGAATTTGATGATGTACTTAGTTTAGAAGGAATTATATTTTTTAGTAAGTGAAAAAAGCAAAAAAAAAGACCTTGAGTGATCTTAATTAAACGGTATGTTGTTAAGGTTTAGTTTGTCGATCTCTCTACAAACGCTATTTTTGCATTTCTACTTTTTTATGTGTTCAAGTTACATTTAGACTTATTCCCTCTAATTTATTTCCACTTATTGGTTTACTCGAAAACTGAAACCTCAAGTCAAAGAGAGATAATGAGATTGTCAAAGAAAAAGAAGAAGGATGACGATGAGGAAACAAATTAATGATGCGGGTTGGTTTTTGCATGTGTAAATCTGATTTTTACACTTATGTATTTTTTATATATATGCACGCACGCACCGACGCACGCACCGACGCACGCATGAAAAGCTACACTCATATACAGTATATAGGACTGACTTGGAGTTATTTTCTACAGTATTTAATTTGGTCCTTTGAAGTGTGATGATGATCCCTTATTCCCTTATAATATATCGACAAGCGTGTGTTTGCTGAGATGTCTCCACTCTCCTCCAGACTCCAGTACTAGAGAAATCACTGGAATTTAATTTGGCGTTACGAAAAGATTTTGGACCCCAAAAATCGCGAGATAGATACATGACGTGTCGTAAGCGTTAGGTGGCATTATGCATGGGGGTGAAGATGCAAAAGGTTGTCAAAATTTGTTGGATGTATCGCTTTATATACTTAAAGACCATGCTAGTATGCCACCATTATTACATTGTACAGTCCCTCTTCGCTACAACTTCCAAGACATCTTGCATCAAGAATAACAAACTACAACGCCATGGGTTATGGTTTATTTTAGGGGGTGGACATCTCTCGTTTATGATCAGCTGGTTTTGGCTTATTTTTGGTTGGTTTACAGAAAAATAGATCATTTTAAAACCGTGAGTAGTTTTTTAGTTTTCTTTCATTGTTTCAAAAATATTCATTCTAGTCAATTAACAGAATTTGTGTTACACAAACATAATCCTTTTATATGGTTGCTACTTGCTAGTGACTTTTAACGAATTATTAGTGTGTCATCTGACAAAATATAATAAAACCTAGCTCTGGGACAAATATTTTGAATATTTTGCTTCAAAGGTTACTATATATGTTTTCTCTCCATCTTCATTGGCCCCTTCCTCCTGCCAAATCATTTGTTAATCGAATGAAAGATTGATTCTCTTATTCTTGTTACTGAATCCATAATCCAGAGAGGTATTTAATTTGCAAAATATGAAAATAGTAGACACTTTGAAAACTTGACAGTTTTAGTGAGCGCACAACTTGCTAGATACAAAATACAAAAATATTACAAATACTATTTTGAAAAAGTAAATAAAAACAAAAAAAAAATATATTGTAAATTACTAATCCTAATAATAAAATCATTACATTTATATTATTTTTGTGAACATGCATATTGAAAAGGAATCATACATAAAAAGAGATTAACATATATTTTTATTATACAAAGTTTGATGCTTGCAAATTAGTTATTGACATAATTGCGACACTCTGTTAATCAGTTGAGTGAATTTTAACGCATGTAAACCTTACCAAATTGATTTCTTGAGAAAGTATTTTATGTGTTAGTGAGTCGATAATATTTGACATGTGTAAAACAAAATATTTGCAAACATATAACCTTAAGCTCTCTTATCAACATAACTATAATTACTACTTTAGTAAAGATAGTCATACCTTACTTGCATAGGACACAAAATAATTGTAAACCAAATGCTATTAGAAAAATGAGAGAATCAAAATAAGTGAATAATGTTAGTTTGATTAGATTTTTATTGGTGGAAGATTTGGTAGCGTGTATTTAATTGTTATAAACTTATAATAAAGCTACATCAAGAAATGAACCTATCAACATATCTTATCTTTTTCCTTCTCCCATATTTAATCTAGTAGTAAACCAAACAACATCTCTCAAGCGTATCATAATATTTTATTGAATAAAAATTAAGTTTTCTAGACTATTGAACCAAATCCAAAGAAGTTGTGGTTTTTTCCCCTTTTCAAACTGGTTTAGAGTAAATAAGATATTCATGGATGTGTTGCTTCATTTTCACTTAAAAGTGAATCCTTTTCAAAAAGAAGAAAAAAAATATGTGAACAAAAATGACACTCTCATGGCAATTATATATGTAATATGGGTGCAAAACAAATGAGGTGTCATTTGGAGTGACATTTTTTAATATGAAGGTGAGAAATATGAATTAGCTTCACATAAATCAGTCAAATATGTGAGAAATATGAATTAGCTTCACATAAATCAGTCAAATATGAGGATCTTGTTTTTTTTTTTTCCAAGATTATTTTATTATAGATAATTCCCTCTGTTATACTTTTACATTTCATTTCTAATGATATGATAGTTTTTTTTTGGAAAATGTTTGTTGCGAGAAACTGTTAGACCGAAGCCCAATTAGGTCTAAACCCACTCAATACATCCATAACTACTATATTTATACAATTATAAAACGACATACCATAAGATGACAATCTGATAAATCAAACAATGTTAATGTTAACGATGATGAATCATCATTGCCTTCCGAAAAGGTAAAACTATATATCTCCCGGATTAGTAGAAATTAATTACTTTGACTCCTCTATGTAGGAAATCAATCATTTTAAAAATGGATTTTTTGTTCAGTAATGTATAATAAATCATTTGATATTAAATATATACAGCAAAAAATTAAAGAAATTGTGACATACAATATAATATATTGTCTCATCGCAAATAATTGTTTATGATAAATATCAATACAATTGTATATAAAGTCTGAGAATACTTTTAGTGAGTAGGAAGAGGTTGATTTCAGTTTGATGATTTTTTTTAGTTCTATTGATACTCACATTCTTATATTTGCGTGTTTTTGTTTTACTATGAAATGTAAAAGTATCACGTAGAAAATTACCTGTAATAAAAAAATTTGGTAAAAATATTAATTAAAAAAAAAACAAAAAACAAGATCCTCACATTTGACTGATTTATGTATTTATCTGAAGCTAACTCGTATTTCCCACCTTCATTTTTAAAAATGTCATTCCAGATGACACCTCATTAGTTTTGCAACCATATTACATATGATTGACCTCGTGGTACATCATAGGATAATATTTTGTATATTTTTGTATGTAATTGATATTTGTTGTTTTAAATAAAATATTAAACTTTTCTATTTATTTTATTTGAAAACATTTAAAATATCAGGTATTAAATAAATAGGTATTGAATTTGAAATAATTATAGTAAGTATGTATATTTTATTAAGAACTATTGAATAAGTAATTTTATTAAATTTTAATATATACTATTCGATTTTTATTTTAACTAATTTTGGTCTTAAGTTATAATTTCAGATTAAATGATTAGAATCTCGATGAATATTAGGATTTTTATTAATTATCATATTTATTGCTAATGATAGAAATTAAAAATATTAGGATATTGATGAATGACCATATATATAAAAACTATTATAATTCTGAGAATCCAAATCATTGAATCAGGTTATGTATTTCAATTTTGATTTGATCCTTAAAGATGACACAAAGTTGTACTTCAAAAATGTTATGATAGATTGCCATGTGAGTGTAGTTTTTGTTCACATACGTTTTTTTTTTCTTTTTGAAAAGGTTCACTTCAAAGTGAAAATGAAACGAGTATTTCTAAGGGGGTGTTATTTGTTTATTGATTTGTAAATCGATATAGGATTTGAAAATCTTTATTGATTATGAAAATCAAAATAACATGTTTTATCATTTTGGTTATGAAGATATGAAAATGTTGTCATGATGTTGGTCATGATGAGTTGCCACTTTTGAGATATATTGTAAAGTATTAGAGATAAATAAAAATTGTATATTATTATATATTTATAGTATATAGTACAAAATGTTATTTTCGTAGATTGAAAACATAGTGTTAATTATCTTCAGCTTATTACAACAAAAATATGACCAACATTTCCATATTTTAACTTATTACAACACAACCAAACTTCAAGTCTTTTACACTTTACACAACCAAAATTCAAGTCTTGTACACTTACACAACCAAAAATCAATTCTTTTACACTTTATACAACAACCAAAATTCATTTTTTTTGTTTACACTAATACACAACCAAAGATCAAGTCTTTTTGCACTTTACACAACCAAAAAGTCAAGTCTTTTACACTAATTATTTAATTAATATACAGCCAAAAAAAATCAAGTCTTTTACACTTTACAAAACCAAAAATCAAGTCTTGTACCGTTTACACAACCAAAAATCATGTTGTTTTGCATTTTACACAACCTAGAATCAAGTCTTTTACACTAATTAATACATGAAAAAAATAAAACAAGGCTTTTACACTAATACTTAACCAAAAATCAAGTTTTTACACTAATGCACAACCAAAAATCAAATCTTTTACGAGTGTGTTCTCCAAAATTAATGAGGCAAAAACAGCACTGTAATTAGTTTGTTACCAGTTTCTTATCTAAGAATATATAATGAGTAAATAACGGAGTAAGCCATGGTTTTGGAAGCAAAGTGTTTTTGGGACAGTTGAGTTTGGTTTTACATTTCTAAGTCAAACTAAATACCAACCAATAGAATCTGTTTTAATACAAAACTTTCCGTTATAAAATCTACTGTACATACTACATTTGTGTTCGGTCTTGACTTTTGAAGGGTCTTGACTTTCTTAGCCTTTACAAACCCGAAGACTGGTAGGAAAATCTCTTTATGTTATGAATTTGATTGGCTTAAGAATATAGTTAATAATAGATAAACATACCGAAAATGAAAAATGAAGGTTTAGTTTTTTGGGATAAAAGCTCCTATAGGTGATGCTAATATTGGCCCCATACGGAGAGGCAAGACAGCTTAGCAATTTGGTTGAGAGATGCATCGACCATGTGGTTTGAGATTCGGAGAACATCGTCGAATCTCCCTGCCTTAACATATGCATCCATGAGAACTGTGAAAGTGGAAACGTCAGGGTCTACGGAGAGTTGTGTCTGCTGCATTTCGGCAAAGAAATGTTCTGCTTCATAAAACAAGCCTAGCTCACAAAACCTAGTGATAATGTTTCTGAAATCAGTAGCCTCTGGCCTCCTGAGTATCTTGAACGTCTGGATGGCCGCGTTAAACCAACCCATCTTGAAACACTCATTAACCATTGTTGGATTTAGTGTATCCGTATCAAAATATGGTGTCTGTATGTCTAAAAGACGATGGAACAATGCCCAAGCTTGGGTTTTCTTGTCATACTTCAAAAGAACTTCCAAGAGTGCTATTGCACCAGTCGATCCAATTTCTGTCAGCTCCATCGGAGGACCTACATACATGCATGAAAGGAAGGAGGGTGAGCTGACCTCCCAAATTTCAAATTTTCCCTCAGAACATTTAGAAGTTTACTTGTGCTTGACCTGGGTAAAAGAAAATCCTGGGTCCTCTATTGAGCTCCAGTGCTAACAAGTTATTGTAACAATCCATAGCAGCCTCCTCCTTACCTTGCTTGAACCAATACTCCATGAATGTCGCACTTGCAACCGCGGCACGGTTGTGGTCTTCTCTCATATTGATTTCGCCAAAGAGTTTTAAGGCCTCTTTGAATCTCCCGAGATCCAAAAGTTCCCGAATCAAACTGTTGGACACATCCAAACGTACGCCAAAAGGAAGTCGCTCCAAGCTTCTGAGACCACATCTCATCGGGAACGGATCCATGGCTTCATCGAAGCTTCCGGCTTGGGCCAACCTTTTCACCCCGAGGAGGATCGTTCTGGCGTTTGAAGAGCCGTCCAAGACGCGTTTGATGACGTGATTGAAGGAACCCTCTAACGGTATCATCTTTTGCTCGTTGAAGAAATATTGGATCAGATCAAGGGCGTCTCTATACCTCTCGGCTTTGCACATGGCGACGATGATTGAGCCGCAGACCCAATCCACGTAGTCAGCACTAGTAGTGGCAAAACAACGTTGAAATTCATGCTCCGCAAAGGGAGCAAGGCGGGCGTGCTTGGCAGCAGTGTCTAGATCTGACATGCGGATCAGGAAAGCCACTCTTTCGTGTAGAGGGACTGCTCGGCAGTCGCTATTGGCCATGAAGTCTCGCAGCGGAGGCGGAGGTAAGCCGGAGGAGACAGAAACAGAGGAGGAGAAGCGACAAAGGGAAGGGAGAGAGAGGGAACAAGAGCTGCTGAGGAGGAGGCCGCGGCGGAGAAACATATTTTGCGTTTCCGTTAAAGCCTCAGAGAGATTATATTTTCTAACTATATAATAATGTCTCTGCTTCTGACGTCACTTCTATGTACTTGGAGGACACGGTAAAGAGTTCACTGTTAGGGAAAGCAAATAAATATTTTAAGTAAATTTCCTAAACATGACAAAAGTGAATAAACTAGTAAGTATTTACTTAGCTAAGCTAATAAATGTTAAGCAATAAAAAAATCTTTCGAATATATTAAAAAAAAAAACTGAATAAGTATGTTTCTCCGACGGTGTCTCTGCTCCTCCTGCGCCGCCATGTCCCTCCGCCGTAGTCTCCTCGGGCTCCGCATCAAAACCAACTATACGTCTCTCTCAATCCGTAGATTTTCCTCCGTTTCCAACCACGTCGGCGACTTCAACATTCTCCGTAAAGACCTCATGAACCGTAAGCGCGAGACCTCTCATTCCTCAAATAGAAGACTTACCATTCCTCTTTGGTTGCTCTCTATATCAATGTCTTCAATGATATACTTCCGATAGTCCCTCTCAAACAGATCCACGTCTTAGTAGGAATGACGATCTGATGAATTATGTTGAGAATCCTCCACCCTCCTCAAGGAGATCCCGATCTCCACCATTATAAACTATACAAGCCATCCATCAAATAAACAAGGTTCATTAGTTAATTGATTCTTGATAAGATGTAAATGTTATGTGGTATAACTGAATTTTTGATATATCAATCACGTGACACATTCATAGTGGTTATGATGTTGATAAAACAAATTTTGATTCATTTGGCTGAGAGATGAAAACATAAAAAAAATGTATATATATATATTTAAAAATTAATAAACAGATTAGAAACCTTTTGAAGGAAAGCAAAAAATCCAACATAAACTTCCTTTGCTCTCTCATACCAGCAAGTTCCTTTTCCTATCAACGATATACAATACCAGACATCATCAGAAAAGAAGTCTAACCAAAGCAAAGCTTCAAACATTACGTAAGTCATAACACATATCAAGTTTCGTACAAAACTAGGTACTATCCCGCGAAAAACTGCGGGTTGAATTTTTTTTATTGAAAATTTATAATCATTTATTTTGTTATTATATTATTTATAATGGTTTGTGATTAAAAATTTGTTACTTATATTATAATTTTGGTATTTTAAAAATATTTATTGAAAACCTGTCGATAAAACATTTGCATGTAATGAATAAAATTGTTTAAACTTTTGTCAATTAAACGAAATCCTTGTTATACTTGTGAAGTAAGTAAAAATATATAACTAACATGTAAAATAGAGCAACTAAATCTTATTTGTTAATTTCTTAAAGTATGAATTAGTTTTGATTCTAATAGATTTTTTTTTACTTTTTACAATTTATTTTATTTGATGTGTCCCCTATTTTTGTTTTTTTAATTAGGTATATTTATTTTAATTAATTAATTAATCTTAATTAAATTTTTTCTAATGGCAATTGAATGTAATTTGTTACATATTTTAAGGTTAGTTTTATATTTGTACTTCNTACATATCTCTGGCCATTTCACTTACGGTAACCAATACCGCAAATAGAAGACTTACCATTCCTCTTTGGTTGCTCTCTATATCAATGTCTTCAATGATATACTTCCGATAGTCCCTCTCAAACAGATCCACGTCTTAGTAGGAATGACGATCTGATGAATTATGTTGAGAATCCTCCACCCTCCTCAAGGAGATCCCGATCTCCACCATTATAAACTATACAAGCCATCCATCAAATAAACAAGGTTCATTAGTTAATTGATTCTTGATAAGATGTAAATGTTATGTGGTATAACTGAATTTTTGATATATCAATCACGTGACACATTCATAGTGGTTATGATGTTGATAAAACAAATTTTGATTCATTTGGCTGAGAGATGAAAACATAAAAAAAATGTATATATATATATTTAAAAATTAATAAACAGATTAGAAACCTTTTGAAGGAAAGCAAAAAATCCAACATAAACTTCCTTTGCTCTCTCATACCAGCAAGTTCCTTTTCCTATCAACGATATACAATACCAGACATCATCAGAAAAGAAGTCTAACCAAAGCAAAGCTTCAAACATTACGTAAGTCATAACACATATCAAGTTTCGTACAAAACTAGGTACTATCCCGCGAAAAACCGCGGGTTGAATTTTTTTTATTGAAAATTTATAATCATTTATTTTGTTATTATATTATTTATAATGGTTTGTGATTAAAAATTTGTTACTTATATTATAATTTTGGTATTTTAAAAATATTTATTGAAAACCTGTCGATAAAACATTTGCATGTAATGAATAAAATTGTTTAAACTTTTGTCAATTAAACGAAATCCTTGTTATACTTGTGAAGTAAGTAAAAATATATAACTAACATGTAAAATAGAGCAACTAAATCTTATTTGTTAATTTCTTAAAGTATGAATTAGTTTTGATTCTAATAGATTTTTTTTTACTTTTTACAATTTATTTTATTTGATGTGTCCCCTATTTTTGTTTTTTTAATTAGGTATATTTATTTTAATTAATTAATTAATCTTAATTAAATTTTTTCTAATGGCAATTGAATGTAATTTGTTACATATTTTAAGGTTAGTTTTATATTTGTACTTCCCAATTAATATAGTACGACATAAGTCTTATGTCTTATAACACGAAATAAATTAAGAAAAAATTACTGAGATGTTATGGAAAAATTGGAATATTGCTGGTATATTATACATTTTCTAAAAATTACTCATATATTTAGTATTTGGGTGTAATTACAAATAACACCATGAGTTAATTTTTCATTTTTAATTCCAAAAATATTTTTAAAATTCACTAATTATTCCACGTCATTATTGACAGTTTTTTCTTTTGCCAAACATCAACAATTTTCAAAATAGAAAGGAAATGAATTGTTTCATTACAGTTCACAAACGGAAAAAAAAAAAAAA
>NC_025703.1:10721169-10775229 GCF_000633955.1 Camelina sativa | reverse complement strand
TTCTATGTACTTGGAGGACACGGTAAAGAGTTCACTGTTAGGGAAAGCAAATAAATATTTTAAGTAAATTTCCTAAACATGACAAAAGTGAATAAACTAGTAAGTATTTACTTAGCTAAGCTAATAAATGTTAAGCAATAAAAAAATCTTTCGAATATATTAAAAAAAAAAACTGAATAAGTATGTTTCTCCGACGGTGTCTCTGCTCCTCCTGCGCCGCCATGTCCCTCCGCCGTAGTCTCCTCGGGCTCCGCATCAAAACCAACTATACGTCTCTCTCAATCCGTAGATTTTCCTCCGTTTCCAACCACGTCGGCGACTTCAACATTCTCCGTAAAGACCTCATGAACCGTAAGCGCGAGACCTCTCATTCCTCAAATAGAAGACTTACCATTCCTCTTTGGTTGCTCTCTATATCAATGTCTNTACATATCTCTGGCCATTTCACTTACGGTAACCAATACCGCAAATAGAAGACTTACCATTCCTCTTTGGTTGCTCTCTATATCAATGTCTTCAATGATATACTTCCGATAGTCCCTCTCAAACAGATCCACGTCTTAGTAGGAATGACGATCTGATGAATTATGTTGAGAATCCTCCACCCTCCTCAAGGAGATCCCGATCTCCACCATTATAAACTATACAAGCCATCCATCAAATAAACAAGGTTCATTAGTTAATTGATTCTTGATAAGATGTAAATGTTATGTGGTATAACTGAATTTTTGATATATCAATCACGTGACACATTCATAGTGGTTATGATGTTGATAAAACAAATTTTGATTCATTTGGCTGAGAGATGAAAACATAAAAAAAATGTATATATATATATTTAAAAATTAATAAACAGATTAGAAACCTTTTGAAGGAAAGCAAAAAATCCAACATAAACTTCCTTTGCTCTCTCATACCAGCAAGTTCCTTTTCCTATCAACGATATACAATACCAGACATCATCAGAAAAGAAGTCTAACCAAAGCAAAGCTTCAAACATTACGTAAGTCATAACACATATCAAGTTTCGTACAAAACTAGGTACTATCCCGCGAAAAACCGCGGGTTGAATTTTTTTTATTGAAAATTTATAATCATTTATTTTGTTATTATATTATTTATAATGGTTTGTGATTAAAAATTTGTTACTTATATTATAATTTTGGTATTTTAAAAATATTTATTGAAAACCTGTCGATAAAACATTTGCATGTAATGAATAAAATTGTTTAAACTTTTGTCAATTAAACGAAATCCTTGTTATACTTGTGAAGTAAGTAAAAATATATAACTAACATGTAAAATAGAGCAACTAAATCTTATTTGTTAATTTCTTAAAGTATGAATTAGTTTTGATTCTAATAGATTTTTTTTTACTTTTTACAATTTATTTTATTTGATGTGTCCCCTATTTTTGTTTTTTTAATTAGGTATATTTATTTTAATTAATTAATTAATCTTAATTAAATTTTTTCTAATGGCAATTGAATGTAATTTGTTACATATTTTAAGGTTAGTTTTATATTTGTACTTCCCAATTAATATAGTACGACATAAGTCTTATGTCTTATAACACGAAATAAATTAAGAAAAAATTACTGAGATGTTATGGAAAAATTGGAATATTGCTGGTATATTATACATTTTCTAAAAATTACTCATATATTTAGTATTTGGGTGTAATTACAAATAACACCATGAGTTAATTTTTCATTTTTAATTCCAAAAATATTTTTAAAATTCACTAATTATTCCACGTCATTATTGACAGTTTTTTCTTTTGCCAAACATCAACAATTTTCAAAATAGAAAGGAAATGAATTGTTTCATTACAGTTCACAAACGGAAAAAAAAAAAAAAACTTTTTCTCTTGGCGACTCCGTCGAGAAACCCTAATTTCGGCCTCTCTCTCTCTCTCTCTCTCTCTCTCTCCCTCCCTCCCTCTCTCTCTCTCATCTTTGCTGTCGCGTTCCGTCTACACTCTTGTTCGTCTTTTCGTGTTCTCGTATGTGTCGAACTTTATTTTTGAGTGTTTTGACAATAACCCATGAGTTCAATCGTGTTTCCGGCTGATTGAGGGTTTTTATGGATGTTTTACGACTGTTTATCATTTGTTACGGTTGATTGTTGTCGTCGTTGATTTACATATGGTGGCTGATTTCTTAGATCTATTCGGTTTGGTGACTGAGTTGTTGTATGCTTTATGACTAATTTTTATTACATGACGGTTAAATTATAATACTTAAGAGAAACTGAAAGGTCTTGTAGATTCATATGACGGCTGAATTATAATGTTTGGTGGCTGACTTATAACTAAAAATAAATTAAAAGTGAACGTCTGATTTATATTACTTCACGGCTGAGTTATAATACTTCAGAGAAAACGAAAGGTCTCGTAGATTCATATGACGACTGAGTTATAATGATTCGTGGCTGACTTATAACAAGAAATAAAATTAAACGACTAAATTTATTACTTGACGGCTGAATTTTATTATTTGATGGCTGAGTTATAATACTTAAGGGAAAACGAAAGGTCTTTTAGATTCATATGAAGGTTGAGTTATAATGCTTGGTGACTGACTTATAACAAGAAATAAACTGAAAGTAAACGGTTGATTTATATTACTTCACGGCTGAGTTATAATATTTAAGAGAAACTGAAAGGCCTTGTAGATTCATATGACAGCTGAGTTAAAATTCTTCCGTGGCTGACTTATTAGGCGATTCAACCTTCCTCTTGATCCGTCCTTACCACTAATTTCGCTAGACTGTTTCACCGAAAACTCCACACAGAGACGTAGCTGATCGATTTTCCATATTCCTAAAAAACATTGCAAT
This sequence comes from Camelina sativa, assembly GCF_000633955.1. Lineage (NCBI taxonomy): Eukaryota > Viridiplantae > Streptophyta > Magnoliopsida > Brassicales > Brassicaceae > Camelina > Camelina sativa. The sequence continues at coordinate 10,772,388 of NC_025703.1, read as the reverse complement.
TGTCGATCATTAGAGATATAAACTGGTGGAATATCATGCGACATATGTTTCATAGCCTTGTTCGAGAACATGTAGCTCAGCTTTAGCTGATGGCTCAACATGTTCAATTCGTAGTCATCGATAACCAACTTCACAAGCTTGTCGAGCATTGTTTCCGCATCTATCTGCACAACTTTACACCCTTTCGTTGGTGTTAAAAAATATTTGTGTTTCTTTATCCAATTACCGGAACCGGATCCATGAACCAAAATTAAGAAGAATGAGAAAAATTAAGAAGTGAAGAACAAGGTAAAGAATATGTAAATCCTTCACTTTTCAACATGGTGAAGAACAAGAGTCAAAAAAAGAAGTTTTGTATATTCCTTAGAAGATGATGACATGGAATGATGTGTACGAAGTGGCAAGTCAGCCACCAAACGAACATGTAAATCAGCCTAATTAAATTAGCCATCAAACAAAATTATAAGTCAGTCGCAACATAAATACTATTACAGTATCTAAAAGTAAAAATAACGGCTGCCAAATTCAGCTGTTTAATGTTATAACACAACTGAAAATTTGTAACTCAGTCGTTTCGTTTAATAATTTGGTCGTAACTGCATGATATTCTAGTAATTAATCTTTTACTACTAATTCAGCCGTAAAATGGCCGAGTTTTCCAACAATCCAGCTCATTACGGCTGATTTATTACATTTAATCATAACTCAGCCATAACGACATCTCATAAGTAATCTGTTATTAATAACTCAACCAGCTAGAGAAAGTTAATTCAGCCGTGTCGAAGTATTAACTCAGCCAAATTTTTGACAACTCAACCATCGAGTAAAAGCTCAGCCATAATTACAGCTGAGTTATGCTCGTAACTCAGTCATTTTCTCATAAATCAGACAGATTTCATTACGTCAGCCGTAACTATAGACTGAGTTATGCTCATATCTCATAACTCAGTCATTTTTCTTAAATCAGCCGTAACATACACTAACTCATTCGTCATTGCCGATGTAGTGCTTTACGGCTGAATTATTTAATACACCTCAGCGATTTCTGACGTGGCAATGCGATTTTTCTGACGTAACAATGACATTTTTTGTAATTACATTTTTTCTATAACGTGAAACAAAGGCACGCTGGTTATAGAAAATATACATGATTTTGATAGTAATAAAAAAAGTTTTGTCTAGTTCTAGTAATATTAACTATGACACGTGAGTAAATCTTTCCATAAATTAAACATATTTTAAAAAAAAAAAAAAAAAAAAAAAAAAAAAAAACAAGAAACGTATTTTGCGTTTCCGTTATAGATTTTCTATGTACTTGGAGGACACGGTAAAGAGTTCACTGTTAGGGAAAGCAAATAAATATTTTAAGTAAATTTCCTAAACATGACAAAAGTGAATAAACTAGTAAGTATTTACTTAGCTAAGCTAATAAATGTTAAGCAATAAAAAAATCTTTCGAATATATATATATTTTTTAAACAGAATAAGTATGTTTCTCCGACGGTGTCTCTCCTCCTCCTCCGCCGCCATGTCCCTCCGCCGTAGTCTCGTCGGGCTCATCATCAACACCAACTATACGTCTCTCTCAATCCGTAGATTTTCCTCCGTTTCCGACCACGACGACTACTTCAACACTCTCCGTGAAGTCTTCATGAACCCTAAAGTCTTCATGAACGATAAGCGCGAGACCATCATTGATAAGCGTCCGATTTCTTTACGCTTCAGAGTGAGCTCACTGATCGAGCTTTGTCAACCGTACCAGGCGTCGTTGGTATCGCGTCTCGCTGTCTCGGAAAAGTATCGCACCTCGGATTCGGAGACCATCATAATTCGCGACGAAATCATCGGCGCTATGTGCGCCGCCAAAAAGTACAAGGAGGCAATTGATCTGTACAAGTTCTTCCGCAGCGAGTCTACACTTGCATCCTCCTCCTCTGATGTCTCCTTCAACCACATCATCAAAGCTCATATTGATGAAAACCGTGTAGATAAAGCACTCGGACTATGCAATCCCTTGTATGACGGCGTCGACACATGCAGGCTGTTGACTAAAGCCTTGGTCGACACCGGGAGGACCCTGGGAGCTCTGAGCTTTGTAAAGGCTAGGAAAGATCTCCGGGATTCGGTGGTATACAGCTATCTCATCCGGGGCTTCTTGGATCTAGGAAACCACGACAAGGCTTATGAATTATTTGATGAATTTAAGCAAAAGACCATTCATGATGATGCTCAGAACAGAAGAGCGGTCGTCGTGGATGCGACATTTGTGGATTACTGGCTCAAGCAAGGCGAGGAAGAGAAAGGTATGGAGATTTATAGGTCTCTTGTTGAAAGGGAAGGGGAGTTAGTGGTGTGTGCAGCGGCCACTGGGAATACCCTGTTGGAGGTCTTGTTAGACAGCGGTAAGCAAACAGAGGCTTGGGAGCTCTTCAACGCCATGATAGCCAATCCAGAGACCTTTGACAGAGAGACCTTTACGAAAATGGTGAATGCGTCTTTCAAGCTGGGCAAATTCAAGGAGGCCCTCGAGACTTTCAAGAGGCCCGAGTTGACGAGGTCTTCTCGGTGTTACTCTAACATCATAGCACAGTTGTGCGATCGCGGGATGATGTCTGAAGCGGAAGATTTGTTTTCGGAAATATGCTCCGACCAATACTTGTGCCCTGATGTTCCTACGTTTAGATCCATGATCAACGGTTATGCCAAGACTGGGAGATTCAACGAGGCTAGAAAGATGTTGGAAAAGATGGTCGATGCAACTCTCCTCAAATTTTCTGTTCACGAGGCCCAGTAGTTTCACGCTTATTATCGATCTCTCTACAAACGCTATTTTTGCATTTCCCCTTTTTTATGTGTTCAAGTTACATTTAGACTTATTCCCTTTAATTTATTTCCACTTATTGGTTTACTCGATATCTGAAACCTCAAGTCAAAAGATGGAGATTAATGAGATTGTCAAAGAAAAAGAAAGAAGGATGATGACGATGAGGAAACAAATTAATGATGCGTTTTGGTTTTTGCATGTGTAAATCTGATTTTTACACTTTTGTAATTATTTAACGCACGCATGAAAATCTACACTTATATACAGTATATAGGGCTTTGACTTGGAGTTATTTTCTACAGTATTTAATTTGGTACTTTGAAATGTGATGATGATCCCTTACCCTTATAATATATCGACAAGCGTGTTTATGTCTCCACTCTCCTTCAGACTCCAGTACTAGAGAAATCACTCAAATTTAATTTGGCATCACGAAAAGATTTTGGACCCAAGAAATCGCGAGATAGATCATAGATACATGACGTATCGTAATCGTAAGGTGGCATACTGCATGGGGGTGAAGATGCGGAAGGTTGTCAAAATTTGTTGGATGTATCGCTTTCATATACTTAAGACCATGCCAATATGCCACCATTTATTACATTGTACAGTTCCTTTTCGCTAAAACTTCCAAGATATCTTGCATCAAGAATAGCAAACTACAAGCCATGGGTTATGGTTTATTTTAGGGGTGGACATCTCTCGTTTATGGTTAGGTTTTGGCTTACTGGTCGGTTTACAGAAAAATAGATCATTTAAAAACCGTAAGTAGTTTTTTAGTTTTCTTTCAGTGTTTCAAAAACATTCATTCTAGTCAATTAACACAATTTGTGTTACACAAACATAATATTTTTATATAGTTACTACTTGCTAGTGACTTTTAACGAATTATTAGTGTGTCATTGACAAAATATAATAAAACCTAGCTCTTGGACAAATATTTTGAGTATTTTGCTTAAAAGGTTACTATATATGATTTCTCTCCATCTTCATTGGCTCCATCCTCCTGCCAAAACATTTGTCAAGCCAATGAAAAATTAATTCTCTTGTTCTTGTTACTGAATCCATAATCCAGAAGAGTATTTAATTTGCACAATCTAAAAGTAGTAGACACTTTGAAAATTTGACAGTTTTAATGAGCACACAACTTGCTAGATACAAAATACAAAAGGATTACAATTGTTATTTTTGTGAACATCCATATTGAAAATGAATCATACATAAAAGGAGACTAACATATATATTTATTATACAAAGTTGGATGTTCTAAAATTAGTAATTGACGCGACATTGTGTTAATCAGTTGAGTAAATTATAACGCATATAAACCTTACCAAATTGATTTTGAAAAAGTGTTGTATGTGTTAGTGAGTCGATAATATTTGACATGTGTAAAACTAAATATTTGCTATCACAAAAATGAGAGAATCAAAATAAGTAAATAATTCTAGTTTGATTAAATTTTTATTGGTGGATAAATTGGTAGTGTGTTCTATATTATTTTATATTTACACTAAAAATTAACTCGTGGTATACCACGGAACAATTTTTGTTTAACACAATTTTAACTAAATCAGTTTGATTCAACATTTTTTATATTAGCATTGCTAAAAATATAGTAAGATGGGGATTTAACGCATATTGAAGTATCATGTTAATGACATTTTAATTTTTCTTAATATTGATTCAAACTTATCACATCATACAATATAACTCATTTATGTTATTTTAGACTTTAATATGTTTAAATATTCATTATTTAAAACTTTTTATTAAGTTTAAATATTTATTATTTAAAACTTTTTATTAAGTTTAAATATATCAACTTTTAAACACATTAATTGTTATAATAAAGCTACATCAAAAAGTGAACCTATCAACATATCTTATCTTTTTCTTTCTCCCATATTCAACATATCTTATCTTTTACATAAAAATATTTTTTGTTGAATTTTATAACTTTATATAATACAATAAACTTTAAATAATTTATTTTGAAAAAAAAATTAAAATATTAAAGCTTGATATAAAAGTTAGAAACTAAAAACACTCTAAATTGATTTGGTATAGCAATGTCAATAATATGTCACTATAATATGAAAGAATTTCAAGAAACCAAGTATATTAAAACAAAAAGTATAACTCATTATATAATAACTCGCTTTTTAAAAGCCAAATTTACAAAATTATTTTTTATAATAACATTCAAGTCATGATGTAGAATATATATTGTTGAAATAACTTCACATACATAAACTAATACAACATATTAATATTTTATTTTAAAATATAAAATATACAAAATTTTGTATAAAATAAAATTTAACCAGTAATATAGCATGAGTACTTATCTAGAATCATTAACAATATAAAACTTACAAAACAGATGTTTTTTTTTCAAACCATCATATTTAGAATATGGTTTTATTGCATAATGTTTTATCTAAAAAAAATTAAAAACAATCATATATATTATATTTTATATAAAAATTACAATATAATTAAAATTAATTTTAACCCGTGCTTTAGCACGGATCTTAATCTAATATTGATGTAAATGTTAATTGTAAGGTTCGTTAGTTAATTGATTCTTGATGTAAGTGTTAATGTGGTATATACGTATGTGAATAACTGAATTTTTGATATATCAATCACGTGACATAGTCATAGTGTTTATGATATTGATAAGACAAAATTTGATTCATATGGCTGATAGAAGAGAACAGAAAAAAAAAACAAGAAACGTTTGTTTAAATTAAAATGATAGAGGCTGCAGCCAGCCCATGCGATTATTTAATTTGACACAAATCACCATTGCCACAGATAATCAACACACTCCTTTTAAATTGTTCCTGAATATACACTACACAAAAGACAAGAAACAGATATCTATAATACTCCCTCTGTTTCATAATATAGGATGGTTTAGAGGTTTTTGTTTGTTTTATAATATAAGATGTTTTCAATTTTTGAGGCAACTTTTAGACTACTTTTATATTTTTTTATTATTTATTTTATGCCGATTTATTAAAAGTAAACATTTCTTATTATGCGTGCTTTGGCTAAAACATCTTATATTTTGAAAAGGAGGAAGTAAGAGTTTAGTAAAGTAAATTAGGATAACATGAGTGAGCGTACATAATCACTAAGTAAGGTTAATACGACGTCGTTACCATCACGTTAAAATCAACGCCGAAAACGATCGATCTCTCGTTGAACAACGACCATGACCATTTCCATTTCTCTTTGAAGAAGACTCTCTCTCTCTCTGGATCCTCAAAATCCCTAATTCCTTCATCCTTCTCATGGATTCTCAATCGTTTTCGCATCAATTGGGTTGCATCGGATCCCCGATTGGATTTGATGAATCAGTCGTGGAGACGCGACTGACTGGCTCAGACTCTGGTCCAGGAGCTTGGACTTTGATTATGTAACATAGAGATGAGATCAACAATTCATCGGGTACTTGACATTTTTGAGCTTTGGGGTTTCTCTTTTGAAATGGGTCTTTTAGTTTATGGCTTGATTTTGAAAAAATTGTTACGTCTTTGGCTGCTGTTGGGGAAAAAAGCTGGAAAAACTACATTGAGCTAGGTAGAAGAAACTGATGAATTTAGGAGTCATTATAACTTGGTTCCTATGATGATTAAAACAAGTCTGATAATTCTGGTCGATACTCAAAACTTGGTTGCATTTGGTTTATAGTTGTAGGTAGGTAGATGTGTTTTGGAGCTTTCAGCCTGATTATTTTGGGTCTCTCTCTACTCAGAACATTGTGATTAAGCTGATTGCGTTTTCTTTTCTGTGGTTGCATCTTCTGGAACCACTCGGTCCCTGACTGATATTGCAGATGCACCTGCTCAACCAAAACCAGTCCTTTTCCGTGTACCACTTCAAGTTCTGTGACATCATTATCTCAAAGGTCAACTTGTAGTAGTCCTATTCGAAGCTACTACTAAATTCAGATTTTTGAAGAAGAAGAAGATTCAGAGAGGGTCAGTTATGTGTTGAACGTAAACCAAAGGAAGAGAATCTGGAGATCTGTGGATATATTCAAAACGGCCTTTGAATGCTTGATCTTGAGATGATTTGTTAACCCGAAACTGTTGTTACTCTCTAGTACACATTAGTAAAGAGTTCCATCTACATTGCCATTTATTGATTAGAGTTGGAAATCCGTAATTTTTTTTCCTGAATGTACCAGCGAGCGAGTACTGCACCATGCAGACCTGCATTACATATCATTTCGTGTATAACATACATGTTCTTAATCCCAATATGTTCCTCCAGCATCTTTGGAGCTCTCTAGGTTTCTGCACTTGAGGTTAGGCAACTGTCCAGAGAGGGAGGAGTTGGGTTGATAAGTTGTTTGCATCTGTCGATGGCGTAGATTATGCAGGTCTTTTGGTTTTAGGAAACTTCTGATGACACTTTAGATACTAATTTTCGAGAGTTGAGCTTTGTTGCTTCAATTCCAACTGCACCTAGGTTCTGTCTTCAAAGAGTCTTTTTTGCTTTCTCCAGAATTGATTACAGGGTACTTTCCTTGAGCCTCTATCCTGAGCTGCAAATGTCGCTATAGCTATACCTGGCTCAGTTTCAACTTTTTTTTTTAAGCTAAATGCTTAGTTCTTCTCTCTGTTTCTATATAGTTCTTCTAGCCTCTATTGCTGCTTTAGGCTTATGATTTTCACTGATTAATGTGTTTCTACATGTTTGTAAATTCTCCCTATTCGAAGATAAATGAACAAACAAACAATTTATAAGAGCTTGTCGTATCTTTTTCCATGGAAGATAAATGAATCAGACTGTCTTGATTGGTCTTGTTGCGACAAATATAGGAACAAAAATTCCAGACAATTAATGTTGTTATAACTCAACACTTATTGCTGCCTGATTAGAGTGAATCCACAGAGTATACTACAGTACAGTATATGATATCTCAAGTTGCTCGTGCAGCCTTCTCTCAACTTCTATATGCATTTGTACAGCATCACGGCATTTTAATCACAATAGCAGAAATGCAAAGATGCCATCAGCTCTTTAGTATAGAAGAAATGCAAACGGGAATCTCATACATTGTCAAGAAACGTAAAGATCTACAAATAGCTTTTGGAATATTGATTAGCAGTCGAAATTCTGCAGAACAAAAGTGATATGCACTTGCAAGTACCAAGTAGTGCAACCTAATTAAAACAAAAGAGATCAAGTTTTCTCTACTTTAATCAGGGACAAAATAGTGCAACCTCATAAACAAAAGAGATCAAGTTTTCTCTACTTCAACGACAAAATAGTGCAACCCCATTAAAGAAAAGAGAGTCAAGTTTTCTCGTCTACTTTAATGACAAAATAGTGCAACCCCAGTAAATAAAAGAGAGTCGAGGTTATAAGGAAAAAAAAAAGCGCATAACTGGAGCATCTTTGCTTCAGAGTTGCTCTGTTGTCTCCCCATCTCCATTGACCCCTTCCTCCTGCCAAAAAAAATTGTCAATTCTCATAATATTGTTCCTGAATCAAAAACAATCCAGAAGAGTATGGCAAAATATGTAAGTAGTAGAGACACAACTTACTTTGAAAAATTCACAGTTGTACCGAGCACACAGCTTGCTCAAGTATGCGCGCTTGTCTTGACAGAGGTACTTGTCAATAATCTCTTTGTACCTGGCAGGAGAAACCGTCGACAAAGAATTACACAAGTAGTGCAACGGATCTTTAATGTCTGTGAGAGGATCCATTCTTCTCTTGGCAGCAGCGAATCTCTGTGAGAGTTCCTGTTCATTGTTTGACACAAGTTGGAGTATACTATCCAGCATCTCCCCACAGAGCTCATCTGTTGATCGATCCAGAAGAGCTTGAGATTGAAAAATCAGTCTCGTGGAAGCAGCTGTGGTTAGTATGATCTCGTTGGTCTCAGTGATCAGCTTCAGACTAGGAGCCCAGCTTTCCATCAGAAAATCAATGAAGGCACCAGGACGAACGGAATTGACTGAGTCCTCAAGTCGATCAGTTCCGTGGAAGGCCAAGAAACGAGACATCGAGATCACTGTAGTCCAGTTTCTGTATAACCTCCCTGAGCACATGGAAGCCGTGGTCCTCAGTGATGGGACATGAAACCAGATCTTCAAACATATCCAGAAGATGAATCAATCTCTCTTCATCGCTGATTCCACAAAACAACAGAATCTGGTAGATGGATCTCAGTATATATGGATTATACTGGGATTTTCGAAAAGCCACATACAAATTGACCAAAGCTTCACCATGACCGCTGCTGCAATCATTATCCTTGAACAATTCCTCCAGACATATGCAGGCATATGATTGGACTCCCATAGATTGATCATTGAGCAGTTTAAATGATGCAGATACGATGCCTCCTCTCCAAGATGTAGTGACACGCCCTTGATGGGCAGCAGAGGCTAGAAAGCACAATGCCGATGCCTTCACCACCATTGGAGAATCATCCCTATGCAAGAGAGGTAAGATCCACATCATTGTGAAACCTTTGGCATCCACGAGCACCACACTAGAACACCTTACCATACTTGCAGCAAGCTTAACTCCAGCTTCTACTTCCATCCAATCCCTTGAATCAAGCAGGTTAACCACCTCTTTCAAGGAAATCACTCTAGCCTTTTCACAGCTTGTGAAGATTTGTTCAAAGAGATTGTAGGCTTTTCTTCTGCTCTCTGAATCTGTTTCCCAGCTAATAAATCTTCTGTAGTCAGTCTCAAACAATTCCTCATCTTCAGACTCCATTAGTAGAGTAGGTACTACCACACAATTGATGATCTTCGACACTGAGCCCTCCTCCTCAAGCAGACTTGGATCACAGCTGATGAGATCCATAAAGCTCTTAGTTTCCTTTGCCAGAAACTCACAAGGAACGTCCAGCAGATTCTTGAAGAGTAGGTAATCCTTGTCGTCTTCTTCATCAGAGGGGTAGTAAGACATTCTTCTTCTACTGTCTGTCATTTGAGTCTGCAGAAAGAAAGAAGTAAAGAAAACGAAGGTGAGAACTCTGGATCTATATGTGTCTAAAGCAATTCAACAAACAACAACACCAAAAAAAAACAACAACTTTAAAGCTTACCGGTGAAATGGAGAAACTCTGAATGCACGCTCCTCTTCTTCTGCTCTCTGAAGATAGCCGACGATGATCCGCTCCTCTGGTCGCTCCGAGGACCGGCGGTGGAAAGAGAGTGAGCCCTCTTGGGCTTTGCAAAACCTTCAAAAAAAGCAACATTAAAATCTAAAATCTACTGGACCGAAGCCCAATTACTAAACAATTTTTTGATCATTCAGTTTAGATTAAAAATTACTTACCTTAGTACGCGTTAATGCTTGTCGTCCACAGTAGAGAATCCGCTGAAAGAAAGAAAGACAAAAAAAAATAGTCAGATTTTTTGGTTAAGAAACATGGATTTCCACTAAGAAAGTAATCGTTTTTGCTATAAAAAAATCAACAACAGCAAAAAGTTCATGGATTTTTAAATAAGTTTGAAAAAAGTCTTCCTTTTCACTAAGAGAGTAATCGATTTCACTAAAAAAAACCTTCAAAAAGAAAAAAAGATACGTTTTTCCAAGTCTCAACCAAAAACAAAACAAAAACTATGGTTTTTAGTAAATAAGCAAACAAAAAAACAAGAAAGATCAAAGTTTTTATACCTTCATCATCATGGTGTGAAAAGAGAGACGAACAACAACAAAAAAAAAAGGTGACTTGAACAACAAAAGTAAATGTGTGTGTGTTTTGTTTTTGGGTTTATATGAGAAAGTAGATAGTGAACGAGAGGGGTATAAAAAGGTATATTGATCACAACATGGCATAAGACCACTTAAAAAGGATTGTACATAAAAAATCAACAACAAACAAATTTCATGGATTTTTAAAATAAGTTTCAAAAAAGTCTTCCTTTTCACTAAGAAAGTAATCGATTTCAGTAAAAAAAAACCTTCAAAAAGGAAAAAAGATAAGTTTTTCCAAGCCTCAACCAAAAACAAAACAAAAACTATGGTTTTTGTATTCTTCTTTTCCAACGGTTTTTAGTAAATAACCAAACAAAAACAAAAAAAAATCAAAGTTTTATACCAAAGAAAAGTTCATATCTTGGAGAGAAAACAAAAAAAAGTCGGAACATATAATCTCACCAAGATTTGTGTTTACATGTGATACATTTTAACTAAAAAACACACACACAAAGTAATAGAGAACCCACTACTAACCTTCATCATCATGGTCGGTGTGAAAAGAGAGAAGAACAACAACAAATAAAGGTGACCGAGAGAGATATGAACAACAAAAGAAAAGGTGTGTGTGTTTTTTTTGGGTTTATATGAGCTAGTGAACGAGAGTAAGAGTAATAGTCTAGGCTTTAATGCTGAAAACAAAACGATAGGGGTAAACAAGGTATTGCCAAAACATGACATAAAAAGGGTCCGAAGTCGTCCGCCGGTTGCACCGAGAGAGGTTCTGAGATTGTACATTTGACATATGGACCACTTAAAAATGTCGTGGTAATGTATGTTTTCTCGTGGATTTTTTTTTCCTTTTTCTTTTTCTTTTTTAAGCATATATTGTTTTATATGATAAACCTACTAATAACAAGACACACAACATGAGTAGTAACACACTAAAATATTTGTAGACTACCTTAAAAGTTTCATGTATGTGTGTTGTGTCAATCCTTACAAATGCAATTAATGATTACAACTTTGGTGTTGATTTATTTAATGCAACTGTATGTTAAGTTAAATAGTAGCTAGTACAAATTTTGTAATTGATACATACATAAATTGGTTTGTCTATAGAGTTTGGATATGTTACATACATATAGGGGTAGGGGTGTTAATAGAGCTGGCCTGGCCCGGTCTAGTTCGAAACCCGTAAAGCCCGCATATATTTGAGTCTGGTCCAGTCCGGCCCGAAATATTTTTGTGCCTATATTTAAAGTCCAGGTCCAGCCTTAACAGGACTACAGGGCTTTTCGAGCTTTCCTGGCTTTATATAATAGATCAAAAATTTAAACTCATAAGTTTTAAAAAACAATATTTAAAGGTGCACCGTAAAACAAATCACTCAAATTTTTAATAACTCATCTATATTCACTAAAATCAACTTAACTTAAAAGAAAAAAAAAAACTAAATAAAATTTTACACTTTAATCAAATAAAACAATATATAATTCATATAAAATATCATAGATTAAATTTTTAAAAGTATTAAATAAGATTATTAAGTAAATATGAAAACTAGAATTAGAGTTTTAAACTTTATTTACAATAAATCATTAAACAAATATTTCAATCAAATAAATATATTAACGAAAAAATATAAATATATTTGTTCAAAAGTTCTTCGGGTTGGCCCGAAAAACTCTATAGCCCGAAAGACTTGATTATTTTTGGACATATATATTTAAGCCCAGACCCGATATTTTCAGGTCGGATCGGGCCAGCCCGCGAGCTTTGGTCCTAATTGACATGCTTACGTACATAAATATATGTGATTAGAGCAGATGGATAATTAACTATCATGAAAATAAATACTAATAATTGGATTAATTTAGGAAAGAGTAAGCTTTAAAAGGTGAATTAGTTCAGGAACAGAAAAAACTCACATAGTAGAAACAGTTCTTAAATATTACCAATGTTATATTTCTATTAATTTATAAAGAAGAAAAAAGATAATAGCATATATCATACAACAAGGAACTCGATCGATAATGTGATAAACATTCATTCATTTTAGCTTCACTGCTCCAAAAAACAAAAGGGTAAAAAGGTCATTGATCTCGTAACGCGTATATGTAAGAAAATGAGAGAAAACATGTACGGAGTTCTAACGCCGCTCTTGTCGCACTGATAGGGGGTCTGAGATAAAGCCAAAAACAGCTTTTAAATTTCTTCATATTATCTTTTTTACTTTCAAATGTAAAGTTTTTCTTTTTAATTAATGCTTAAGACTTTTGGTTTATCAAATTATTAACGACAACAACCAAACTCTAAAAAATCAAATTTGGACGTAAATCTCGAATGCATGGCATGGCGCATATGTGCGTGGATGTGTTTAATTTGTTCTTATTGTATATAAAGAATGAGAGAAGTGATAAGTGTGACTTTGTGGCATATTAGCCTATTTGACATTTTCATACATGAAGCTGTGCGTACGTGGCGACGACCTTAGCTTTTTAGTTGTAGTTTGTAAATAAGAAGATATTAATATTTTAGAGAAAAAGAAAGAAAATACAGTAGTAGTACGAGATAAAGAGAATCTCATCATTACATCGTTGGGATTATATTTTCTCTCCTCAATTGCAGCTTGTAGCTGTAGGTTTACAGAGCAACAAAGGAACGTGACCTCTGTTCCAAATGTTTCAATACTTTTTAAGGGATTGCAAAAAAAATAGAAAAACAATTATTAGTAAATCGTTAAAGACATGAATATATTTAGTTACGTTAAAACCACCACCCAGAAAATAAATAAAAAGAATCCTTAAATTAAGTTCTTAAAACATATCAGATTATATCTTCACATTAACGGTCAAATGTGTGAGGATCATGCAATTATAAGAATTTATCCAAAAAAAAGAAAAAAGGGAATATACATTTGTAACTGTGTAAGAACAAAGTACTGTATATATAGAGAGAGAGAGGAAATAAAAATAAAATATTCAGGATTTTTTGTGGTGTGGAGGAAAAGTCAGTATAGTGAGGGATTGTTGTGAATTGGTTTTTGCTTGATGATTAAAATAGAGATTGTATATTTTTTTGGAAGACGAGAAATTCAAATATATAATGTAACTAAATTAAAATAGCGATTATGTTGTTTTGATATTATCTCTATTTTGTGTACAATGAATAGGGTATCAAGTTGTGAATTTAATTATTACTCTACAGTCTTGGGATTGTTGTGAATAGTTTGTTTTACTCTTAGCTTTATTGTTGTAGGGAAGAGTCTTGGGATCGTCCATAATAGTGAATTGGTGTTTGCTACTATATGATTGGGGTGGAAAACGATAAGAGTAAAATAATAATACTCTCTAGAGTAATGTTGTAATAATAATACTCTCTAGAGTAATGTTGTAATAATAATACTAAGTATGTACAGATATTGTTTCGCTAATTATCGAACAAGAACAAAAACCAATACTATATAAGAGAGAGGAAAGAAATTAAACTTAAAAATATTCAGGAAATAAATTAATTAAAAATGAGTAGTAGCTAAACACCAATTCACACAAATTATTTTTAGACTACCTTAAAAGTTGATGTATGTGTGTTGTGTCAATCCTAACAAGTTACAAATGCAATTAATGATTCAAACTTTGGTGTTTATTTAATGCGACTGTATGTTAAATTAAATAGTAGTACAAATTTTGTAATGATCAGTTGATACTATTCAAGATGATCAACCACATATAGTCATATACTAATACTACGTGTATATACCATTATGTCTTTTTTTTTCTTTTAAAAAACGATTTTTGAATATGGAGATTACATTACATAAAATAGCCTTTTAAAATATACAATGGTAAATTAAAATCCTTATATTAGTTTATCAAAAAAAAAATTATTCTACGTTTTATATGAATATTATTATATTGGATAATGGAAAAAGCAATAGTTACTAAGCAAAAAGCAATAGTCGAATGCATGGCATGGTGGCGCATGTGTGCGTGGGATGTGTTTAATTTGTTCTTATTGTATAAAGAACGAGAGAAGTGACAACTGGCTTTGTGGATTCTCCTTTATAGGAAAGACCAAGAAAGACAGGTGCAAATTAGCATTTGACACTATTATCTCCCATTCTCCAATTACATTGCAGTTGTGTGTCGTGTAGTGTTGTCCCTTATTTTTCCCATTGGTTAAGAACAATCTGGCCATCGTTACATAAGACCAAAAAAAGTCAAGTTAAAGTGGGTTTTGCAAATTAAATGAAGCTTTATCGTTACTCACTTTTTTTTTTAATGAGGGATTTCCATATTAAATGATTATAAAACTGATTACAATGGATATAATTTCTACGCGGTGGACTTATTCAAAATGTTGGTAAATGTTATTTTAATTAAAAGAAAAATAAGATAATAATACGATAAAGAGAATCTCATCATAGCATCATTGGGATTGTGTTTCTTTCCTGAGCTGAGGGCTTTGCAGTTTACCATTTCTTACAGAGCAGAGAGTAGGCATGTGACTTTGTTCCAAGGTTTGTTACTACAGTAGTAGAAGTAGTAGTATTATATTTTTAATTGAACGTACAAGCTTGAGTTTCGAATTTCAAATAGAAACAACTAAAATCGTTAGAAACATAGTGACATATATATCACGTTAAACCCACCCCAAAGAAACAAAAAAAAAGAAAAGAAAAATGAATCTTTAAATAAAAGTAAAACATATCAGATACATATATACTTTCACATAAATCAGTCATAAAAATAAAAGTTAAATTTGTTTTTAGGGGATATGCATGCATTTGTACTTGTGTCAGAACAAAATAGTACTAGTAGATAAGAGAGAAGAAAGAAATTAATGAAAAATATTATTGTGTGTGGGTAAAAAAACTAATAGGGTGGGTTTAGCTGTTTAGGGGTAGTGCTGAAGAGAGAGAGAGAGTATGACAAAAACAAATTGGAGAAGGGACAGAGAGTCTGAAGAGAGAGAATATGGGTAAAAAACAAAATTGGAGAGGGGAGAAGTAATCTGTAGAAAGTAATAGTATAGTACTTGTGATTTTGTGTTTCTTTTTGTTTTTGATACTCCATAGATAGTTTTGTGGGGTATAAAAATCCTATTGGAAGGAATAAAGAAATGAACAAGGAATGAATATTGGTAAGAGAGATGGGGAGAAAGAAACTGAGGCCGGCCAAAACCCAAAAGAGAAGGAACATAAAACATTGGAATAAATCGATTGATATCTCTAGGGATGTGACAGCTAAGTGGTTACTAAAATTACATATATGTCTATCATAGCATTCAAGGAAACATTTATGTGAGGGTCTATACTATATTTTAGTAGTATTATAGAGCAAGGAAAGAAACAAAGCTTTATGAAGATTGGTGGATAACTATAAAGTAATATAATAATAATAAAAAAAATTCTCTTATACTATATGTGACACATAGAACAAACAAATTGGACTGATGCCTCTAGGGATGTGACACAACTCATATGATAATAGTGTTAGGAGAAAATGAGGAGAAACGGAGGCCGAAAGAACAAAAACATTGGATTTCATTTGATGCGTTTAAGGGATGTGACACAACTTATATGTGTATATGTATCAAAAAAAAAGTTAATGAATTGGTGTTTTTGCTTTATAATTGGGGGAAAAAATTCTAGTATTAGTAGAGTAAAATAATAATTATTTATTAGCAAAGTACTACTACACTACTAGTAATTACTAATTAGTAAGTAGTAGTAATTATTGTTTCGCTGCTAATCATCTCATCATCGAACGAACAAGGCGCCAATTTCCAAATCCCTAATCATCGCTGCATCATCGGATCTCCTTTCAACTGGGTTCCATATGCTCGCCTGGCGTTCGATTCATCGGAGACTGCGACGTGGAGGTCGAGCCAGTGTCGCCGTCTCAGATTCCAGACGGGACCTTGGACCAGGTGTTTCGACAGCCCTGTTCTCTCCATTCGAGCAATTTTATTAGAAGCGTCCTGATGAATCACGTAGAAGAGTTCTCTGCTCCTGAAGATTTTTCCCGGCGGGTAAATTACACTTAAAAGCTTTGCTCTTACTTTAGCTTTTGGAATTGATTTTCAAATCCAAGCACTGTTTACCTCTCCGATGATTTGATTTGATTTGATTTTGTTTTAGCCTCATCCCTCTTTGGGTTTTTTGTGTTCGAATTTCATTTGATTTGCTTTGGAAAACTTAGGCTTTCTTCGATTGGAGATACATTTTGATATTGAAACGTCTTCCTCCCTAGCCTTGTTATCGATGAATCAACTAGAAACTGATGAATTTTTAGGATCAAAACACAGTCTGTGTCCTGAGAGCTCTACCCAGTTGCATATAATCAGGATCAGATACTGAAAACTTGCTTGCATTTCATTTTTTTTTTTACTATGCTTGTTGTTGGATGTGTTTTGGATCTTGATAATTTGGGGTTATACTGACACATTTACATATCTTTCCAATGCCACTCTAGGAACAAATTTGGCAGCAGAGGGGGGAGTTCTAAATGCGACAAAAGAGGGCAACCACAATTAAAGGTTTCCAAAAGGCCACTCTAGGAACAAGTTCTAAATGTTCCTGTCTCCACTATTCTGAGTGTGTTGTCAAAATTCCTTTTTCCGCTTGTAGGTATGGATATCCGCACAAAACATGCATATTTCTTCACCCTTTACTCATCTCTACTTTGAATGGCTAAAATTTACTGTCTGGGTCTGGGTGATAGGTCTTAGTTTTTATATACAAGTCATAGAGGTTTATGATTAGTTCTAACGAATCAAGGATTCTCTCTCTTGTTCAAGCTGTGTAAATAGAACTGTGCTCTCTAGTAATCGGGTCTTTTGTTATCGACATGGTCAGGTTCACTGGTCAGTGCACCCGGTATACATGCAGTGTGTTTTGATTTGATGAGTTCAAGGCTGGTAACATTGTGAAAGCAGACAAGACATTAGAGCTGTGGAAGAAAGGCGAGAATGCAACCCATTAAACTCATCCTCTGAAGTTCAGAGTTTCCGCGGAGATCAGACGCATCTAAGCTCTCTCTTTCACACCTCTCTATCCCCAAATTGCAAGTCTGAATAATCGCTAATCTCACCAAGATATGTTTCTATGCGCAATACAGCATTGTAATATGTTTGTTACTAGTTGTTCTTTACAAGAGTATAGCCATTGTTTTGGAAGTTTTTTTTAAAGAAAAGGTTCAGTTTGGTCTAACTAACAGAGTAGTCGCAAATTGTTTTCGGTTATATTTGGCACACTCGAGTGTGGCTTTTGTTTTTGTTATCTATTTACCTTTTTTAAGAGAAGACATTAAGTCAAACTAAATTACCAACCAATACAATATTTATGTAATTCTTCTATTTTAATAAAAACTTTCCGTTTTAAAAATCTACTGTTGTTGGTTACATTTTGTATAAGGGTCTTCACTTATTGAGTAAGGGTTTATTAGGAAGTGCAGATATCTTGAAAGAAGGCACGGACGTCACCTTTACTGATGTCAAACTCCATAAACTTGTCAACAGCATCCTGCAAATTTCATTCGGTTTCCGTACACCTTTGGTGAGGCCATGAGGACAGGAGATAAAAGGGATAAGTTTGTGAAAGTAGGAGAGAGCAAAAAGACCTTGAATGCTTCATCTTGAGATGATATTTTGTCAAGGCTTAGTTTATCGACGCTGTTGTTACTTTCAAAGGCCTCCAACACGATGGCTGCTCTCTTCACGACTTCCTCCGGAACACCTTCCATCAATAATAGTGAAAACTTCCTTCTGTTACTCTATAAATCCACATTAGTAAACATTGTCATCAATTTTACTAGAGTTAATATTTTGTAATATTCCTATATGTACCAGCGAGTAGTGCGCAATGAAGACCTGCATTACATAAATAGGTTTGATGAAGTTCGGTGTATACACAAGAAGCTGATCATGTAGACAATAACCCAAAGGAAAAAAAATGCTCACCATAGCTCAGCAAAGTCTGTCCTGGAATTAACCTGCAAACAAAACCATTGCTTAAAACATGGAAGTCTTAAGAATGTAGGCAGTTTAAGTAGAATGCTAGTCGCTGAGACTCCATACCGATAAAGAAAAACAATATCTTCCATGTTTGCAGATTCTGTGTCTGGCCTAAGAACGCTCATTGTATAGAATTTAATCTTCTCAGACTGAAAAAGACAGAAGATGATGAGACTCTCACTATGAAGCGAGGAACTACTTCAAAATCTGCTTAGTTATCTGGGATTGGATCGGAGTACATACAACAGGCAAGCAGCTCTCGTTAAGTAGTTCAGTCAAGTGCGTACATACTAGAACCTGAAAGCATGAATCAATAGGCAACGCCCTGTAAGGGTTTATAAAAGAACATACAAGCTTAAAGACAGACAAGAGAATGCTATACCCTTGGTGGCTCTGTACATGTAGCAAAGTGACTTATTGTCCCACCAAGCAGGCCAATACCATCTGTACTTAAAATAAGAGTGTGGGTAACGCAGAAGTTTTCACAGACACATGCCTTTTATCCAATGCAGAGGGTGGAGAAATCCTTACCTTCTGTAAGAGTGCCTTTACCAAACTCGTCTAATAGACACAGAGATCTTGAAGTTGCCTGCCTGGAAAATTTAAATCACAATTATTAGGAACAAGATCATAAGTCATGAACAATGTACAAATTGGTTTCTTCCATAGTTGAATTTTGATTGATATTTGCTATCTTGGGTCACCATGAACTTAAATAATGTAGCTCGTGAACAAGAAGTCACTAACTGACCGACGCGATTGAGACCGGCTCACAAGGGCCTATCAGTAGTGGAGCTGCTTGAAATCAAGTTAGAATAGAAGCGTTTGGAATACCTGAGCATCATTCCTACTTGATGCAGATCTATCATGAATGTAGATTGTTCCGCGGTCATGAACTTGCTTCCCATTGCACAAAAGATCCTGTTGTTGTAAGACTAATCTTAGTAATAAAAAATAAACATAAAATGTGATTGTAGAAGGATCAAAGAATGCAGGACGTTTGACCTGTCAGTTAAACCAACAGTTGCTGCATCTGCTGGTACAAAGCTTCCAATATGAGACAGAAAAACAATTAAAGCCACCTGCAAATAACAAGCCAGAAGGAATGCTCGACTTGAGTTGTCAATTCATGATGATGAAGTACACTTTGGTCGGACGAAGAGAAACAAGACTTAGAATAGTAACGCCGACCTGCTTTACATATATGCTCTTTCCTGAGTAATTAGGACCGGTAATAATATGAATTCGGCCTGCGACAGACAAAGTTACAATCAGGTGATGAACAAAGACTAGTTTACAATTTAAGCTTTAATGCACGCCTATACCTATAGAGTCAAAAGCTCACCACTATCATTGATTTCAGTGTCGTTCGGGATAAATGTATCCACAGCCATTTCCTGCAAAACATGCCTGCCCACCAGTATAGATATTTACGGATACAATTTTTTGGGAGTTTATATATTAATGCAACAAGAAGACATAAGTGCAGCTCATAGAGTCACTTTCACCTTCCATTTCGAATATCAAGCAATGATTCTGTAGTCAGAACAGGCCTGACGTAGTTATTCTGATGTGCAACACAAGCCAACGATAGAATGCTAGAGAAGCCAAGAAGAATGAATAAGTTATTAGCCATTACTCATAAGTAGCTAATTAGTTAATAGGTACGTGAAAAGTGCTGCTTTTCTTTAAGAGGACTAGAATGGAATGAGATATCCGTAGTTTTTGGAATATAGATTACCAATCAAGTTCTGCAACAAAGTTAACTGCCTTCAGCAGGTGAGCCGAGAACAAAAGTGTGTGCGATAGCAAGTCCCTAATAATTGCCCTCTCCATATCTGTCAGCGAAAATTTGTAAAACAAGATACTACATCATCATACACAAGAAGGATACGCCATGGAAAATATAAACCAGTATACAGACATACCTAAAATTTTGTGGTAGATATCTCCAAGAAGGTTGTCTAACTCTCGTGTCTTCGGTGTATGATAAAAGAATCGCTGAGTCTCTCCATCCATATCCGAAAACTAATCACAAGAGAGAATTGTAGATTGAATTTCTGCTTCATAGTGACATAGCGTTCAAAGGGTAAAGATTTTTAACACAAAACAATGTACCGCAAATTCAAATTCAATAAGCCTGTCAAGTGCAGTTTCATCAAGCTTTTCTCCAAAGATACACATTAGGTACCCTGCAGAACAGATAAATCATAAGAGAAAGTGTATATTCATATACAGAAACGAACAAAGTGTGAACAAATACACCATAGTAATTTGTTAAAGACGTATCATAAAATGAAAAGATATTCAGCAACCAAGAAGCATAGACACCATAGTTGAGCTGATAATTCGTGCAACTGAATTTCACCTTTCTTAATAATGAGGTTGAATTCTAAAAGGCAACTATGTCTAAAAATCTTCATCTAAACCTTTTCAGATATAGTATAGAACCTATGCGAAAACTAAAACGTGAAACTGCAGACCCACCAATTTGTTGAATATAGACGATACAAGGGGGGAGCTTTTCGTTATGCAGATGAGGAAACTGTTCTAACTCCATCGCCGAAACCTGTCAGTAATTAGAATCAGCCAAGAGAGATGCCGATTCATCCTTATATATCAATTAAGGGAACTTATCACATAGAAACAACCTCCTGCAGAAACTCTGGCAACTCCTCGTATATTTGCCTCAGCTCATCCAACTGGTAAAATAAGAAATAAGAAATGAGTTACTTGCAAAAAGGATTAGCGGTATGAGAACCCGAATAAAAAGAAGTTCTATGATAACCTCAGCACAGAATCCTTCTTTCACCAATGTTTGATAACCCCTCTCTTTGCTTCTAGTTACATCAATGACTCCAATGACCTGTGGAGTTAACTGTTACTAACTGTAGTCATAATTATTTTACATATCCTACAACATCTCTCACTCAAAGGCTAGCTGAATTTGTTTAACCCAGTTTCTCAAATGTTGGGGTATCCAACGCCTGAATAACCCAGTAAATTGTGACTCTACAGAATAAATCTTAGCTGATCTTCTTTTAGCCACTCAAAAATGTTGCAAATGAATGGCCCCATACCCCGTTTTAAACAATACATCACTCCATTAAGGTTTTAAATTTCTAAGGAAAGCAAAAGAGAGATGTTAAGACCTCAATTTTGAAAGAATCAAGATCTGTTCTTTTATAGAGGAAAGTACAGATTATAACGGAACTAAAGAAACGGAATGTAAAATTAACTGACCAGCTCATAGACATAATCTAGCTCTGTGCTGATACATAAGCCGGCCTGCAACAGGAAAAGAGAACTTAGCAACAACCAGGAAAGTGGATCAAAGAGTGGGAGAATAGAAATTGAAGGTTCATAAGCTGATGATAAACATTAGTAACCTTCTCAATAATGTCCAAGTTGAAGCGTCTCATATGCTCTCTGAGACTCTCTGAAACTCCAACTTCAAATATCTTATTAACGTTCAAGAGCGCACTTATACTCTAATGCACACAATAAGATAGCATAAATTGGGGCTTGGGAGACTAGTTTTATAGACCAAATGAAAGATGATAGTCAGAAAAAATGAACTTACCTTCAAAAAAGCTGTCCAGTCGTTACTGGTACAAAGGGACGTCGGAGAGTTGAATTTCTTTTTTTAACATAAAACATCCATATCCAGAATAAAAAAAAGTGTTATCAAAACAAAAATGGAATCTACAGACCAGGCAGACAAGAAGATAAATGGCATGCAATGTATCCACATTCTCTGTCTGGGCAGAATTGCTCATATAACACTATTTCTACAATTAACATATACAGACCACAAAACTGTAAGGAAACTTTTCTCTGTGCGATTAATTTCTAATCCTAATTTTTCTTCACGGGCTCTTATGGCTAAAGGGGGTAGGCATGCTAAAACTATACTATATATAGAATAATGGTACCTACATACCTTGAGCAGATGCGAAATGTCCTTCACTGATTTCAGTGTCTCCCGCAATGATGCCATTAGCTCTACTGAAGAAATGAAAAAGGAAATCTAATACAGTCAAAAGAAAGATCTCAGAACATCAGTGAAAGCCTGAAAGGCGCCCCTGTCAATTAATGGTCGAAGTATTTTTCTTCCGTTCATAACAAATGAAGATCGGTTAAAATTATGCCGATAAGGCTGCAGAAAGCAGAGATATAGTTTAATTTATTGGTTTCTCTTCTTTCATGTTGATTGTGAACTCCTAGTCTGCTTGACATAAAGCAAAGTCCTTCACAAGAGATCAAGAAAGTAAAAGGATACAGCATTGAGACGGCGATCTAACACTTCAAGATCTAAAATTGGTCTCATAAACCAGCTTCTGAAATAGAGAGAAAGGGAAACAATGCCGTAAGATTACATCTGCTTCAGAACAGTGTATATATATATCATTCACATTTATTACCTTAAAAGGCGTCTACCCATTGGGGTGGCACACTGAAATAGGCCTGGTCAATTAAATCATAAATCCAAGAATTTATCAACCAGAATGAACCAATGCAAGGAAAGCAAACCTTATTCATCATTCCAAACACCGAGAACCTTCATATCAAAGATTCAATGAAGATTATCAATAAGTCAAAGCAGGAAAAACAGATATAACATTCAACAGATGAACTAAGGCATTTAGTCATATTACCCTTCTTTGGCCCGGCCAATGCCCATATGGCTTGGATGTTTATCTGTTTGAAATATCTGCAGAGCCTCGTGCGCAGCCGCATCAAGTTTAAGAAACTTGTTCCTGTTATAAATTTTTGTAAAGGATTTGCAGGCACATTATCATCCCAAAAGTTCAGGAAAGTAATTTTCATCAAGACAAAAGAACATAACAGACGAAGTGGAGGATACAGTGGTACTTCCATGACTGAATCAATTGCGATTGACGCAGTCCCAGATTCGTTTTGTTCCAGAGTTTCAACAATTCGTTCACTTTCTAATATAGCAAGAAGGCCTCCACTAACACGAACTTGGACTTCACTGCCCACATCCATCATCGAACTCAGCTGCAATAAACAACAAAAAGGAAGAAGCTTCATACAATTATAGATAACTTATTTTACCAATTACTGAAAATGTGTTAATAACCACAGAATTAGTTAGCTACAATGTCAAATTAATTCATTGTGACATCGAAAATATAGATAAATTCTACATTATGATTGAGATTCCAACTGCAGATTACTGTAACCAAGTGATCAAAATCCTAGTAAAGAGGGATTAACATTTCCCCCGCTGTAACTTACATAACAAATCCTTTCTTTGATGTTCAACCCATCATCCATTCCTGTTACTCGAAGATACACCAATCTACACAATATTGGGATGACAATCAGTGTAAAACAGCAGGTATAATAAAAATATCATGAGTCAAGTAAGCTATCATATTTGAGTAAAAAAACTGGAACCGCAGGAACCAGTTTCCTACCAGACCATTTTTTAAATGGGGAATTCATCTTGTAACAAGTAATATGACTAACAAGAGTCACATAAATAAGGTATACGTGGAGTTAATTACACTTTCTGTACCTGTGCCACGCTTGATCGTAGCTGAATGTTGAGCTCTTTACCAGCCGCACCACGGTATTCTCGTCAGTTCCATCTGCAGAAACAATGAAAATACGCAAAGGCCATAGACTTAAGCGCTAATAATTCAACAGAAATAGAGAGTGCCATACCACTCTGCTGCAGAGCAGCTACAAAGGACTCTTCACTTTTGGTGCTTGTGTAAATGATTGATGGCTTCGCTTGATATTTTACTGAAGATATATAACCAAGACAAATGAAGCGATCCAAAAACTAATGTGGTAAGCACAGTGTAGCAGAACAAAAGTGCTGCAAAGTAGTTGTAAATCAAGAACTCGCTTTACCAGGCTAAGTTAGAACTGTGGTACAGCCGTACAGCAATATAAGTAAACTCTACATGTAAAAATTCCATTCTGTTTCATAATGAGAATTTATACCCATATTAATCAAGGTGAAGTCTGAGCAATCTTCCTCCCAAACTTCTAGCACATGAAGCTTGCGTTCACTACAGTCGTAGTAAGAAACTCCAACTCTGGAAAAAGAAATGTTTTAAGTTAGATACTGATCCTTACTAAAACTACTACATAAAGAGAAGGATATGAGCTTGTCCATCTGATAACCACCAGCCATGAGCTAACAGATGCATTCAAAACAAGAATTTGAAGTCATATACTAACCGTCGACCATGCTGAATGCAAGCCATATAAACCTGCATTACATTGAAAACAAATTGGTACAATCACAATATTCACAAATTGGTAAGTAACAAGATTGATTATGTGAAATCACAAATATTCACAAATTGGTACAATCAGTGTGAAATCACAGGGTCTCAGAAAATCAGTGTTCATGCGATCAAATCGACACAATAACTAGATCCAACTACTTCTAATTAAACCAATCTAAGATCAAAATCGGGGAAAGCTAGGGCTTATTCAATATCTATTCTAGCGAGATCGATACACATCGATTCCACAATAGATTCGAGGTTTTGAATTGTCGAATCCCTAAATCACGGAAACTAGATATCAAACTTTTACAAAACCCTCCGATTTCTCAAGTGACGAATAGCAAAATCAGAAGAGACCGGTCGCGAATTTGTGGGAGAAAACGTAATCGAAGATACCTGTGATTCGATTTCTGTGTCGTCGATTTCCTCCATTGCGGCAGACTAGAACGAGAGAGAGATAGAGAGAGGGAGAGTGAAGAAAGAGCAGATAGGTTGGGGAAGATGAAGTGAGAAGGGCGCGAAACTTCTCTCTGTCGATGTGATTTATTTAATAAAATGTAAAATAAAATATTCGCGTTTTGTCATTTTTTCTACCGTCGGCATTAAATAAAATATCTGCATTCTAGGAAAAAAAAACAAAAAAAAAAACTTGTGAAATGACAATGTATATCATAACTAAAAATTTATAATAATAATGCATATAATGAAATTGTAAAAAAGAAAAATTGATTGATATAAGCTCTGAAGAATGGGAAAATATATCATAAATTATCACTATTGTTGATATAATATATATATATATATTAGCTCGTTGTCGGCGCTATGCGCGGAAATTTTATTATCTATTTATTTTTATTTTATTTGTTATTTAATTTTTGTTGTTATTTTGCCTTTTGTTTTCATATTGTGATTCATTGGTTTGGTTGTTATTTAATTTTTTCAAGTTGGATAGTTTTGTAATATTAATTATAATATAATTGAAATAGTTATTGTATCTGTATTCAACGTCATTGATGTTGCACATGATGGTTGATCGAACAACCGCCAAAGTAGCGTAATAGAGTTGTATTTTTGTTATTCTGACTCCATATAATGATTGTTTGTCTTTTTCTATCATTAATCCGTCTTTGTTTTACTTTGTTTCCAGTCCAGCTTATTTAACAAAAGTTTTCCTTCCACAATATTGCTTCTGCACAACATTACAATTTTGTAAAGGTAAATACTACTGTTGTTCGTAAATATTCCAATCATGAATCTATGTTGTTTTTGTGAAAATATTCTTGAATTCGTTTTATGTAGTGTGTCTCCACATTTTGACTTGCGAGGTGTTTTTCCATGAAGGTCTTTGTCTCTATTTATTGTTGATAATAGATTCATATTTTGTAGCCTTAAGTTGATATTCTTGTATACTCAATTGTCTTGGGCTGTCTTTGCAAGTGGTGGTGATGCTTCCAATATATGTCTTACGTTTTTGCGGGAAACGCGAGCAACTCGTGCCATTATATCTCCGAAGATTTCATTTGGGAGTTCTTCTAGGGTGTATGGTTTTACTTGGTACATTTTTTGTATGTTTCTTCTGAATTGTTTTGGTCATAATTTTTCATGTATTTTATAGTGTTGATGTGCGTTGGAGTTACGTTTTGGTATTATGGCTTAATTGTTGGTTTGTCTTTATTGTTGGTTAATTATGTGTTTTATATTGAGATTTTATGTAGTATTGTCNTCTTGTATACTCAATTGTCTTGGGCTGTCTTTGCAAGTGGTGGTGATGCTTCCAATATATGTCTTACGTTTTTGCGGGAAACGCGAGCAACTCGTGCCATTATATCTCCGAAGATTTCATTTGGGAGTTCTTCTAGGGTGTATGGTTTTACTTGGTACATTTTTTGTATGTTTCTTCTGAATTGTTTTGGTCATAATTTTTCATGTATTTTATAGTGTTGATGTGCGTTGGAGTTACGTTTTGGCATTATGGCTTAATTGTTGGTTTGTCTTTATTGTTGGTTAATTATGTGTTTTATATTGAGATTTTATGTAGTATTGTCGTTACCTCTCTTACTCATTATTTTGTCATATCATTGTCTGAGTAATTGTGTTTAATGGCGTTTTTGTTTATTATCCATTGTGTGAGTAATTTTGTTGTGTGGCTTGATCTCAACAAATTTGTAAATTCTGTTTTAAATTTATTATGAACTTGTTGGTCTATACTTTTAAAATTTAAGACATATACTGTATTGAAGTTGTTGATGGTCTCCGAATTAACCTTTTGCTCTATTATTTTGTCCTAAATACTATTAATTATTATAATGTATTAAAATAAAGTAGTTTTCAGAGAAAAATGTTTTTTTAGGTAACTTTTTTTTAGTGTTTTAATGAAACCACCTTTAATTTGTATAAGAGATTACAATAACCTAAATGTTTTTGTTAACAATTTTTTTTGTTTTTATTCATGGATCTAGATGTTGTTGTTAATATTGGGGGCCTTTTTAATATATTGGTCTGAGAGTTGAAAGATTATTTGTGTTTTTTTTTGTCAAAATTAGAAATTAGAAAGAAGAAGTAAAATGTTTGAGTTTAATATGAGTTTTTCAAGTGTTATGAACAAACAAATTAGAAACTGTTTAGTGGATAAGTGTTTTAGAATAGGCCCAAAAAATTATTGAATGAGTTGCTGATGTGGCAGCACCAGAAGTGAAGAAAGGTAACTTTATATATATATAGATATAGATATATATATATATATATATATGTTTAGCAAAACAATCATTTTAAAAATGGATTAATTTTTGTTCAATAATGTAAAATAAATCATTTGATATTAAATATATACAGAAAAAAACTTAAATAAATTGTGACATATAATATAATATATTGTCTCATCGAAAGTAATTGTTTATGATAAATATTAATACAATTATATATAAATTATAGTCTGGGAATACTTTTAATGAGTTGGAAGAAGGTTGATTTCAGTTTGATGATGTTTTTAGTTCTATCGATACTCACATTCTTATATTTTTTCGTGTCTTTGTTTTTGTTTTACTATGAAATGTAAAAGTATCACGAAGAAAATCACATATAATAAAGTAATTTTGGTAAAAAATTAAAGAAAAAAACAAAAAACAAGACCTTCACATTTGACTAATTTATGTATTTATGTGAAGCTAATTCCAATTTCCCACCTTCATTTCTAAAAATGTCACTCCAAATGACACCTCATTAGTTTTGCAACCATATTACATATATAACTATGATTGACCTCTTGGTACATCATAGATAATATTTTATATATTTTTGTATGTAATTATAAAGTAATTGATGTTTATTTTTTAATAAAATATTAAACTTTTATATTTATTTTATTGTATTTGCAAACATTTAAAGTATAGTTATTAAATAAATAGGTATTGAATTTTAAAAAATTATAGTAAGTATGTATATTTTATTAAGAATTATTAAATAAGAAATTTTATTAAATTTTAATATATACTATTCGATTTTGATTTTAACTAATTTTGGTCTTAAGTTATAATTTCATATTAAACGATTAGAATCTCGATGAATATTAGGATTTTTATTAATTATAGAAATTAAAAATATATGATATTGATGAATGACCATATATATATATATAAACTATTATAATTCTGAGAATCCAAATCAATGAATCGGGTTATATATTTTAATTTTGATTCGATCCGTAAAGATAGCACAAAAATGTACTTCACAAATGTTAAGATAGATTGCCATGTTAGTGTGTAGTTTTTGTTCACATACTCTTTTTTTTTTTCTTTTTGAAAAGGGTTCACTTCAAAGTGAAAATGAAGCAACAAATCCATCAGTATTTCTAATGGGTTGTTATTTGTTTATTGATTTGTAAATCCATATAGGATTTGAAAATCTTTATTGATTATGAAAATCAAAATAACATGTTTTATCCTGAGATTTAAATCCTTCTATTTTTTTACGTATATAGACCTCATTATGTACTAGTTATTCTCGGAACCTGGAAACTTGAGGGCTTCAAATAAATTAATCATCTCAGTCTGCAGATACTGAGTCCAATCACAATCTTTAAGCCCACTCAAGAAAGTCTCTCTGATGCAGTCTGCTGCATAAGAGTGGACGACATTGTTTTCTGCTCCAAGGAACAATGCCGACACGCGCTCCAAGGAACAATGCTGACACGGGCAACACGTCAACATTCCAATATATTGAAACATGACCGCCACAAACAGCCATTGTCAAGAACCTCAAAGTCATGGCCTTTAGCAGTAAAGGTGGTTGAGACTACCGTGCAGCAACAGTTTTGGAGTGAGGATGTGGCTCCTTGCGAATTTTTTAACATTAGGGTAAGTGTTACACTAAACCGTAAGGGAGGCCAAGCGTAGTCCGCACTCTATGTCTTTCCATGACCCTATCCCTTCAGGAGAGACAACCACTAAGTTGAAAATCATATGTTATTCGTTTAGTGATTTGTTTTTAGATTTCAAAATTCACATTATATCTTCAGATGAGGAAGAGTAAGTAGACATCCTTCTGATTGTGATTTATGGTTAAAGACATTATTTTTCTTCTTCGCAAACTAAACAAAAGTTATATCGTGGAAAGAACCAAAAAAAGATAAGAACTGTTTCTATGCGATACAATTTCACTAAAAAAGTAAGAATAATCATTTTCACTAAAGCAATTCAATAAAAATAACAACAAAAAATTCATAGATTCTTTTTCTTTTCTTTTTAAAATGGTGTCAAGTAAAATAAAAAATTCATGAATGAATCAACAACCACAAGGTGCAAAAAACAAGTCTTTACACTTCACACTAGGATAAAAGCATAAGACTTACCGGTAAAAGGGAGAAGTTCCTATTACGAACCTAGAAATACACATAACAAAATCATTTAGGCTAAACAAACGGAATATAAAAAGCTTCTGAGCCTAATCGAAATAACTTATATTAAGTTTTGCAGTTTTACCATTTTTTCTACCATCGGCGTCCAATTAAATATCAGTGTTTTGAGAAAGGAAAATAAAAATAGTAAAATAACATGTGAAATGAAACAAAGTCTATCATAATTAAAAAAGAAATCATGCATATCTATAATGAAACTGTAAATTTATATATATATATATATATGTCAATATGTCAATATGTGTGATTGATATAAGCTTTTGAAGAATGGGAAAATGCATCATAAATTACCACTATTGATATATGTATGTTTAGGAAATCATTTGATACCAAATGTATACAACGAAAAAAACTTAAAGAAATTGTGACATAGTGTTTTATCGCAATTAGTTGTTTACGTTAAAATACGATTGTATCATTGTATTTATATAAAGTCTGCGAATGCTTTAAATTCGTCCGAAGGATGTTGGATTCAATGATGTTTTTAGTTCTATTGAAAAACTCAAATGTATTTCTAGATAGCTGGTTAATTGGTTTGCGTAAGAAGCATGATATTAGTGAAACACATGACTGCATGAGATATATATCGCCTTGATGACTATGGAACATATACAGATCCATAAATTTTCTTTATAAAGAGAAACTATATATGGAACATATACAGATCCAAGATCACTGTAATGGATGCATGTATCATGTCGTTTTCGTGTATAACCACATTAATATGATAACTTTTCAGACCTTTTTATTTGTTTTTGATATATCAAACGTTTTCCAGACTAATATAAATCGTAATTTATAGTCTTGAGATCAAATTTGACGAAAGTTGGTTTTAAGTTATTTTCATATATATTTAATTACTGGAGTATTTGGACCACATAACTTTGAGAATATATTATTAGATGTTCAAATTTAATTGATGACAACGTAATTAAGAAGAAAGCATTCAATCCAAGAAGAGAACCAAGCTTCTTGAATCATCGACATGTTGCATATTATTCTCTTTTTTTTTTTGGCCGTCAACATGTCTCTTTCTTATAAAAACAAAAGATGAATAGTTTACTGGCGTAAAAGTTAAACAACGATATTAGATTATACAATGTGCCTATGCGACCTAGGTAGATTCCGAATCTCAACCTTCCGAAGAAAATTAACATTTTTGATTACATATGTAAATGTGTAAAGTTTATGTATCCTAAACACAATTATATATATACCTTAATTTTTTCTATAATGGTAAACACTACAAAATGTAATAAACATATTAACAAAAACATTAAATAACTCCGGACATAAGAATAAGCTAAAAACTCAGATGCATCAACCCTGCACCCAAATTTAAATGCTTGAAAGGCAAGATATTAGTAAAAAACATGATCTCCATAATTTTGCTTTATATAGAAAACTATGGAACATAGAAGATCCAAGGTCATTGTAATTGTATACCAAGTATCATGTTTTCGTGTATTACCACATTTAGACTTTCTATTTGTTTTGATATCAAACTTCTTTCAGACTAATCTCAACCGTGTAGTCTTGAGATCAAATTTGTCTCAAGTTGGTTTTAAGTTATTTTCATATATATTTAATTACTATTAGGACCACAAAACTTTGACAACTATCATTAGATGCTCATATTATGGATGAGAACGTCATTAAGAAGAAAGAATTGAATCCAAGAAGTGAACCAAGTCTTGAAAACATAAATGTTGCATATTATTTTCATTTTTTTTGTCTTGTTTTTTTTTGGCGTCAAAGTATTATTCTCTTTCCTTTGCCCAAAAAAGAGAAGCATTATTCTCTTTCCTATAAATTAAAATGAAAGATGAATATTTTTACTCCAATAAAAAATGAAACAACAAGATTGGATTATACAATGTGCCAGTGCGAGGCAGATGCCGAATCTAAACCTCTTCCAAAGATAATTAACAGCAAAAAAAAAATTAGTGAACATTTTGGATTTCATACGTAATGTGTAAACTTTATGTACTGTAAACATAATAATACATATATCTTTGTTTTTCTTATAATGGTAGACACTACACAATGTAATAAACATATAAACAAAAACATTAAATAACTCCGGACATAGGAAAAATAAAAAAAAATCAGATGCATATATCAACCCTACACCCACATTTAAATGTGAAAGGCAAGAAAATGAGTACTATTAAATACTAAACAGTCTAAGAATAAAAGAAGGGGTCTACTACATGTGGATGAGTAACATGTTTGTCAACACTGGTAGTTAGGGATTGCATTAAATTTAACATGAATTAGATAAGCAGATGAATTAATGATAATTACTACTCTAAATCTTTACTTTCTTTTTTTATTCAATTCTTCGATTCTTTCAACCTCGTGCTATATAAACACCTTATTGGCTGACAGAGTTCCTCATCATCACATACACAAAACACAAAGATCAACATGGCTTCCAAGTCACTCTTTCTCGTTGCCTTACTTGTCGGCTCTTTTGCTTTCACTTCATTTGCTAGCGTCGCTAACAGGAAGCTTAAGAGTGGTCTCGAAGATCAAAAGACGTTCTTCCACCATCGAGGTGGCCTCGGTGGAGGCGGTGGTCTTGGTGGAGGTGGCGGTCTTGGTGGAGGAGGCGGTCTTGGAGGAGGCGGAGGCCTTGGGGGAGGAGCTGGAGGTGGTTTAGGCGGAGGATCTGGAGGTGGTTTAGGCGGAGGAGCTGGAGGCGGTGGCGGTTTAGGAGGAGGAGCTGGAGGTGGTGGTGGTTTAGGTGGAGGAGCTGGTGGTGGAGCTGGAGGTGGATTTGGTGGAGGAGCTGGAGGTGGTGCTGGAGGCGGTGGTGGTCTTGGTGGAGGCGGTGGTGCCGGTGGAGGATTTGGTGGTGGTGCTGGCGGTGGTGCAGGTGGAGGGTTTGGAGGTGGAGCTGGTGCTGGGGGTGGACTCGGAGGAGGAGCTGGAGGTGGAGCTGGCGGTGGCGGTGGATTTGGAGGAGGAGCTGGAGGTGGTGCCGGTGGTGGATTTGGTGGTGGAGCCGGTGCTGGAGGTGGTTTCGGCGGTGGACGTCATTGATGAGAGCTACAAGCCTACAATATATTGACGTTAAAGCATGGAACGCTATGCATGGCAATGGTTCTAATTTACCAAAGTAATATGATNTTAAGAGTGGTCTCGAAGATCAAAAGACGTTCTTCCACCATCGAGGTGGCCTCGGTGGAGGCGGTGGTCTTGGTGGAGGTGGCGGTCTTGGTGGAGGAGGCGGTCTTGGAGGAGGCGGAGGCCTTGGGGGAGGAGCTGGAGGTGGTTTAGGCGGAGGATCTGGAGGTGGTTTAGGCGGAGGAGCTGGAGGCGGTGGCGGTTTAGGAGGAGGAGCTGGAGGTGGTGGTGGTTTAGGTGGAGGAGCTGGTGGTGGAGCTGGAGGTGGATTTGGTGGAGGAGCTGGAGGTGGTGCTGGAGGCGGTGGTGGTCTTGGTGGAGGCGGTGGTGCCGGTGGAGGATTTGGTGGTGGTGCTGGCGGTGGTGCAGGTGGAGGGTTTGGAGGTGGAGCTGGTGCTGGGGGTGGACTCGGAGGAGGAGCTGGAGGTGGAGCTGGCGGTGGCGGTGGATTTGGAGGAGGAGCTGGAGGTGGTGCCGGTGGTGGATTTGGTGGTGGAGCCGGTGCTGGAGGTGGTTTCGGCGGTGGACGTCATTGATGAGAGCTACAAGCCTACAATATATTGACGTTAACGCATGGAATGCATGGCAATGGTTCTAGTTTACCAAAGTAATATGAAAAACATTAATATATTATTCATCTAAAGTTATTCGTTCCATGATTTTGTGTTATTATCGGGTTCTGATCAGAAATAAATGAATTAGTTACAAATTAATCGAGCTATATATACTTGGTGACTAGTCTATACGACTATACGTTCTTCAATGTTTCTTTGACCTTATAATTTTAATTTGACTATTAGTCAACGCAAACGAAGAACACAATTTAACGTTTAAGTTTAAACCCTAGAAAATATTCGATGTAAACATTAACGACGATGCACGACAAGACGTAATTAAAGCCATTTTTTCCAAAAGTGTGCCGAAAAGAAAACAAAAAGATGTGTGAGCTAATATATATATCTAACCTAGCAGCATCCGACATACTCCTAGTTATTTTTGAAATAACCATCTATGTGGTTTCATAGATGAATCTGAAACGTACCGTCTACATTGGAGTCAGACTCTAAATGCAATTTACTCAATTAGATACAAATATCGCAAAATCCAGATATGAACCAAAAAGAACAATAAAAGAGTACTGCATGAGTGCATGTAAATGAGAGAATGAGAGAAATGAGAGAATGAGAGAACTTTCAACACGCATATTATTTGACTGACGTAAACGATTTTTGAGGATTTTAGATCTGTTTAATTTTCTTGGACCGTGACCAAAACCGAATAATGACGATTATTTGACTGAGGTAAACAATTTTTTTCCTTTAATTCTAACATAGAATAGTACTGTACATATATTTAGACTATATTTTTAACTAGTTAACAAACCATGGTTGGATAGCAATAACTCCTATATATGGCCCAATATATGGTCGAACTTTATTTATACTTACTAATTTTTAGTAGCGATATTGATACATTACCAATTTACCATCCAAATTTAAACTCAAGTAATAATACATGTTTATTCAAACTTCAAGTTTGTTTTGTATATGTATCTCAAAACATGAACAACTAACCTTAAAAATGAACCAATCATATATATATGGTGATTCAATCACTGATTGATATGCAAATTATGCATATATATCTTTGACCAAACAACTCTGAATTAATTGATAAGTGAGGCCATGTTTAAAATTATATGAATTTGACATCAAATAAAAAGAAAAGAAGTATAAATAATTTTATCATCGGGTAATAGAAGCTTGAATTTCTTCGAGCGAACGGCCTCGAGTCTCTGGTACCATTTTTGTCACAAATAGGATGCCCACACCCGATATTATGGTATATATGAAAAACACACCTACAATTTTTAAATATCAACAAATGATTAAATTGATCAAAACTTAGTGGATTTTATTTATATATTTGTAAAAATGAAGTGAATTACCGGAAGAGCTCCACTGGAAGAGGAAGTTGAAAGTGTAAGCGACGAACCAATTGCTGGACCAGCTAGTTAGATTGCATAGCGTCCCTGCTGAGCCTTTTATATTTATCGGTGTCATCTATACTCATCCAACGAAATAGAATAGCGCTAGTTAGAAATAGGTTTATCTAGATTACATATTGAATTATAAATTAAATGCTAGCAACTTAGCACTCAACTTATAATATTCTCAGATATAATAACTATATTATATATGTGCATACAAAACACTTATCATCTAGCGTAGTCATAATATATAGGCATTTTGTGTGTGTGTTAAAGCACAACCTATAGGCATTTGTGCTTTTGAGTTTGACTACGTACGTACGATATCGTCCATGTATTAAATTTAAAACATAGCTATATATATATATATATATATAGTTTTGAACTATTCATCTCGTTACGATCATCATACTACGGAAGATAAATTAAATGATTACCTCGGACACCATAACCCATGGAATACCTCCTATTCCGATTGTGATCGAAGTTTGAAAAACCTACAACAAAAGTCGGTAAGTGTACCTTATAAATTATGTTCATGTAAGAAGGAGAACGAAATTATTATATGTAGTACTGTTACGTACCAACACGCCCATTAATGTTGAAATCGGGGTGTAACTTTGAAGTAAATCATAGCTCTGCAAATTAGTTTTGATTACTTAATCAGTTAGATTGAAAACATATTTTTTTTAAAGTAATAAAACCCTTTTTGTTCTTAGAAAAACAGACATAAATTATAGTTTATTTTTTTGATAAAAAAACCTGAAACAAAAACGCTAATCCTGTGATTAATGACCCCAAACACATCATGACCGTCGCAACCTGCAAATAAGTAAGTCAACGACGTTAACTTCTGATTTATCCACTATATCATTGTATACACTATATAGTTCACTAACTAAAAGAAATTATAATAAGCTATATAACCGTTAAAAGAGATCGTCTCCTAAATTTATCCACGATTATAATTCCTATAACGCTTGTCACAGACTGCACCACGCTTGCAACCATTACTCCTAGGTTGTTAGGGAACCCTGCCAAACAATTAAATTATACTATATTAATTTCGTTATTGATCACATTATCTGATTTGTTTTTAACAAATTAATTCTTTTCTCACTAAGAGATTATATTTAAAGTATTACCTGATCTTTTGAAAATCGAGCTCAGGTAAAATGTATAGCCACTAAGACCTCCAAGTTGTTGTAGTACTAGCAATCCAATTCCCACCTACAAATATTAATTACGGCAATTAGTAAAGCCTCAAACACATTAATTTTCAATTAATTAAAAGATCCTTACAGTAATGACACGAGAGTATCGTGGGTTGAAGAGCTCGAAAAGTCCATCTTCTTTGAATTCTTGAAGATTTTCCATATATTTCTGTAAAAAAACGATCAAAATATATAATGTATTCTTTAAATATTATATTTATCGAATTTAATTTAAATAGTGTCTATTTGTTAAACAGATTTTTTTTTACTTTGATTTCTGCCGCCTCTTTGGTGATATCAGTATTGTTTCCTCGTAGGCGTTGGAGTGCAACTTCCGATTCTTTTACCCGACCATTTCTAGACTATAATTAAATTGCAAAGATTGTTAAAAAATTGTTCAATTTACTTGTAACGATTCTCAAAAGTATGTTGTATATATATGTATCTGATACGGTGCGTTAATTGATAGGAACAATATTAAATAATTACCAGCCACCTAGGAGACTCCGGTATGAAGAATAAACCGACGAATTCCAAAACACAAGGAACCGTGCCTGCACAACTCCAAACGACACAAAGCGATTATTTTATGAACTTGATTGTAAATTTAAAATTATAGTACTAGTTAAATATCATAAAAATACAACTTCAAAATTTATTTATATGTTCCTTTCAATAGGGAGAGTCGAAGATTTACTTATGAGAGCTAATTTTTGCCATGAAATGACTGATCCAACGAGGAATGTGACGGCAACGCTACCACACATCACAAGCTGTTATATATAAAAAGAAAACTATTCAATTTTTTTTTTTTTTAAACTAGTAGAAAACAATTTTTTATTTTTGCAATGTATTACCGAGTTGATCGCAGAGAACGCGCCTCGAACTTTTTTGGGCGCGATTTCTACAATGTAGACTGGTACCTAAGATTAGATTTGGAGTTAAAACAATTAATTTATTGGTTGCTTGTAGTGAAAACTAATTAAACCCTAGTAGTTATCAGGCGAATTATTAAATTACGTACCACGTAAGAAGCTAGGCCAGCTGCGACCCCGAGAAAAAGTCTTCCGATATCAAGGGACCAAGTCGCCTTCAATAATATAAACCATTTATTAGAAACAGCAAATAATTAATTCGTCTGAACTTTTGATTTGAAAGATCTTTGTAGCTACAATAAATAATAGTCGTGAAACAGTCAAACGACTAAACTAATGTCACACGTGGCAAACAAAGGCTATTTAATTTTTTTTTTTTAATTATGGTTAGAAGTTATAAAAGAAACCTGAGAGAAGGTGATCATAAGCCAGCCGGCCATGCAAAACGAGTTTGAAACCCACAAAGCCTGCACATTATCGTTCATCAAAACGCTGTTTTTCTTCTTCTTGGAGTTAATATTTCTAAAGAATCTATATACGTAATGGAATTAATTGTAATTTTAGTAATGATGATAAATTAGTTTTAAAGATGGATAAATGTAAAAGAGCTTACGCCTCTTCGACCAAGTATATCAGCAAGTTTTCCCGACATCGCTGCTCCCACAAGTCCACCAATTGTTAAGACGGATCCAAAGAATGAGAACTACATCCATGTACGGAACAACTTAATTAACTTTTATAATTTATGTTAAAATGGTTATAGTTAATATTATTTGAAAAATGAACAATTCTAGCAAACTGTATTACAATGACACTAGCATATATACTCTTACGTAATTACCAAAAAAAAAAAAAATCATATACTTGTAACTTTAGAAAATCTAAACTCTAAATAACACAAAAACGGATCAAGGTCAGGCTATGAACTATGAAGGTATACCCAAATGAAACAACCGGCTTAGACCCCAGATTAAGTACACAAATAATAGGTAATTTATACTGGCTAGGGCAATTTACACGTTTACTTGGCGGAAAATCATTTATTTAAAAAGTAAATCTAGTCTTCAAAAACTCACTATTTGTATATCTTCTTTACCACTCTACCTCGTATTCAACACTTTAACTTCTATCTTATATACGTACTATATATATTTGTGACACAATCCATCTATTATAAATTTATTTTTTGGTAAGAGGACAATTAACTAATTAAATAAAATTATATCAGCAAACAGGGGAATAAGTTCAACAACTCAGCACTGACCTCAGCCAAAGAAAGGTTCAGTCCTGCCATAATCCCGGTTTGAGCTGGTGATGTAAAGCCGGCCTGCCATGTTAACAAAATAAATAAACCTAAAATACTCATTTGGTCATTAATCATAAAAAAATGTTGCTTTTCGCGACAGCATACTCCTTATAACTAATTGATACATCCTTCTCTCTGATTTGATTTGATTTTTACATATACAAGATTTAGACATTTTAAGAGAAACAAAAACGTTCCTCTTTCAAACATTATTACAAGAAATCAAAAGGGAACCAACGAAACACTGAGCGATAGCCATCATAAATTTATTTCGAACATTTTAAACAATTAAGTTATAACTTATTTTTTTCGTTTCAAACTTATGATAACTAATTAATGGGCTTTAATTATGTGTTCAGTTTAACAGAAAATATAGAAAAAGTACAAAAAAGAAGAAGAAGAAGTGAGTATGAAGAAACTTACGGCAGTGCCATAGGAGAAGGTGCCGCAAAGAGCAGTGAAGGTTGTGAAGAGTAGAATTAAAGTGACAGGACCATCACCGTCGTTTACACGAACCCCTTTATCTGACGATTCAATGTCTTTTTGAACCCTAACTTTCTGAAGAAGTGGTTTGTCTCCCATGGTTATGATTAGTGTGTTTGAGAGAGAGAGCAACAAAGAGATTAATGAAGGACTAAGATGAGAGAGAGACTGAGTTTCCTTGGGCTGAGTCCATTATATGTGGAAATAAAAATTGAAAAAATCACATAGTATGACGTGCAAGTCTCAACAAAAATAGGTTTTTTTTCCTTTCTTAGAACCGTTGTTCTTATATATGGTATTTTCTATAGCCAATTTGTCAGGTTTTAGAATGCGTATGCATATATTTTAATCTATGTTACAAGATTAATGCGTATATGCGTATATATATATGTATATATATTTTTTTTGTCGGCAGATTAATGTGTATATATACATATTAGTTTAAATTTTGTATATATACAACAGGGAAAACAAAATAGAAGACTAACTCTGTTTATTTTGTTTATTTATCTGCTATTAGTATTTCTTTATTTGCGCACAGTTTATTTAAAATTTTAAGTATATTTGTTGTTTGAAGTATATTTACCGCTGGTAGTCACTTTAGTCAAACTTGAGTATCATCATTAAACTATTTTTTCAAAACCCTTTATAGTGCATCTACATATATACTGTAATTTGTTCCCCGGCTTCTTAGATCATCTATGAAAATAGCTTCATATAATGCATGCCGTACGAGTTATCTTTATAGTTCACATAATATCGTAATCGTACTAATTACGGAAATAATGTAAGGTGTTACGTACGTATGTAGTAAAAAATACTAAAATAGAATCCAGCGAAGTTAAAGCTAGTGAAAAAAAAAAGAAGTTAAAGCTAGTGGTTAACTTTTTGCTGTCAACATCTAGTGGTTATTTTTATGGTTGAGTATTGACCAATGGTCGACTTTTGCTGAATGCAATTTCATTATTTGGCCATTGCGCGCAAAAGTTCAAAACTTGAAGTAAATAAGTCTTTGTTCAAAAAAAAAAAAAAAAAAGAAGTAAATAAGTCTAAATTTTAACCTCGGATCCCAAACTGAAGATAAAGTAAATAAAATGAACCAACATGAATAACGTGTTCTATTGTTTAGTTGTTTTAACATATAATTGATTGTAAAGGATTTGGTTAGAATTCGGACTCTCAAGACAAACAATTGCGTAGGATTAGTGGGAAAGTGATATGCATTGTGCCAAAGAAAGACAATTTGGGAGACACGACTGATAATGGCTAAAGTTCAGTTTCATTTGGAAATCATGCTAATCATTACGTTTTCACATATAAAATAAAATCTTTATTATTTTCAGCTATTATATATTTTGCAA
The DNA here is from genome assembly GCF_000633955.1 of Camelina sativa. NCBI lineage: Eukaryota > Viridiplantae > Streptophyta > Magnoliopsida > Brassicales > Brassicaceae > Camelina > Camelina sativa. Next base: position 10,732,311 of record NC_025703.1, on the reverse strand, counting down.
TTTGAGGTATATAATTGATGAAGTTGATGATACACGTAACACGTTCCTTTTACATAATATATTCGATCTCTTCTAACAAAGTTCTAGAGATCATAATAATTTAGATGGACTGATCTTACCCGATATTCATAGTGCCTGATTTTTGATAAATATTGTTTTTTTTTTTCTTTCTTTCTGGGTATAGATATTATTTCTAATCACAAAATAAAGTTCTAATCTACAAGTTCACTATCAATAGAGTTTTTTTTTCTTTTTTTCTTTTGCTTTTTTAGTTACAGTAATTGAGTATTTGAAGGGTTCACAATTTTATTATTTGTAGTATATATATATATATGTATATGATTATTATATCAGATGTTCATGCACATATAAATATCAAGGTCCATGCTGAACAGCATAAGGATGACCTGATCAACATCATAGCTTGACAGATAAAATGTGAATGTCATATATGTATCTATCAACGGAATCTATAGACAGCCGATGTTTGAATGTTCAAATATAATTTTGTATGAGATTACATAAATCATTGGCACTCTTTAACAAAAATAAATAAATCATTGGCATTAATAAAGTTTTGTAACAAAAAAAAAAAAAAAAAAAAAAGTTTTGTAACTTTTTGATCAAGTCACATTCGATATATATATGAACGTCGAATGGGAATGCCAGAAACTTTCCACACAGTTAATTTAATGATCCACTTAATTAAGAATTTTTTAATGTTATTATAAGTTTGTAGTATGGAGAAAAAAAAGTACAAAAGGTTTATAAGTTTTGAAAATCTACAGTTTAGAATCCATTGACTTCAAAATCAAACTTGTCCATTTCAAATTTTATTGAATGTTTAAAGTTTATCTTTTTAGTCTTTTGACAATATGATGAATCAAATAATGAATAAAAAACGATTTTTAAATAATATCTATAAAGTGGTATATGAATAACACACATTTTGACACAAACCTATATAAATCATATTATTATATCTATAAAATAGTATATGAATAACACACATTTTGACAAGTGAAATAATAATATGATTTAAGAATATACTAAATTCAAGAGTCTCAATTTTTTTTTGCGTGTCACATATACTAAATTCAAGAACTGTAGAGTTTCACATATTTTGTTTCGGTTGTTATCCTGTTATAAAATGTCACAAATTAATTTTTTTTTTTGTTCCTTTAAGAAAACGAACTAGTGATCATAATGNAAAAAAAAAAAAAAAAAAAAAAAAAAAAAAGAAAGAGAGAGAGAGAGAAAGAGAGCAAAATCATCCGTTCTTTGAAATCCTGAGAGCACACAAAGTATACGAGTATTCCATTCCAAATACTTAATCAGTTACCATTTGGATCAAGCAACTTGTTATTCTTCCTACACATCAACACGTTTTCTATAACAACTTAAACCCATTAATTTTGTATTTGTTCCATTCTAAACTTCTCCATGTACTAACAAAACATGTTCGTAGAAATGTTTCAGCTTCTATTCACAATCGTATCAATCGAAACCGTCCTGATTTTAACACTCGGGTTCGGGACACCAGCGAGAAGAGTGGTAGTAAAATTGCTAGACATATCAAAGCAAGGTCGGGGACCACTGGTCGCGAAAACGGTCGCAGCCACTATGCTTGTATTGTTTGGCTCGGTTATGTACAGCACGATTCAAATCAACACAAGGGTCTCCGAATCTGGTGGTGTAGCAAACTCGACCGATCAAGTCATGTTTGCAAATCGCCTCCTCGAAGCTTTCCTCATGGGTAAAAATATTAACATAAGAAACACCATATGTTTTGTCCAAAAAGATAACCATATGTCATTCCATTTTCTTGTGTGATTGATATCTAACGATTCTTGATTTATCTTTTTTCTTTTGTATGTTTGTGAAAAAGGGACAATCTTGTTCTTGGCAATGGTTATAGACAGAATGCATTATTACACAAGAGAGCTTCAAATCACAAGAAGAAACTTGGAGATTGCTGTTAAGACGAAGAGCAAAACTGGAGCTTAATTAAAAAGCCAAATTTAGCATCTAAAAAACTGTAAAATATGTGAATATTAATTAATACATTATAAAAAAAAAAGTCACACTCGTGTTACTTTAATTTTAAAAAATAAAAGTGGTCAAGATCATAAATCCATGTGTACCATATACTTTCTAATCAATCGGTTCGAGATTGAACCGGGTTTAATTACACCCGGTTTGGTTCAATTTCAAATTGAGAAAAATACACAAAGACCGAGTGAACTCGTCGTCGACTCAAAAACCTCTCTTATCTTAAAACCCTGAGTGTGAGAGAGTGAGCGAGTCTGTATCATTGTATGAACAAATCTTCTTCGTTTCTCTCTGTGACACCAACAAAAATGGTGTCCCTCTCTAATCAAACCAGGTTTTGTTTCCACCCGAACAACCTCTTCGTTTCCGATACAAGGCGGCTGGGAATCTCAGGGGTCAATTTCCCCAGGAAAATAAAGGTGAAAATCACTTGCTTCGCCGCCGAGAGGCAACGCCAGCAGAAGCAGAAAAAGAAGAGTCAGAGCACTAGCGACGCCGAGGCTGGAGTTGACCCGGTTGGGTTTCTCAATAAACTCGGAATCGCTGACAGAATCTTTGCTCAATTTCTCCGAGAAAGGTAGATTAAAGGTTTAATTTTTTTTTTTATCAGAACAAAGAGTTTTAACTTGTGCATTTGATTTTAGGGAACAATTAAAGGCTCAATTTTGATTAGTTTTGATTACAGTTGTGTATATAAAGTTTGTATGTTTGTTAAACCTGTAGGCATAAAGCTTTGAAAGACCTTAAAGATGAGATTCTCAAACGCCACTTTGATTTCAGAGATCTTGCTTCAGGGTATGTATCCTCTTTGTCCCAGTTTCTTTCACCAGAAGAGTTTAATAATCCTAGATACATTTCACACTTCTTTATTAACTAGCAAGTCCCTGAAGTTTCATTGTTTGTGCTCTGCAAGAAAATTAGTTTTTTGCCAGAACAGTGACTGATGTTCACAATGTTTTGTTTAATGAATTGCCTTCTTTTCCCTGTAGATTTGAATTACTGGGGATGCATCGACATATGGAACACCGGGTTGACTTTATGGACTGGGGTCCAGGTTCTGTCTCATTCTCAAATCTTAGAATTTCATTAGTCTGTTTCTTTACTTCCATTTGAAAATGCTTCGTGAGGAGTCAGAACTGATCAACAGAAAGAATGATGTACTGAATCTTGCTTTAATAAGTTGCGCCTGTTGGGAAGCTTTTTTTCCCGCCAGTGATTTTGCATGAGGATACTAACTAACTGTAAACCCAGGTGCTCGTTATGGTGCTATAATCGGAGATTTCAACGGATGGTCCCCTACAGAAAATTCCGCCAGAGAGGGCCTATTTGGCCATGATGATTTTGGGTATTGGTTCATCATTCTTGAAGATAAGTTAAGAGAGGGTGAAGAACAAGACGAACTATACTTTCAGCAGTATAACTATGTCGATGACTATGATAAGGGTGATAGTGGTGTATCAGCTGAAGAAATCTTCCAGAAGGCTAATGATGAGTATTGGGAACCTGGCGAGGACCGGTTTATTAAAAACCGCTATGAAGTTCCTGCCAAACTATACGAGCAGCTGTTTGGTCCGAACGGTCCACAAACATTAGAAGAGCTAGGAGATATACCAGATGCAGAAACGAGATATAAACAGTATCAAGAGGAGCATAAAAATGATCCACCAAGTAATCTGCCTCCATGCGACATCATTGATAAAGGTCAAGGAAAGCCATATGATATCTTTAATGTCGTGACATCTCCAGAATGGACAAAGAAATTTTATGAGAAAGAACCTCCAATTCCATATTGGTTAGAGACACGGAAAGGAAGAAAGGCATGGTTGAAAAAGTACATTCCAGCTATTCCGCATGGAAGCAAGTATAGATTGTATTTCAATACTCCTGATGGACCGCTTGAAAGGGTCCCTGCTTGGGCTACATATGTGCAACCAGGTATGATAGCATCTGGTATTTCTTTGGTTAGGAGTAGTATTATAAATATAACAAGTTGCGTAGCAGTCATAGACAGAAGGAAGCAAGCATTCAGTTTTCCTTTTATCTGATGTCACATGCTTAAACATATTTGCATGAAAGGAACAGAATGGAAAGAGTCCTTTTTTATTTTATTTTGGTACTCTCTGCTTTCCATGTCCAGAGTTACTAGATACTTTGTAAGAGAACTAGGTTAACAGTCTTACAGAACAACAATCTTCAGAGAAGTTGTGAAGCTTTTCTAGTATGCGTGATGTTTATATGCAGCAATTCTTCTTAAAAAACGTTTCTTTTTATGTATTACGTTTGTATCTCCATGAAAATGTATTTTTTATTTGGTTCATGGTTTTCTTCTTCAATATATTACACTTTTCTCTAAAATAGAGGATGAAGGAAAGCAAGCTTACGCAATTCATTGGGAACCTCCTCCTGAATCTGCATACAAGTGGAAGAACTCCAAGCCAGAGGTTCCAAAGTCCTTGCGCATATACGAATGTCATGTTGGGATCAGTGGGTCTGAGCCAAAAATTTCATCTTTCGAAGAATTTACTAAGAAGGTACTCCTTATGCATTCAGTGTATTCTTACTTGCAATCTTATTATGCACGCATCTTTATTTTTTTTGGTTTATCAAACATCAGGTCCTTCCTCATGTGAAAAGAGCTGGATACAATGCAATTCAGTTGATTGGTATCCCAGAGCACAAAGATTATTTTACTGTTGGTTATAGGGTCAGTAAGCTTAACTTCTCACACTTTAACCTTAATTTATCAATCTGATTCTATCCTTCTTATACATAGTTATCCACACCTCTAGCTTCTTATGCTTATATCATCTTTGGCTTCGTTGTTCACTGTGCATAAAAGTTTTTGAAGGTCGTTGCCTAATGACTGGTAAAAAATGGACAATACTGATAGAATAGAGAGAAACAATTAAAAATATGGGAAAAGAAGAGAACAACTTGATAGAAATGAAGGAAAGAAACAATTGTTGCTTAGGGGGCAATGTGTATCTCATTTAGAATGATAACCAGAATTCCTAGTACATTAGCTTTCTTGATGAAATTTCTTACAAACTATTAAGGAAACTACTAGTTACTTCTCTAATATCTTTGAACCGAATGAATGAAATTATGTAAAGTATATATCTTTCTCCTCATTCGCCATAATTGGTATCTATCACCATTTCAGGTTACTAATTTCTTTGCCGTCAGCAGCCGATATGGCACGCCAGATGATTTCAAACGTTTAATCGATGAAGCACATGGTAAGTATTTCTCGTCTCTCTTCTCTTTCTGATGTTGTATAACCTTTGATTCAAAAATGTAGTTGATGAAGCACATGGTAAACATAATCTAATCGATATACAGGCCTAGGACTTCTTGTCTTTTTGGACATCGTGCATTCTTATGCAGCAGCTGATCAGATGGTTGGGCTTTCGCTCTTTGATGGTTCAAATGATTGCTATTTTCATTATGGTAATTTTCCACAATAGTAATTTACTTTTTGAGTCATTGCTATGTAACTGGAAAGCATGCAGCATAATCGTGTTACAACTAATGTCGTTCATAATCCTTTATAAATCTATATATGAGATCAAACATGCCCGACATAGTTGAATATGAGCGTTTCTAAAAACACAATGTTCCATTTTTCATCGTGGACATAGGTAAAAGAGGGCATCACAAACACTGGGGCACCCGTATGTTCAAATATGGTGATTTGGATGTTCTTCATTTTCTCATATCAAATTTGAACTGGTAAAGACATCTACATTGTTATGTGGTTTATTCAAACTGTATTAGTTGTACTCACCCTTTTGGTCTAGAAGGAAAGTATCTTGCACTTTTTTGGTTTAGGGATCTGATGCTGTTGCAATTGGCTTTTGTAGGTGGATTACAGAGTATCAAGTCGATGGTTACCAATTTCACTCGCTTGCCTCAATGATTTACACGCACAATGGTTTTGCGTCTTTTAACAACGATTTGGACGAGTAAGACATCTACATTCGTTAGATGCTACACTTTTGTGTAATTTGGATTTTGGTGACAGTGGGTGAAATAGTTGATGTATGTACTGTGCAGCTATTGCAATCAGTATGTTGACCGAGATGCTTTGATGTACCTCATTTTGGCCAATGAAATTCTGCACGATCTACATCCAAATATAATAACAATTGCTGAGGATGTAAGCTATATATCATTCCTTTTTCTTTTTTTCTGCTGTCATCCTTTTGGGTAAAGCTATTGAATAATTTTTTATCCTTCTTGAATTGCTTTGTCTTAAGTGGAAGTATTGATGGTGCTAGACTGCTAGCTACTAACACGACTTTCATCAGTGAACATCACTAAGTGTCTGAACTATCTTTGTGGACAAAATAAATTATCTCTAGTTTTTAGTCTTGCAAGTGTTGGTTAGTAGAATTAGTACTGTACTACCAGTTAGTGAAAAAAATTCATGCTTTTTTTCAAATATGATGTATATAGATAAAAAGGGGTGTGAGAGAGTAACATGTAACATGTATATATGTGACTTCTCATGTACAGCACATGACATTAACCAAAATGTCGAATAGCTTGTGTAAGCCAATTTAAATTGATCATACGCAGGAAAAAAAAGCTTTCAATGAATTATCTTTTATGAATGCCAGATGTATCTGTGGGTAGAACGGTTAAGATTCTTATAAACTTTCTCAATTTTTCTCAAAATTCTGTTGATAATCTGCATCTTTGGGTTTTACTATCTACCCACTTATGGAACCTAATATAGTTTCCTTTTGCTTTTAGGCAACATATTACCCTGGGTTGTGTGAGTCAGTTTCTCAAGGTGGACTTGGATTTGATTATTATGTGAATCTTTCTGCGTCAGAAATGTGGGTTTCTCTCCTTGACAGTGTACCGGATAATGAATGGAGCATGAGCAAGGTTATAGCTTTTTAAGTATCCATTGTTATATATGACAGAACAATACTTTTGTCCTATTCTCTGATTTCTAGCCAGTTCTGCAGATTGTCAGTACATTGGTAGCTAACAAAGAGTATGCCGACAAGATGCTCAGCTATGCCGAAAGCCACAACCAAGTATTTACTTTGTAACTTTAGACGTCTAAAGCTTTTTCATATCTACTACACAACTATACTTTTAGGTTGCATTGACATTGCTGTTTATTCTACTTTTCCACTAGTCCATATCAGGAGGGCGTTCATTTGCTGAAATTTTGTTTGGTGGCGTCGATAATGGTTCTCCTGGAGGAAGACAATTGCTAGACAGGGGAGTTTCATTACATAAGGTACCCCTTTGTTACTCCTGTAAACACTCCTTCCATAACTTAGCATACCTACATCATGATGCGAACACAACTGTAGAATGAGATTGAATGTTATTCTGAATTGTGCATTCATAAGTTGAAAAGATGAAGTCCGGAATATTGTCGAATAACTGCCCTCTGTTTTCATTAAACTATACCGTTGTCTCTATGCCCTCTACCTCCCTTCCCTTTACTTCCTAACTTCTCTGGTTTTATTATATATTTTACTGTTGAACTACAGCTAAGTTCACTTATGTACAAAATATAAGAGGTCCCTGTGTTGTACCCAACTTCCAGCTGTAGAGTACGCTTCTCAACTTTGAGTATTCCACTCTTAATTCTCTGTGTAGCTAGCTGTTGCTTTAGTCCCATCAAATGTGTCTTTTATATTTTAGAATACTAGGTGGTGAATCAAATAGTGCAAGTACATCCTTCTATTGTCATTTACGCAGTTGTAAATCCACTCTTGTTTTCTAAAATGTTTAGCCAAGGAGAGGATGATTTTCTTATTTCTACATCCTGTGAGCTGCATCAAGCTTCATTTTGTATTTGTGTCCTCTCCGTGAGGTGCTTATTCATGCTTTTGTCTCACTTATTTTCTGAAAGATTCGTTTCTTGTCATTGCTTGAACCAGATGATTAGACTGATTACTTTTACAATTGGTGGCCGTGCTTACCTCAATTTCATGGGAAATGAATTTGGACATCCTGAGGTAACTCTCCTAATTCTCACTGTTCCAATGACATCATCTTCATGTTTCTGACGTTTAATCCTTTTCACCTTTTTTCAGAGGGTTGAGTTTCCAACGCAGAGCAATAACTTCTCGTTTTCACTTGCTAACCGCCGTTGGGACCTGCTGGAAAGTGGAGTGCATCATCACTTGTCTTCGTTTGACAAGGTATCAGTCTTTAAACCTAAAAGTACAGCTTCCATAGCCATGATTTTGTGACCATCTCTGAAAAAAATATTCTTTTAACTTTTATAGCAATTCAATACTGTATTGGCTAATGGACTTGGATAACGGAGGCGAATGAATGTTATCATGCTGAGAAAGTCTCGAAAATTGAACGAAAACAGACTTACTGCTGATAATGTTCATCTTATATCAGAAGCAACTAGTTGTATATCCTGATTTCTTATTAAACAATAACTATACCCATCTTTGCAAGAATTATATTGTATATAATTACATGTTAGGAATGGAAAATATTCCAAGCATATGTCCTCTTGCATCAAAAGAAATGCTTTGCTGATCTCATTCCTTATTTGTAGGAGCTAATGGACTTGGATAAAAGCAAGGGTATCCTTTCAAGAGGTCTGCCCAGCATCCACCATGTGAATGATGCAAATATGGTATTTGAATCCTTTTGCTTCTTTTTTCCACTTAATATTGTTTGGGTTTAGAGTATGAACCAGAAAATTAATCGTCAAAGTACCCACTGAATTGGCTTCTCTAAGCTCCTGAAAGTCACTGGCGTGCTAGTGTTTGCTAAGAATAGAACGAATCGCATTCATGCATTGTAATGGGGTTTCTCCAAACACATTTATAGAATTATGAAGCCAGATAATAACAGTGTATGCCATAGCAAAGTGAGACTGCCAAAGTGTGCAGCAATTAGGAAAGGGTTTGGACAATAAGCCTGCTTACAATTCAACTTTTCATCATCTACAGGTGATCTCATTCTCGAGGGGTCCTTTCCTATTTATCTTTAACTTCCACCCATTAAATTCATATGAAAAGTATGATGTTGGCATAGAGGAAGCTGGTGAATATACCGTAAGTTTTTCATTCTCTGTATAGATTCCACCCTTTATCTGTCATTTTGTTAATAAGACTGTCAGTTGACACAGTTGTTTCATTCCATGAAATATAGTTGCTGTTGTTTTCTGCATTCGTCTACTCATGGATAGAACACTATCATTACTAGAAGGGTTATTTATGCGTTTCACCTAATAAGAGGCTAAGAATATTGTCTGGATTCTGCAGATGATATTGAACTCTGATGAAGTAAAATATGGGGGTCAAGGACTTGTATCGGAGGACCAGTATCTCCAACGGTCAATTAGCAAGAGGTTTGTAATTGCCACATAGTTGATTGTTGTAAGATCCTAGTTGTCAACGAAATAAGGACGTTGTCTGTTTATCATTTGAACCAAATCCACATTTGTGCAGGATTGATGGTCAACGAAATTGCTTAGAGGTGTTTTTGCCAAGCAGGACTGCCCAAGTCAGTTCTCTATCTCTTTTGCTTTCTTTCTATCTCTCTCTTTATGTTATTCACTGCCATAGGAATTCATATCAGGTCATATATTGATTCAAACTGTAATTTCAGGTTTACAAGTTGACCCGGATTCTTCGAATATGATCCTCTATGTGTAAGCTGCATACGAACACCAAGTTTGTNGGAAAGGGTTTGGACAATAAGCCTGCTTACAATTCAACTTTTCATCATCTACAGGTGATCTCATTCTCGAGGGGTCCTTTCCTATTTATCTTTAACTTCCACCCATTAAATTCATATGAAAAGTATGATGTTGGCATAGAGGAAGCTGGTGAATATACCGTAAGTTTTTCATTCTCTGTATAGATTCCACCCTTTATCTGTCATTTTGTTAATAAGACTGTCAGTTGACACAGTTGTTTCATTCCATGAAATATAGTTGCTGTTGTTTTCTGCATTCGTCTACTCATGGATAGAACACTATCATTACTAGAAGGGTTATTTATGCGTTTCACCTAATAAGAGGCTAAGAATATTGTCTGGATTCTGCAGATGATATTGAACTCTGATGAAGTAAAATATGGGGGTCAAGGACTTGTATCGGAGGACCAGTATCTCCAACGGTCAATTAGCAAGAGGTTTGTAATTGCCACATAGTTGATTGTTGTAAGATCCTAGTTGTCAACGAAATAAGGACGTTGTCTGTTTATCATTTGAACCAAATCCACATTTGTGCAGGATTGATGGTCAACGAAATTGCTTAGAGGTGTTTTTGCCAAGCAGGACTGCCCAAGTCAGTTCTCTATCTCTTTTGCTTTCTTTCTATCTCTCTCTTTATGTTATTCACTGCCATAGGAATTCATATCAGGTCATATATTGATTCAAACTGTAATTTCAGGTTTACAAGTTGACCCGGATTCTTCGAATATGATCCTCTATGTGTAAGCTGCATACGAACACCAAGTTTGTACGAGAGGTGATGTTATACAGACATGACTCGTCCAAGCAATGATGGCAGTTGAGAAGATATTCACAGAAGATGGACAAACAAGAAAATCATAAAGAGAACCCGAGGACGACTATTTCATATTGTGGTGTAGATCAAGCTGCGTCATGTAATGAGAAATTTAACAAACGAACATCTTTATGCAAAGCTTTGCTTGATGTTATGTAGTGACTTTCTAGGTAGATGCTCAAGTTTGTGTAATATTATACTTTGGTAGTTATTAATTTGGTATATATAGTTAAAAACGAAAAAATTGGTATATATAAATTGGTTAATGCATTCCTCAACAAAATCATTGCTTTCCACAAGACAAGAAGCAATCCAGCTGCTTAGATATATTGTTTACCTAGTCAAAAAAAAATGTAAAGGCAAACAGGTAATAAATGAGCTCAAGCAGAAGAATGTTGTGCTTGTGAAGCATCCGAAGGAGAGAAAAGGTCATCATATGAAACAGGTACTCTGATCCTCTCATGAACAGGCTTCCTTTCTACTTGCGGTTTGGATTCAGTCTGCTCAGCTACCGGCGTATCACACATCTCATTGATAAGAGCTTCATCTGCAGAGGCAAGTCCTTCGGAGGAGCT